>NC_090448.1:1060319087-1060621698 GCF_031143425.1 Pleurodeles waltl | reverse complement strand
CAAGGATAGGGTGAGTGGATGCATGTCACCACTGGTTCTGGAGGGGTTTGGTGCCCAGTGTGCTTCATCCTGCCAAGGATAGGGTGAGTGGATGCATTTCTCCACTGGTTCTGGAGGGGGCTTGTGCCTAGTGTGCTTCATCCTGCCAAGGATAGGGTGAGTGGATTCATTTCTCCACTGGTTCTGGAGGGGGCTTGGTGCCCAGTTTGCTTCATCCTGGCAAGGAGGGGGGTGAGTGGATGCACTTCTCCACTGGTTCTGGAGGGGGCTTTGTGCCCAGTGTGCTTCATCCTGCCAAGGATAGGGTGAGTGGATGCATTTCTCCACTGTTTCTGAAGGGGGCTTGGTGCCCAGTGCGCTTTATCCTGCCAAGGATAGGGTGAGTGGATGCATTTCTCCATTGGTTCTGGAGGGGGCTTTGTGCTCAGTGTGCTTCATCCTGGCAAGGAGGGGATGAGTGGATGGCTTCTTCCACTTGTTCTGGAGGGGGCTCTGTGCCCAGTGATGCAACTCTTGGGGTGTGGCAGTTCACAGTCCCTCACCTGGGTGTCTGAGGCATGAGATTTGCAGGGACAGGTTGCATGATAGTCCATGGAGGCAGGGCTAGACTCCATCCGGTGACGGCTACGGCTGCAAACTGGTGGTAGTGCTGGGGCTGGTGGGGGTGCTGCCAGTGGTGGAGGGAGGCTCCAGCCCTTCTCCTGCAGACTCAGACAGCTGCCCACTGGGGCTGCTGCTGCTGGTAGTGGTCCTACTGTCAGCGGTGCAGGTGGCAGTGCTAGTGGCAGTGCAGGTGGCGGTGCTGGCCGTGGTGCAGGTGCTGGTGCTTCCAGGGGATGAGGGAGGCTTCAGCCCTTCTCCTGCAGCCTCGGACGGCTGCCCACTGGGGCTGCTGCTGCTGACAGTAGTACTGCTTGCGGCGGTGCAGGTGGCGGGGCTTGTGGTGGTGCTAGCGACGGGGCTGCTGGTGGTGCTGGCTGCAGTGCAGTTGGCAGTGCTGGTACACACCAGGCCTTCACCTTCAGCCTCTGACAGCTTCAGTGCCTTGGCTGGTTTGTTCTGCCCCTTCCTCACCTTGGCAGATGGTGGTGTGACTTTGGGTCTGGCAGCTGGAGTCTTTGAGGTGGCCTTGCTGGGGGGGTTGTGGCTCCTTCCCCTTGCTGGATCCTGTCCCCCTCTTCTCCTTGGCAGGTGGCAGAATGGCTTTGGCCTTGGCATGGGTTGGTGGCAAACTGGCTGGGCTGACGGGTGCCCCCTTTGATAGCTGCAGGAACCACAGCGGATGACTATTTGGTGGCTGAGGTGCTAGGCTGGGTTCTAGCCACCCTGGCCTGAGGGGAGCGACGGGGGGGAGGGGTAGGGAAGAGGTCAATGTTTGCCAGGAAAAGCTTCTTATGGACACTGGGACGGGAAGAGGGTTTGGGAGTGGAGGAAGAGGGTGTGGCTGTAGGAGGTGTCTGTTTGCTGCATTTGGGTGCAGGTGCATGGGCTGGATGCTGTTGTGAGGTGGATGGCTGTTGGGTGAGCGGGTGCTTGCATTTGTGTACTTTGGGAGGAGGGGTCACAGACACACTGGGAGGGGACACAGGGGACGTGTGCATGGATGTGGGGTGGTGACTGCCAGTGAAGGGTGTGTTGTGATGGGTGTGCTGGTGATGGAGGTAGTGGATGAGGATGTAGTGCATGCAGGTGTGAGTGGAGACGCTACTGGGAGGGAGGTGGATGATGAGGAGGAGGGGGACACAGTGGAGGCAGTGGATGTTGGTGTGTCTGCATGGGGATGGTGCTTGTGTGAGTGCCTGTGAGATGAAGTGTGGTGCTTGTGTTTGCCTGAGACACTTTTGTGTGCTGATTTGGGTGAATGGTGGTCTGAGGGTGTGTTTGGGATAGGTTGAGTTTGAGGGGATTGGGACTGGGTAGAGGAAGTTGGAGGAGGGAGGCTAGAGAGAGGGACAATGGCTGCCATCAGTGCTGAGGCCAGAGCCTGAAATGCTTTCTGTTGGGCCGCCACACCAGAGTGAATGCCCTCCAGGTATGCATTTGTTTGTTGCAAGTGCCTCTTGATACCCTGGATGGCATTCAGTATGGTTCACTGCCCAACAGTGAGGGATCTCAGGAGGTCAATAGCCTCCTCACTGAGGGCAGCAGGGCTGACTGGGGCAGGGCCTGAGGTGCCTGGGGCGAAGGAGATGCCCACCCTCCTGGGTGAGCTGGCGCGGGAAACACGCTGAGGGGCTGCTGGGAGGGCGGTGCTGGTAGGGGGGTGGGCACAGAGGTGTTCGCCATTGCCAGGGAGCTTCCATCGGAGGAGGAGTCGCTGTCTGTGGTGTCTCCTCCTGTCCCCGTCGTGGTGCTCCCCTCGCTCTCCGTCCCACTGGTGCCCTCACCGTCGGTGGATTCGACCTCTAGGCCCATGTGGGATGCAGCTCCCTCCGTCGCCGGTGCCTCTGCTCCTCCACCAGATGATGCTAATGCACACAAGGACAGGATGACAAAACAAAAAGGGGGGGAGAGACAGAGGATACACTTGGTCAATGCCAGCAAAAACACTACCCTTGGCGTACACAACTCACAGGGAGCAACCCTATGCACTTGGCCATGCACTACCAGTTACTAAGATTTTCACCAGCCCATGAGGTACAATGCCTAACACCATTAGCTGCACACCTGAAACCCACAGGACCCTGCCCAGTAGTAGATGAACACTAACACTATTGGGGGTGGAGTGCTTCAGAGCCTCCCCAACAAGGGACTTATTCTGCCATGTTCGCCCTGGCCTAGGGGCACCCACAGCCCACATCCCCAACCCAGGTAAACCTTAATGCGTGCACAGTCATGAATCTGAATCTCCACTCACCCCCGTGTGGGTACTGTGATGCCTTCAAGATCCCATCCAACTCCGGATAGGCCACCGCCAGGATGCAGAACATCAGGAGGGTCAGGGTACGACGGGCACCTCTTCCTCGATGGGAGGTCAGCCCCAGCTGGGCCTCTGGCATCTTCCTTGCCCAGCGACGCAGGTCCTCCCACCAGTTGCGGCAGTGGGTGCTCCGCCTGCCAAAGACCCCCAGGTTCCACACCTCTTTGGCGATGGCACGCCAAATACCCTTTTCTAATGGGCAATGACTAGCATGGAAAAGACAGCAGAAAAGGGCATTAGTTAACCATCCAGACCGTCACACTCATGGCCCACCAGATCCCTCCCATCCCCTAATGCACATGCATTGACCACCATACATGCATCAGCCTGGCCAGGACGCCTCAGCCCCTCCCCCCACATGTGGCTTACACACACAGCAATCCATACATCCATGGCCTAAGGATCATGCTCACAGTGTACTCACCTGTTTGCCTGGAGGACCGGTGAGTAATGTGTACTGGGGTAGGACCCCATCCACCAGTTTCTCCAACTCCTCCCCAGACACATGAGCCATTGTCGCTTCCAGACACAGGTCACAGCAGAACTTGCAGTGTAGGTCCTCTCCTGTTGAAGGTCAGGTAGCAAGTGAATGAACAGATAGAAAATGGCGGTTACGTCCACGGAGGTGCGTACCGTCACTGCCAGCGTACATCGCCATTGGCTCCTGGAACCCATAGGGCCCAATGATAACCAAAGTGAAGTTGCGCTGTGGTTGTCGATCACCTACCGCAACGGCGTACAACTCCAGCAGAATTACCTCATTTCCACTTGTCCAGCCTCACAGGTCAGGCAGCGCCATTTCAAAGAGGCACAGGCCATGGCACCTAACTGCGTCACAGCAGACACTGGCACAGCAACTGACTCTCATGTTCACATACAGGTTCTGTAAAGTAAAAGATGCATCATTATTTCAATTGATGTGTGAATAAGACCCTCTGCTCACCGTTTTCCCCCATAGGCATCTGCCACTGAGGATGAATATGAGATGGCGACATCCTCCGGTGTACAGACCCCTGGTGGACCTTGCGACTATGGAGGACAGACACATTATCCTAACCTACAGACTTGATCGGGCCACAATCTAAGAACTGTGTGCCCAATTGGAGCCAGACCTGATGTCAGCTATCCGCCAGCCCACAGGTATCCCCCCTCTAGTACATGTCCTGTCAGTGCTCCATTTCCTGGCAAGTGGTTCCTTCCAAACAACAGTGGCCATGGCACCTGGGATGTCTCAGCCAATGTTCTCAAACGTGTTGACCAGAGTGTTGTCAGCCCTGCTGAAACACATGCGCAGCTACATTGTATTCCTCCAGGTGGAGGACTTGGCCATAGTGAAAGCTGACTTTTATGCCCTGGGACATATCCCCGACATTATTGGTGCCATAGATGGTACACATGTAGCATTAGTCCCACCCCGGAGAAATGAACAAGTGTTCAGGAATAGAAAAAGCTATCACTCTATGAAGGTGCAGATGGTGTGTTTGGTGGACCAGGACATCTCCCATGTGAATGCCCAGTTTCCTGGCTCTGTGCATGATGCCTTTATCTTGAGGAATAGCAGCATCCCATATGTGATGGGCCAACTCCAGAGGCACTGGGTGTGGCTAATAGATGAGCCCAAGGTCACCACCCACAATAAGTTTGTGTCTGGGTATGAGGTTGTCCCTAAGGGTTAGTGGGTGTCTAACAGGTATCCCTCGAATATTTGCAGGTGACTCTGGTTACCCCAACCTCTCATGGCTACTGACCCCAATGAGGAATGCCAGGACAAGGGCAGAGGAATGTTACAATGAGGCACATGGGCAAACAAGGAGGATCATTGAAAGAACCTTTGGCCTCTTAAAGGCCAGGTTCCGGTGCCTCCATCTGACAGGTGGATTCCTGTACTACTCACCCAAGAAGGTGTGCCAGATCATCGTTGCATGTTGCACAACCTGGCCTTGAGACGCCAGGTGCCTTTCCTGCAGGAGGATGAGCCTGGAGATGGTCTTGTGGCAGCGGTGGAGCCTGTGGACAGTGAGGAAGAGGAGACAGAGGAAGAAGATGTGGACTACAGAAGTAATATAATTCAGCAGCACTTCCAGTGACACACAGGTAAGACACTGTAACTTCACATTACATTTCAGTTTTCTGTTGGACATTGTACATGGCACCCCGATTTCCCTATGTCTATGGCCACTTACTGTACCCGTTGGCATCTCTATTTTCAGATCTCTGTGGCCCACTCTGGCTCCTGGTATGTTTACTGCTGCCCACTAAAGGTCATACCAATGTATAAATGACCGTATATATGACTTGAAATGTTTTCAGAATGTTGTACTAATACATGATACATTTGACAGACTCAAGATTAGGATTTGTTCCAAGGGTGTTTATTTAAGTGCTCATACGTAGAGGGGGATGTGCAATGGGGTGGGGTGATGGTGGAGGAATGCCCAGTTAGAGTCCAGTCTCTTTGTATCACAGGTGCATTGTCCAATGGGGTATAGGAAGGGGAGTAATGGCAATTCAAGGTGGACAGGGTGACAGAGTGGGACACAAGGGTGACAATCAGGAGAGTCTTATTTCCTGGCGGGGGTCTTGGCAATGTTCTCTGGCTTCTGCCTAGATCGCAGGGACCGTTTGTGGGGTAGTTCTCCTTCTGCAGGGGGTGGGAGCCTCCTGTCCACTAGCGCTGGTGGAGGTGGAGAGCTGTTCTTCGGTGTGGCTAGTGTCAGGGGCCCGTTGGTGTACCACTGCCTCCCTCATGGTCTTGCCCATGTCTGCCAGCACCCCTGTAATTGTGATCAGGATAGTGTAGATGTTTTTGAGGTCCTCCCTGATCCCCTGGTACTGTCCCTCCTGCAGCTGCAGGGTCTTCTGCAACTTGTACAGTATCTGGCCTATGGTCTCCTGGGAATGGTGCTCCCAGGATAAGGGAGAGTGCCTCCTGGAGAGTGGGTCCCCTGAGCCTGTCTTCCCCCTGTTGCACAGCAGTCCTCCCAGCTTCCCTGTTGTCCTGTGCCTCTGTCCCCTGAACCATGTGCCCACTGCCACTGACCCCAGGTCCCTGATGATCGTCCTGTGTTTGTGGGGTTGCCTGGGGTCCCTGTAGTGGTGGACACACTGCTGATTGATGTGTCCTGGGGACAGTGGCATGGGCCCGCTGGATGGGTGCTGTGCTGGTGTTTCCCGAGGGGGAGGCTCTGTGGTGGGTTGGGAATGTGGCAGGGTAACTGACTGTCAAGAGGTCCCTGATGGGCCAGGTTGGTCATACTGATCCAGGCGTGCAGAGCTGCTGTCACCACTGTGGGCCTCCTCTGGGGGTGACTGAATGTTGGTGGGAACTCCTCTCCGGTGACGTTGAGTAGGGGTCCTGTGGGGGATGAAAATGCAGTGTTATTGTATCTGCGTGTGCCATCTTGTGCATGGGTTTGTTTCCCTGTATGGTTGGGATAGCCCTGGCAGCTTAGGCTTGTGTGTGTGGTGATTTTGTGGGCAATATGATTCTCTCTATTGGGCATGCTGTGGTGATGGGTGTCCATGCAGGTCTGTGATGGGGGTCCATGGATTGGTGTTACATGCAGGGCTTGGTTTTGGGATGGGTGGGTTGCGATGATGGGGTATATGTGAGGTGGTGGGGTGATGGGGGTGAGGGTAGGGGTAGGAGTTTGTGATGGCATGCAGGTAGGGTGGGGGATATAGTAGTAAAGATTTGACTTACCATAGTCCAGTCCTCCTGCTACTCCTGCGAGGCCCTCAGGATGCATTATTGCCAAGACTCCTACTTGTCTAAAACCTGTTGTTATTTGTGGGGGAGGAGGTGGGGGTCCACGGCCAGTCCTCTGTACGGCTACCTAGTGTCTTGCAACCACGGAACGCACCTTCCCCCGTAGGTCGTTCCACCTCTTCCTGATGTCATCCTTTGTTCTTGGGTGCTGTCCCACGGTGTTGACCCTGTCCACGATCCTCCACCATAGCTCTATCTCCCTAGCAGTGGACGTCTGCTGCACCTGTGATCCGATTAGCTGTGGCTCTACCCGGATGATTTCCTCCACCATGACCCTTAGCTCCTCCTCTGAAAACCTAGGGTGTCTTTGGGGTGCCATGGGTGTGGTGTGAGTGATATGTGTGAGGATGTGTGAGGATGTGTGGGGTGATGTGTGGGGTGATGTGTGGGGTGATGTGTTGTGGTGTGTGGTGTGAGATGCGTGGATGGTGTATGGGTGATGGTGTTATGTGGTTCAGATTGAGTGGGTGCTCTTGGCGTGTGTCTCTCTGTGTCTGCAATCTTTTTTTGTTGTTGAAAGGGTTGTGAGTAATGTGGGTGGGTGTTTTATAGTGGTGTGAGTGTGTGGGTGTGGTGTGTGTATGTGTGTCAGGTGTGTGTAGTTTGAATTGTTCAATGTGGTGTAGTTTGGTAAGTGTGTGTGTATTTTGAGCGCGGAGGTGTGTACCGCCAATGGTTTATTGCGGTTGAAAGACTGCCGCTGTGATTTGTGGGCCCTGATACTGTGGGCATATTCCTGTTGGCGTAATGGTGTGGGTTTTGGTACTGCCAATTTATCACTGACCTTTGGTCTGGCGGACTTGTGTGGGTGTCTGTATAGTGGCTGATTTCTCAGTGTGGTTCATAATACCCGTTGCAGAATACCGCCGCGGTCACAGTATGTTGGCAGCCGTCAGCACGGCGGTAGGTGGCATTTACCACCAGGGTTGTAATGAGGGCCATACTGTCTAAGTTACCTGTAAATGGCCACCAGCACAGTAAGTAGATGTCTTTCTTCTAGATTTGCTGTGTCCGTATATGGTGTATACCCTGCAAATATGGGCCAGGTAGCCCCTTCGTTACGCCAGGGACCCAGTCTGACATTTTAAATTACATGGAGTATTTGTCCATTAAACTATGCTTAATGTTCTTGATACCCTAAATGTATGTAATGATTGGGTTCATAATTGGCAGGTGTTGCAGCAGCTTTATATGTATTAACATTTCTCCTATTGGGATCTACAGCATCAAACTCCACCCATGAGTAGAATATTTTAAAAGGGTAAGCAGCATGTATACATTTACCACAAAAGTTACACCACCCCCCTGTGTTAGGAAACCCCTAGCTAAGAGGTATTGTGTGATGGGTGCCCTAAAATGTACTTTTATTGGTATAGATTGCTATGCCATTGTAAAACAGACATAAAACATGACATTGGCTGGTGCCATTGCACCCCTTGCTCTAATGATAGCTAACCCCCTGTTTAGAGGTAGGTCCGGAATCTGAGCTTTTCTGCATGGAGTGAACTGGAGTTAAAAGAAGAGTATTCAACAATGAACCCATCTATTTATTCTCCATCCACACTTCCGCATCAGACCACCCAAAAATTATAATCTGTCATGTATATCTCCATCCACCCACATCAAATGTTTTATATGTTGGTCACCACTTTCATTCTTCTATCTACTTAAACCTACACCATTGAATGCATGCACAGACATCCACCCATGTATTCACCCATCTGTACATCCACGCAGCTATCAATATATCCAGAGGCATATTTATACTCCGTTTGCGCCGGAATTGCGTCGTTTTTTTTTACGCAATTCCGACGCAAAATTAACTTCATATTTATACTTTGGCGTTAGATGCGTCTAGCGCCAAAGTCCATGGAGTTTGCGTCCTTTTTTAGCGTGGACACCTACTTTGCGTTAATTATATGCAAGGTAGGCGTTCCCATCTAAAAAAGTGACTCCGCGGCATGTGCGCCGTATTTACACTCCTGGGCAAAATTCACGCCCAGGAGTGGGCGGGTCAAAAAAAATGACGTACGGCCGCTTTTGCGCCATTTTTTAGCGCCTGCAAAAGGCAGGCGTTTAGGGACCTGTGGGCTCGGAAGGAGCGCAGAGGTGCCCTCCCATGCCCCCAGGGACACCCCCTGTCACCCTTGCCCACCCCAGGAGGACACCCAAGGCTGGAGGGACCCATCCCAGGGACATTAGGGTAAGTTCCGGTAAGTATTATTTTTATTTTTTTTGGTGGCATAGGGGGGCCTGATTTGTGCCCCCCTACATGCCACTATGCCCAATGACCATGCCCAGGGGACAGAAGTCCCCTGGGCATGGCCATTGGGCAAGGGGGCATGACTCCTGTCTTTGCTAAGACAGGAGTCATTTCAATGGGGGTTGGGAGTGAAACAAAATGACGCAAATCGGGTTGAGGCGAAAAATTTGCCTCAGCCTGACTTGACCCATTTTTTCACGCCCAAGCCCCATATCCCCCTACGCCGGCGCATCCTGGTGTACGTCGTTTTTTTCAACGCACACCAGGCAGCGCCGGCGGCTAACGCCGGCTAACGCCGGCTAACGTCATTGAATAAATACGGCGCCCGCATGGTGCTTCAGAATGGCGTTAGCCGGCGCTAATTTTTTTGACGCAAAACTGCGTTAGCACAGTTTTGCGTCAAAAAGTATAAATATGGCCCCCAATATCTACCTGCATCTACATATCAATGTATGTGTGATGTGTGACCCTATGCTTAGCTGTTTGCCTTGTTTGTATACTTGTATAAATGAGCATCTTACTATTATTTGTGTGTATATGGTGTTCCTATTTGAATGTACTGTTTGTGCATCCAAAATTATCTCACAACAACATTCCATCATTACAACCAAGAAAACATTTATCTAAGTCAATCCTATGTTTTTAGAGAGGTTTGATGCAGGTAGTTTTGCATTCACCCAGAACCATGCTAGACTTTAAGGAACAGCTCTGGTGAGGATAGCAGCTGAGTTGTTGATGAGGATGTCCTTGCATATGTTGGCTATTAGGGATCAGCTGGTGATCCAGATGAGCCATACGTTTTTGTGTTTTGTGAGATTGGTGAATTCATCAATGAAATATTGGATTGATAGCCAACAATGTTGAAGCATGGTGTGAGGGGTTGAAGTGTCATATAAGTTTAGATGATGGTCTTCCTTGGTTTGAGCTTCAAGATATATTTCTAAGTATTTTGTCTTGGAGATTAAGTAATCAGTAAGGAAATACCATTGTTCTTGCATGCAGGTGGTTTAATTGGTTGAGCAACCAAAAGGGACTATTTTGCAGAGTTCTTTGGTTGGCCATTTTACTTCATATAGATAAAAGGAGTGAAGCCTTTTTCGCCATTCTGACTGTAGCTTTAGAGATTCTGGAGTAGTTCTGTATATTCAGTTTATCCTTAGGATTTTCTTTTTTCCCCATACCTTCAAGGGACATTTGTTTGGTTTAAAATATTTCAGTGCTGGAGTCATTCAACCAGCTTTCCAATAATAGTAGGCAGTCATGTTGGTTTTTGTTGGGATATTGAAACAAAACAATCAAAAGAGTATGAAAACATCTTAGAATACATAAGCCAATTGCGGGAGCCACTGTAAATCATGTGATGGGTGATCAAACTTTTACCCTGTTTTAGGATAAGCAGATGTCACCTCAACCCCAATGGCTGTGAGAATTGGGTTGGCAAAGAATATATGCATAATTATGATGAAAATTAATCATGCATATCATAGTCAAACTCAACAGGCCTGGAAATAATGAGCTGTGTGAATCAAGCACGAAAAGATGCCCCCAAAGTGTAACCATGTTCAATTGAGTGTAGGTAAGCCTATATAGATGGGAAAAAAATAAAAAAAACAGGAAGGACTTGCTCACATGTGGAGTGCGCTTCAGCCCATAGACCCTGATATAATAATAATATTATTGTTAATCCATTATAATGTTTTTTCCTGTTTCCACTCTTGGCTGATGTGTTTTATGGTGTCTTGCACACAAACATATATATATATATATTTGTTTTTTTCTTTTCTTTTTTTTTACTCCTTGGTTTATGTTATTATTCTATGGTACTTTTGTAGCCTAAAAAAAGCCCAATGCCTGCGCACTGTGATGGGACAAAACACATGTTGGCTGTTGTTCAGGTGTTTCTGAAGAACTGCCTGTTGTTTAAGTGCCCTTGAAAAACTTCTAATAAATTACTTCATACACAATACTGGATTAAAAAAATTTATAATGGATAAATGTCCTTGAGATTTTCATATTAAATGAAAGCTTACTCACCATGTACTTAACCAATGATTTAAAAGACATGACTGTATTTTGATCATGATTTAATGTGTGCATGATTATCCTGCATAAAGTAACTAACATTATCATAATATTACGGTGAGATGTGGCGGTCCAGCCCTCATAGGGTTAATCACACACTCCAGAAAACCCAGTATAATAACAGCAATATCAAAGGACTTAGGGCCAGATGTAGCAACTGACGAATTTGCGAGTTGCAAAGTGCGAGTCCATGCGACTCGCAATTTGCAACTCGCAAATTCGTATGCAGTACGGTGTCTCAGACACCGACTGCAACTCGCTATGGGGTCGCAATGACCCACCTCATGAATATTCATGAGGTGGGTCGCAAATTGCGGCCCCATAGCGAGTATAGGCACTCGCTAACATGGAGGCCTGCTGACGTCAGCAGACCTCCATGTTCGTGACCTGCTTTTAAATAAAGCAGTTTTTTTTTTTTTTTATGTGTAGCCCGTTTTCCTTACAGGAAAACGAGCTGCACTTTAAAAAAAACGAAACCTTTAGTTTCGGTATTTTTTCAGGGCAGGGAGTGGTCCCTTGGACCACTCCCTGCCCTGAAAAAATATTTGTGGGTCCAGTCACAAACTGGAAGGGGTCCCATGGGGACCCCTTCCAATTTGCGAGTGGGTTACCATCCACTTGAAGTGGATGGTAACTGCGATGCCATTTGCGACTGCGTACGCGGTCGCAAATGGTATTGCATACCACTCAGACTCGCAAATAGGAAGGGAACACCCCTTCCTATTTGCGAGTCGGAAATGCATATTGCGAGTCGCTACCGACTCGCAATATGCATTTCTGCATAGCAAAGAGGCATTTGCACCTCGCAAACGGCGATTTTCGCCGTTTGCGACGTGCAAATACTTTGCTACATCTGGCCCCTTGATTCTTAAGACCTCTTGTTTACAATACTCTCCATAATAGGTACAGTTAGGTATCAATCACTTAAACCCAAGCTCAGTCCTTGGTAGCTATAGCACACAGCAGACAGGCTTAGCAGGAGAAATGTGTAAGGCATTTATCAGTCCCAAAACAGTTAAAAAGTAGAAAACACAACACAATAAAAATTCCACTCCAATTTATAAAAAGAGAAAGTTTTAATGAGGAAAATAGTCACAAAATGACAAAAATCGGATGTAGGGAACTAAATATATGATTTTTCAAGGCGTTAGATGTTTCTAGCACCAACCGTGGTTATCTTGTTGCACTAGATCGGGTCAAGGTCAAATGTTAAAGCCTACCTTAATGGAACATGGGTTGTATACAGGGCCCCCGTTTGGTCTGGTAGAAAGTTTTACCTTCTGACTTAGGGCCTGATTTAGATATTGATGGATGGGTTACTCCGTCACAATGGTGATGGATATCCCATCCTCTGAAACCTAAATCCCATTAAATAGTATGGGATTTAGATTTCAGCGGATGGGATACCCGTCACCGTTGTGACGAAGTAACCCATCCACCAATACCTAAATCAGGCCCTTGGCCTCATTATGAGTTTGGCAGTTCCACCACCAGACTGCCAAACTCACAGGGAGGACGCCACCGCCATGGCGGTGACGTTCCCCCGATGGTATTACAATGTTCCCGCTAGGCTGAACAGCGGGAACATTGTACTGCGCGTTCCTGCCAGGCTGTGCAGCAGGATCAGTGTTAGGATATTGGCCTCGGCTCCCTAAATGGAGCCAAGGCCAATATCCTAACACTCCACCACTCTCAGAATGCGCACTGCCTGCAAATTCCGACAGTGCTGGGCAGGTGGTCCCCTGCACTGCCCATGCCATGGGCTAAAGGACCTTAGTGACACCACTTGTGGTTCAGGACTCACTCAACGAGAAGCCTCCAGCAGTTTAAAGGGCAAGTCCAGCTGGAACTGGTTAGCCGGGCTTTTCAGGAAGCTTGGCTTTGTGTGGCTTTTGTGTCCTTGGAGTCTAACAGGAGGTTAGCCAACTAGCACTTCAAGTCCACTTGTCTGTCCGCGTGGGAGCAGACCCAGCCCTTATGATTTCTCTCCAAAGGTTATAGTAGATGAAATCCTTTTCCAAAGTCCAAAGTATTCAGCAGGGGCAGTCTTTCTTCTGCCTTCCTCGGTTTCAGCAGTGTTCTATAGTAGGTATCCAGGGGTGCCACTTTTATGTCTGGCACTATCTTGTGGGTGGGGGAGAGTCCCTGTCCAATAAGGAAAAGGTTCCTAGCAAAAACCCTACCCACTTTGACATAATTTCCTGGGGGTTATCCCTAAACAATCCCACAGTGCCCTGTTCTGCATGGTAGGATTGGTCTTCCTTTGGTCAGAACTGCGGTCACAACCCTAAGGTGTGTCTAGGGAAATAAGGAACTCCCCCTGCAAGCCAGTTCTGAAACAGATTTGCTCCACACTGGGATTGGTGCTACTCTTGCTGCTTGAACAACAGGAAGGCCCTAGATGTGGGTTACACCTGCCTCTGACAGGGGATGTCCCTTTGAGGCTTTTGCAGTTGGTGGGCACATTGCCTAGGTCATCCTGTCAGGAGGAGGGCACACCTCCTCGCAGCTGAGGCCCTTTTGTTCCATTTCCTGGGAGCAATTCATACCACCCAGCAGACTGCCAGGTGAGAGTTGGGGATTAACTCCGAAAAGGCTACAGGAGGCTTTAGGCAGGAAAACTGCAACTTCTTAAAAGTGGCATTTTAAAAACCGTAATTTAAAATATGACTTGACCATCCTATTGTATTTTTAAAATCCTATTTATTTGAGTCCTTGAACCATGGTTCCAGCTATCCCCAAACTGAAGTTATGTATTGTACGGTATTATGGTGTAACTCCGTGCTTTTCTGTGGGAGAGTCAGTCTTGCAACAGTGAAAAACAGATTGACATTTTTCACTTCCAGGACATATACAACTTAAAAACACATGTCCTACTTTTCAAATACCATACACTTGCCCTATGGATTTTAAGGCCTACTTTAAGGGAGATGTATAAGTATTAAAAAGGAAGGTTTAGACCTGGCAAATGGTTTATTTTGCCAGGTTGAATTTGGAGTTGTAAAAATGCACACTCGGGCTGCAGATGTATGGGTGGGAAGTTAATTTGGTGATAAATAATTAAGAATTATTTAATAAATGTTATTAAATAATATGATTGATACTTATGTAATGTCTATAATACTGATTTATTTTCATTATATGTTATTTGCGGGCAATTGGTTTTGGAGAGGTATATGTTGACAAGTTAAATAATAATTAACAATTAATTTTTAATGATTAATTATTTAATTGATTTGTAATTATTTAAAATATAGAATACTGATTTCTTTTACCTATATTTTAGCTGCATGATGCTAGATTTAGAGGGGTGTAGGGTTGAAAGTTAAATAAGTGAAATTAATGAACTATTAGTGATTATTTGTAAATTAATTTTTTAATTTAATTTTAAATATGTAAATTGTGGAATAGTTATTTAATTTATTTGTATTTTATTTTTAGTGTATGATGCTGGGTGTGTAGGGCTTTAGGGTGGGAAGTTAACTAAGTAACAATTAATTGGCAACATATTATTGTTAATTAAATAAATAATTCATGTTAGAAATGTAAGTTATGGAATAGTTTTATTTATATTTTAGGTGCTGACTCCTAGATCTGTAGGGGTAGAGGGTGAGAAGTTAATTAATAATTGAATAACGGTTATTTATTATTATTATTTTTTAATAGTAATTATCCAAATTGATTGTGTTTCCTTTTTTTATACATATATATGTTTTATGTTAATTCGTTCTTTTTAATAAGAGTTTAATGTTTTTTTCTACATTTATGGGTTTACTCATATATATGTAATGTGTTTGAAGTTAAGTATTTTCCCTACTCTTGCTTAAACTGCAGTAGGTCTAGTCAAATAACCCCTTCGCAATTCAACACTTTTCCTACTGCTTTACTGTTTGGAGTGGGAATAGTAAATTTCACCCCTCCAAAATGCAGTGCTTTCCCTACTGTTGCCAAAAGTGAAGTGGGAATATAGCATTATTCCTTTAATGCCACTCCACCCAGCACTTCAAAGATCTTGTACACCATAAAGTAAACATCTAGAACAGAATATTCAAAACAAATAATAAGTCCATGTTCTTAACAATCTGCCTGTTTTAAATGCTGCCCCTCGCAGCTAAGTACAATCATTTTTTTGTTTATCCTATGTTTACTTGTATGATATTCAAAATGGTATAAATGTTTAATGTAGTTTCCAAAGTAATTAGTTTTCAAAATAACTTTTAAGGGAGTAACGCTCACCGCTTTACAGGGATATCCACCCTAAAAAGCCTGACGGTCTTGGCGCATAACTGACTACTGCGGACCGACTTCTTTATCAAAGGTGCTTTTGGTGTATAACTGACTACTGCAGCTTGACTTCCTTTTCAGTCATTTTCTACTGAGAACGGAGTGAGGAGTGTAATGTCGGCACCTCCCGTCATTATTATACAGCCATGAATAACTCACTGAAACAACTCAGTTTATTTTATTCGTCGTGACCGTGCCAGATGCAGAGGCGCTTTACGCTACGGAGGCGACCCTCTGGACCCCTCGGCGTTGTCTGCCTCTCTGCCTACAGCCACGCCCTTTATTATTTACTAGCCCTGATGACAGCAGGGCAAAACCATGTTACAGCGGAAAATAACATAGGGGAAAAAACACGTGGGGCCAAGAAAAACCTCCACACCATTGATCCCCACTGATGGTAGTGTCCTGGCACCAGTTTCGTCACTGGTACGCGACACTACATTCCTCAAAAAAATCAAACGAAGAAACAACACAGAGATACATATATAAGTCACACATCTACGAGATGATCACGCAGTCTTGCAGAGGGAGTCGGGTTGCTGCGTGAACTGTATCTGGTAGCATTTGACCTTCCCAGGACAGAGCCTTGACTTGAGTCTCTACAGGTGACATCATTAGGAACAGGGGCCGGCCCTGTATCATTCGAGACAGGCAAACAGGGGTCACTAGTAGCAACATCACTCTGTATGGACCCATCGTCATCATTAAGAATCGGGAAGTCTAGATTTTGCACGTCAGTGGCTGGAGGACAGAATTTCTTGAACAGGGAAACATTACAGGTAACAACAACAGGTCCCCGCTGTGCCAAAACTGAGGATCCATTCTGACGAATGACAGTCCAAGGAACTGTATCAAAAGGCATTCGGAACTTACTGCCAACACTTTGTCACCTGCCTTAAGGCCAGAGCGTATAGCACATCTTTTGCAGCTGGCATACTTGCTGGTGGCCAAACATCGTTCAAAAACCTGGTCCTTGTTTAAAGTTGGCGGGACCAAGGACAGGTGATGTGGGATGGAATCAACTATTGCTCGCCCAAAAACTACATGTCCAGGAGCCTGGTTAGTAGTTGAGTGAGGGGTCTGGCGATAGTTGCATAAAAAAGAATAAATGGCACAGTCGCTGGATTGACCACTCGTGTGAGCAAAACGGATTACTTTGTTAAGAGTTCTCATAAAACGCTCTACCTCCCCATTGGCTTGAGGCCAACGGGGCGTGATCCGATGATGTCGAATGCCAGTGTTCTTAAAGTACTCAGCCATTTCTTGACACTGTCAGTTTTGATTTCAGCGATAAGTCCATGGGTGGCTACAATCTTCTCCATCCGAGATACCACTATTTCAGCAGTGAGAGAAGGTATAATTTCCACCTCAGGGTACTTGGAGAAATCATCAATCACAACCATAGTGTGGTGACCATCTGGGAGTCTCCAAAAATCGAGACTGGCTGACACCCACGGTGCATCAGGACTGGGCTCAGTTTTAACTGGGGCATGGCGGCTCAACTCACCAGAGTCTTGGCACCATACACATGACCTCACCACTTCTTCGACTTGCTCATCAATGAGAGGAAACCATACTTTAGACCTCAATTGGCTCTTTGTCTTGACCATGCCTTGGTGTCCATGGTGGGCTAACTGCACCATCCTGGCGGTGAGAGACTACGGGACAACCAACCTGCATCCTTGGGGCAGACATCCATCTACATCTATTGTAAGTTTATCTCTAACGTTATACAAACTTCCAAGACTCCGCTGGGATTCAGCACCGAGAAATGGCAGTTGTCTCTTTACCACGTACCATTGGTTGGTTTGAATTGCAGAAAGTACCTTTTGAAGACACTCATCATTAGCAGTAGCTTTGACTATCTCACTGAGAGAGATCGGCAGTGGTCTTGATCGTTCTGAGACGTACTTGACATATTCTTCCGTCTCCTGGGCATCGTGCACCTCCTCATCTGAAGCTGCTCGTGGGTGTCTAGACAGATAATCCACTGAATTTACAGACCCTGGGCGATACTCTAACCGACATCAGTAGTCCTGTAACTGGAGCATCCACTTTTCTATCTTCGGAGGAGGTTTTGACCTAGTACTGTTGAACAAAGGTAACAGAGGCTTATGCTCAGTCGTTACCACGAAAGGACGCCCATAGACATGAATGTGAAAATGTCTACAACCCCAATGCACAGCAATCGCTTCTTTTTCTATTTGAGAATACCTTTGTTCAGTTTCAGTCAAAGACCTGCTGGCATACGCTACTGGGGACCAAATTCCGCTTCCTTATTCCTGAAACAGCACAGCACCTAGTCACTTTGGACCCGCATCTACTGCAACCTTGGTCTCTTTCCTGGGGTCAAAATATCTTAGGGTGGTGTCACTTGACAAAGCATTTTTAATTTCTTTGAACGCTGTCTGTTCAGCCGAGCCCCAAGTCCTGGGTTCAGACAATTTGGTCAGATTCCTGAGCGGCTGGGTGAGAGTTGACAGATCTTTGACGAATCTCCTGCAGTAGTTCACCATTCCCAGGAAACTTCTAACCTCCGTTATGCAGATGGGCGGAGGTGCATCTTTAACATCACATACCTTTGCTGGGTCAGGAACAATGCCATCTGCCGAGAATACGTATCCAAAAAACTGTATTTTGTTTTTCAAAAACTCGCACTTCTGACGATGCAATGTCAAACCCGACTCCTGGATCCTCTGCAGAACATTTCTGAGATGAGAATTATGTTCTGCGATAGTGGGCACGTGTATCAGAATGTCATCACTGACATTGAGAGTCCATGGAAGATCTGTTATCAGTTTGTGTATCACATTTTGAAAAACTTCAGCAGCACTGGAGATCCCAAAGTTTAATCGCTTGTATCTCCTCAGCCCGACATGTGTGGAAAAAGTAGTGGTGTACTGGGATTCTTTTGACAAAACCAATTGATGGTACCCTGATCGTAAGTCAAGTTTAGAAAACCAGCACAACTCACTAAGTAGTCCGATGATGTCATCAATGGTGGGAGTTAGATGTCGTTCGCGTTTAAGGGCAACATTAGGGAGCCGCATATCCACACATATGCAGACTTCACCAAGCTGCTTTGGTTTATGGGCAACTACAATGGGAGAAACCCAAGGAGTGGGCACTGTCACTTTCTCTATAATGCCCGCCTTCTCCAAGTGATCCAGCTCCTTTTCTACCTGTGGTCGTAGATGAAACGCAATGCGCCTGTGGCGAAGGGCGACAGGTTGCACAGTTTTATCAATGTGGAGTTGCACCTCTTTCATTTTCAGGCACCCAATCCCTTCAAATATTCCTTGATACTGGCTCAAAAGCTCTGTTATAGACTCTTGGTGTATCCAAAGTGCAAAGGTGACGACCCCTAAGTCTTCAGCCATTTTGCAACCCAGCAGCATACCACGTCCCTCTTCTGCCACATAGGCTTGAATTGTCTTGGAATCATGGGTAATGGTCGTATTAAACACTCCTCTCAGGGCCAGTGGGATAGTCTGTCCATAGGCATAGACTTTTACCTTCGCTCTTGAAAGTATAGGAATTGGGGACATTTTGCAGTGTTCATCTCCAGCCAAAACATTGATTGAGGCTCCTGTGTCAATCACTGTCAGAACCTCATGGGTGCCTAACTGAACTTGGCATTTCAGCAACTTTGTCGACATATGAGAAGCATTTCCAAAAGAGAATATCGAATGAGCCACATGTACTTCAGCTATGTCATCATCATCCATGTCGCTACCGTGTTCAGAAGGGCTTGTCGCCACATTGACGGAAGCGTTTCCGGTCTAAGTTTTGCCAGACCTACACACTTTCACAAAATGATTCAACTTTCCACAACCAGCACACTTTTTGCCTCTGGCTGGGCATTCAGACGGCCGGTGTGATGGCCCGCCACAATATCCACACTGTTTCGCCGGAGGTTTGTTCACACAGAATTTTGTCTTGCTTGCGGCTGGAGCTAATGTGTTTGTGGATTCTTCTTTTATTGGCCTCTGTAGAGCTGCTTCCATATGAGATGCACAGACTTTGGACAACTCTTTGGTGCGTCCCATCTGGAGAATGTCAGGCAAGGACCTTCCAAACTCCTCCAGGATCCATTCTCTAAGTTTTACAGACGAGCACCCTTGAATAATTTGCCCTCTTATTTCTCCTGCTTTGTCAGCTAATCTGCACATGCTGGCCAGATCTCTCAACCTCATGTAGAAAGAGTCTATAGATTCTTCCGCAAGCTGGCGAGCCTGCCGAAAAACGAATCACTCATAATCTGTATTGGCCATGGGCTCGAAATGTCTATATAGAGCGGCAATTAACGTGATGTGTTTTTGGGGCATCCTCAACTATATTCTTGGATATTTTGTAGATATCTTTTCCTCCTAAATGCAAAATTAAAGCATGCTTCTGTGCATCTTCAACTTTGGCGACCTCTAAATAAAAGAAAACCCTTTCCACCCACTCCTTCCACTTAGAAGTTTGGGTAGATGGGGCACCTTCCACAATGAAATGCTCGACAGGTGGAATGGTTGACATGACAGCAGCAGGCAGGTATGCGTTTAATGTGCAGAAACAGTCTGGGCCTCAAACTACGAAATCCGGTACTCATTGGACTGTGGTTGGCACCCAATCTGTAGGGGCTGAGTGGCTTCAGTACTAAAATCTTTGCCAGCAGAAATTACTAGGCATCCTCAGAAGCAGATGGGCGTAAAAAGGACCAGAAAAATGAATAAAAGCATGTACAGAGTCCCCTAGTGAGTAGTACCATCTGCAGAGTCACCATTCAGGTGGAAAAAAAACTGCAGATTTAGGAAAACTCAGGCACAGTCACAGAGAAGCTAGCATCCAAAGGGTAACACACAAAACGGGAAACAATAGCGTCCTGCAGCAATGTTCTGAGCCCACGAACTGATAACAGCAATGTTCAGCACTGAAAACGAGTGGTGGGCAGAGCCTCATTCATAAAACTCCACCTGCATCAGCGTGTGGAGCCCAAGCGCGCACAGAGCTGCTGCATTACGGAGAGTAAGAAGCACAGCACTTCAGCAAATACCTCCGTATCAGAAAGGCGTGGCAGGCTTCAGCAAACTCCTTCGGCCTGGAGAGGGCATGGCAGACCTCTGCAAACTCCCTCGGACTGGAGAGGGCGTGGCAGGCACGAGCACCGCAATGACAAGCGGCTACCACAGAAAAGGAACAGGAGTGGTGATCCGGATCACACACCCTCCGTCGCCAATGTAATGTCTGCGCCTCCCGACATTATTATACAGCCATGAATAACTCACTGCCACAACTCAGTTTCTTTTATCCGTCACGACCGTGCCAGATGCAGCAGTGATTTACGTTACAGAGGTGACCCTCTGGACCACTCCACGTCACCTGCCTCTCTGCCTACAGCCACGCCCTTTATTACATACTAGCCCTGACGACAGCAGGGCAAAACCATGTTACAGCGAAAATAACGTAGGGGGAAAAACACGTGGGGCCAAGTAAAACCTCAACACCATTGATCCACACTGATGGTAGTGTCCTGGCACCAGTCTCATCACTGGTACGCAACACTACACAGAGGTCGCCTTTGAGCACCTCTGTCTTCCACTGGCCTATGCATGTGCCACACGGTATAACTGCCGACAGCCCCCGGCTTTTAGGAAGTGCAGTAGGCTGCATTCACCTGACAAATCCCTGAGGATCGACCTGTCGAGTAGATACTAAAGAAAAGAGATGGGCAATGGCTTGGTCTAGCCTGCATGCAGTGTGCCGCCATACTTGTATGGGCCATGATAAATGCTTTACTAAGTGTACGATGGCCGATAGAAGGTACTGCAACGTCACACTGACAATTAACAGTTGCATTGTCTATGCGATCAGCTGCTTTCAGTCAGGAATGATTACTCCTCATTCCATGAGGTGTCTTTATTGGTTCCCATAAAATGATTACTTTAAACTAATCCTCTAATTCAGGGTATTTTGTGACTATTAAAAATAATCCTCTTATTCACTTTACCATCTAATCCTCTTATTCATTATACCATCTACCTACAGGGTATTCTGTAGCTATTTTAAAGAATCCTTCTTTTCCCTTGTTAGACCTGGCAGGTCTTGGCATGGTTTCCCTGTACTTTTTTTTGCTTCTGACCCCCTGTTTTTGTATGCTGTGAGGTTTTGATACTCTGGGCACTTTACCACTGCTAACCAGTGCTAAAGTGCAAGTGCTCTCTGTCTAAAAGATATTGGTAATTGGTTTTCCATGATTGGCACATTTGTTTTACTGGTAAGTCCCTAGTATGTGTGCCCAGGGTCTGTAAATCAAATGCTACCAGTGGGCCTGCAGCACTGATTGTGCCACCACATGAGTAGCCCTGTAAACATGTCTCAGACCTGCCACTGCAGTGTCTGTGTGTGCACTTTTGCACTGCCAGTTTGACCTGGCAGGTGTACGCACTTTCCAGGCCCAAACCTTCTCTTTTACTACATGCAAGTCACCCCTTAGGTAGGCCCAGGCAGCCCCATGGGCATGGTGCAGTGTATTTAAAAGATAGGACATGTACTGGTGTGTTTTACATGTTCTGATAGTGAACTACTGCCAAATTCAATTTCCACGATTGCAAGGCCTATCTCTCCCCTAGGTTAACATGGGGATTGTCTTTAAATATCTTTAAAGTGCAGTTTCCCATTGTGATCAGATAGAAATATGGAGTTTGGGGTCTCTAAACTCACAATTTCAAAATACACCTTTTGGTAAAGTTGTATTTTTTGATTGTCTGTTTGAACATGGCACTTTTAGAAAGTAGGCATTTTCTTGCTTAACCGTTCTGTGGCTCTGCCTCGCTGCTGAATACACATCCAGGTCAGCCTGACAGTTGGGCTGTCTGTGAATTAATTCTCAACATTGACACAAAGGGAGCAGAGGTGTGTCCTGCATATCCCAATGAATCTTCCTGAGCTAGAGTGGGAGTGAGGAGCTGTACCTGCACTTGAAAGGGCTGTTGCTGCCCTCACACAATACAGGCCCCAAACCCCTAGAGTGTGTCTGGGGCAGGACAAGGAGGAGGCATGGTCTTGTGCACTACAAAGACTTTCTTTTAACGTTTGCCTACTTCAAAAGCAGAAATGAGTATAAGCAGTGGACCTAAAACCCCACAACTTTAGATTACTTCTGGATTAAGAGGAACCTTTGCCAAGGAGGAGAGCTTGATGTTTGAGGAGGACCTGCCACTCTGACTGTTGCCTTGCTGTGCTGGCCTGCTGCTGCAGCTGCCTGAAGAGGAAAATGACTGGACTTTGTTTTCTGAAATCCTGCTTGTGAAGTTTCTCCTAGGGCTTGAACTGAGCTTGCTTCCTGTTAAGAAGTCTCAGGGACATCAAAGACTTCACCTACCAGCCTCTGGGTTTGTCTGCTGTGGACCCTAACTCGCCAGGTGGTGCCTATTACGTTTCTGGGCCCTGGGGAGGGACCAGGTGCACCGAATCCAGATAACTCCAGGACCGCCACTGCTGTCCGAATCTACAATGCCACCTCCACCCAAAGCTGTGGGCCCCGCAGGAGTGTGATGACTGTGACTGATACCACAGGCCTGACGCCACCACAGCTCCGCTGACATCTCACGACTTCATGAGTCCCAAGTGCCATGTCACCAACGACCGTGACACCCAACTCCGCCGCGGCACCTGTAGCCCTGTGACCACAACCCCGTGATGTCACCCATCATGTCTTGACCCGCCGGATTCATCAACCCCGGCGGATCGTAAGGAATCAATGGCTCACACCAACACTGCATCCCCTCCTCTGCTCTGCAGAAAGGGACTAAGGCTGCACTGGATCCAGCGACTCCACACCTCCCTGACTCTGTGCACCAATGTATTTTTCTTATTACCAAAGGTACTGTACATGGGGGGCCGTGCGACTCCATGACCGACGCCACCCTCCCCACAAGTGGCTTCGGACTGTTGAGAACGACTCCGTCAACAATGTCATGATAGCCCCAGTTGGCGCTACTGTGTTTCTAAGTGTTTTTAATTGGGATTTGATCTTTTAAAATACATACCTTTGCTTTGTATCTTGAATGTTTGTCAGTTTGATTTAGATAAATATTGGCTATTTTTCTAAACTGATGTGGATTCCTTTTGTGGTGTTTTCACTGGGTTACTGTGTGTGTTTGTACAAATACTTTACACATTGCCTATGAGATAAGCCTGACTGCATGTGCCAAGCTTCCAAGGGGGAGAGCAGGGGTTATCTGAGCTGTGTATTTCTCTTACCATGACTAGAGTGAGGGTCCCTGCTTGGACAGAGTGCAAACTGACTGCCAACTACAGACCCCATTTCTAGCATCCCTCATTTGATTAAGATGTCGGATCAGAAGACAGAGAGCCCTGAGATCCCGCTTACAGAGATGAATGAGGAGCTAATTAAGAAATAATTCAGCAGGAGATGCGTACATGAGTATGAGAGACTCTTGATCAAGTGATAGTTAATGAAAGATCTATGGGATCTGATAATGATTTTGAATGCAGGCCCATCTCGGGGGGAGACTCTGATTACTGAGTTAAAGGAAGTAAGAGAAAGAGAAAATCTAAACACATTGAGAGAGAGTCTATACCCCTTAAAAAGATGGGATGTCCAAGCACCTCAAAGAAAACAGGAGGACCAAGCACCTGAAAAAGAATGGGAGGACTAACCACCTCTAAGGCAATTGGTGTCCTATGCAGCAAAAAACTGAAAGGTGTCCAATGTGGCACAACTGAATCAGGTGCCTCTAGTAGCACTCGGGATATTGAGTTGGGAGAGGCAGAACAACTGAACAAAGTGCCATTAGATTAATACATTTTAAACAAGGGGACTTTGATATGGACAACCTCTTTACAGAAGATGAGGCTCCTTCAACCTCCAAGAGTATAGTTAAAGATCCATTGGGGGCGAAAATGTTTCCCCTCACAACATTAGGCACCTCGGGAATGCAGAGTGCTGGCCCCTGGACCATGTGGGAAAATTCATCAACCCATGGATTAGAAACTCACTTGAGAAGGGAGCCCGAAATATCACAAAGGCTGAATGCTCAAGACCTGTGATTAATGATAAAGTGTGCCTTACCCAAAATCTAGACCCAGAGCTCATTACCTTCCTTTGTAAAGTAGGCAGAGATCTTAGGAAAGGGTTTGAGAGATCCCATAAGGTTTGCTAGGACCACCTGCTTGACGTGGCCAGGCACCTGGCACCAATCATTGACATGGCTGAGTAGGCACATGTCAGCGAGCTCCCACTGGACATAAATCTTCTCAGGGGTTGGAGCCAAAAAGCATTGGCACTTCTTGGAAATGCCAATGCTGGTCTGAACGCCAAGAGGCGTAGAGTAGTTCTCATGAAAATAAATCCAAAACTAGGAGATCTTGCAAAAATTGACCCCAGTGGTCTTTTCTTCGGAGAGGACATGATAAAAACTCTGGGCAAGTACATGGCAACCTTTACTGCCCTTAACAATGCCCAACCTAACATGCACAGTGTTTCCAGTCTTGGTGTTGTGGGTGGGCCAGCAGAAGTTGATGTCTGCCAGTCAGAGCACCCACAGATCCCATTTTTCAAACTTCCAACAAAGCGGCTTTTGCAGAGGATATCAAGTCAGAGCAACCACGACGGAATTCATCTCTTAAGAGATATGTTACTAGAAAAGGATTTGTTGGTAAAGTTAGACCTGAAAGATGCCCACTTTATCATTCTGATGGTCATATAATGTTAGCGTTATCTTCAATTCACTTGGCGGGGTGATTTTACCAACTCCGCATGCTCCCCTTTGGCCTTTCATCGGCACCCTAGGGCTTTACCAAGGAGATGAGAGCTGCAGCTTCCTTCTCCAGAGAGAGAGGTGTGTGTATGATCGTCTAATTGGATGATATCCTTATCATGTACCAATGAAGGACTTTGACATGGTTATGTCCCTTCTGGAGAGTTTGGGCTTCATAATAAAAAGGGAGAAATCTATTCTCACACCTCTCCCGGTGTCTGGAGTTTTTAGGCTTTACAGTAGATACATGTGTAGAATGTGGTTCTGCTTTTTGCCCTTAAAGAAGATACCAAACTTTAGAACGAGATAAAGTATGTGCTGAAACTGGAGTTTTTAACTCTGAGGGAACTAGCAAGACTTTTGGGTCTTCTATCCTCTTGCATTCAGGCAATCTTTCTAGGCCTCTCATATTATCATGCTTTGCAGAGAAGAAAAGCTAAGGCTCTTCAGGAAGGATTGTGATATGGAGACAAGATATCTCTAGATCAGGAAGCCACGCTGCAGTTGATTTGGTGGTTGGAGAATTTAATTGCCTGGAATTACAGGGCAATCTTTGGATGCTCCCCAGAATTCTTTCTGGAATCGGATACAAGCTTACTCGGTTGGGGTGCACACTTGGGTGCACTGGACACTGGGGGATTGTGGTCATACACAGATAAATTGCAACACGGAAATTATTTGGAGTTGACTGTAGGTCTTTATCCCCTTATGATTTTCAAACATTGTTTGCAAGGCAAAGCAGTACTGTTGAAGAGGGACAATGTTTTTCTGAGGTAGCACATATAAATTGCTTAGGAGGGACAAGGTCCTCAGATCGGTCAGATTTAGCAGGAAACTATGGATTTTTGCTTGCAACACAAAATCCGCTTGAAGACAGTATTTGCCTGGAAAATATTTTATAGAGCAGTTTGATAGGAGCCATAGCTACAGAACGTTAAATTGCGATAGGTCTACGATTTCTGCAGGACACAATCTGGTCAATGGCAGGAGCGTGGGAAGAAATGTTCTGGTCTGTAGAGTTTTTAAAAGAATCAGGTTGAGAAGACTCCGTAGACCTAGTCTTAGAAATGGGGTCTCTAGTTGGCAGAGGTATACACCCTTGTCCAAGTAGGGACCACAATCCTAGTCAGGGTAAGTCACACACAATCCAAATGGTCCTATGCCCACCCTCTGGTAGCTTGGCACTGAGCAGTCAGGCTTAACTTAGAAGGCAACGTGTAAAGTATTTGTGCAATAAACCATGCAATAACACAGTAAAAACACCACAAAAATACACCACACAGGTTTAGAAAAATATAAAATATTTAACTGATTAAATTAAGGTCAAAACGATCAAGATTTGATAAGCACAAGCTGAAATATCACTTTTGAAATGTTAAGAAGAGTCTTAAGTCTCAAGGCAGGGGCTGCGTCGATTGTTCACTCAGGAAGTCGGGCTGCATCGTTCTGGCTCAGCTGTGGGTCGATCCAGTACAGCTGTGCGTCGAAGTTCCAGGCGCAACGCGGTTGCTGCGTCGATCTCCACTCAGGAAGCCGGGCTGTGTTGTTCCGGTTCGGCGATGCTGCAATTTTCTTGTCGTTGGGCAGGCTGTGCATCGTTTCCGGCAGGCTGTGCGTCGATTTTCACTGCACAAGGAGTTTCCTTGAAGAGAGGAAGTCTTTTTGGCCCTAAGACTTCAGGAACAGCAGGCAAGCTCAATTCAAGCCCTTGGAGAGCACTTCTCAGTTAAGTCAGAGGCTAGCAAGGCAGCAGGGCAACAGCAAGGCAGCAATCCTTCATAGCAAAGTAGTCCAGGTGAGCCCTTTGGGCAGCCATGCAGCTCCTCTTGACAGGCTGCAGGATCTGGTTCAGGAGTGTCTGATTTGGTGGGGTCAGGGACCCAGTTTATATACCCAAAAATGCCTTTAAAGTGGGGGAAGACTTCAGAGAGTGGTTTTGAAGTGCACAGGGTCCCCTCTCAGTACAGAGTCCCAGTAGGGTGTTTGGCAGTCCACTGTGTGAGGGCAGGCCACTAGCCTTTGAAATGTAAGTGTCAGGCCCCTCCACCCTTCCAGGAAGACCTATTCAGTATGCAAATGAGTGCAGGTGTGACTGAGTTTGTGGTTGTCTGGGGGAAATCCACCACGGAGCTGTCAACCAGCCCAACCCAGATGTGGATTGGAGACAGGCTGTAAGGCACAGAAGGATTTTAAGTGCAGAGAAATGGTCACTTTCTAAAAGTGGAATTTCTATAATAGAAATATAAAATCGAACCTCACTAATAAGCAGGATTTTTTATTACCATTCTGGCTATACTAAACATGACTTGTTTTCCCCTTCCTGATCAGAAGTTACCCATTAAACAGTATATGAGGGTAGCCCTAATGTTAGCCCATGAAAGGAGCAGGATTCACAGTAGTGGAAAACGAATTTAGGAGTGACCCACTGCCCGGACATATAAAACACACAGGCATATGCCCTGTCTTTTACCTACATAGCACATCGCATATAGTCCTATAGGTTACCTAGGGCCTACCTTACAGGTGACTTTCATGTAGAAAAAGGGAAGTTTAAGGCTTGCAAGTACTTTTAAATGCCACGTTAAAGTGGCAGTGAACCTGCACACACAGGCCTTACAATGGCAGGCCTGAGACATGATTAAGGGGCTACTTATGTAGGTGGCACAATCAGTGCTGCAGGCCCACTAGTACCATTTGAGGTAAAGACCCTGGGCACATGCAGTGCACTTTATTAGGGACATCCAAGTAAATCAAATATGCCAATTGGGAATGAACGATTGTTACCATGTTTAAGGGAGAGAGCATATGCACTTTAGCACTAATTAGCTGTGGTAAACTGCGCAGAATCCTAAAACCAGCAAAAAGAGTGTTAGAAAAGTATAGGGAGGCAGGCAAAATGTTGGGGCACCCTGAGGCTCTCAGGTCTAACATGTGTCCCCCCCAGCTGAAAGTGAAGATTGCTACCCAACCCCTTGGGAGCTCTCATCGCTAAGGTGGAGGTGTCTGGAAAGACCATCAGCAGTGGCGTGGTCAGTCCTCGGGTGATGCTCCACCATAAAGTCCATCCCCTGTAGGGAAATAGACGACCTCAAGAATTTAGGATTTTCACCCCTCATCTGCATGAGCCATCTGAGGGGCCTGTGGTCTGTCTGAACCCGGCAGTGAGTCCCAAATAGGTATGGTCTCAGCTTCTTTAGTGCCCAGTTCACAGTAAATGCTTCTCTTTCAATAGTATTCCACCTCTGTTCCCATGGTAATATTTTTCAGCTAATAAAGACTACTAGTTGGTCTGTGCCCTGTGCATTCAGCTATGCTAGAACCGCCCCTACGTCATGCTCTGAAGTGTCTGTCTGCACAACTAATTCTTTGGAGAAGTCAGGGGCCTTGAGCACGGGTGCCATGCACATTGCTTCCTTCAGGGACTCAAAGGCTTTCTGACAAGCCTCTGTCCAATTCACCAACCTTGGTTGTTTCTTGGATGTCAGTTCTGTTGAGGGGGCTACTATGGTGCCATAGGCCTTAACAAATCTGAGGTAATACCCAGTGAGACCCAAGAAGGCTCTCACCTCATTCTGGGTTCTAGGTGGTTGCCAAGCCTTGATTGTCTCAATCTTGGCCTTGAGGGGCTGCTTGCCACCACCTACTAGGTGTTCCAAATACAGCACGGAACCCTGCACTATCTGGCACTTACTGGCCTTGATGGTCAGATCTGCCTGTTGCAGGTCCTGAAATGCCTCGTTGAGGTGGTGCAGGTGTTAAACCCAGCTGGAACTGTAAACAGCAATGCCCTATAGATAGGCTGCGCAGAACGTGTCCTTGCCAGCTAGGACCCAGTTAACCAACGGTTGGAATGTAGCGGGGCATTTTTCAATCCAAAGGGCTTTACTCTGAACTGCTAATGACCCTCAGGAGTAGATAAAAAGCAGATCTCTCTTTAGCCCCCTCAGTCAAGGCAATCTGCCAGTACCCTGACATGATATCAAAGATACTAAGGAACTTGGCAGCACCTAGGCTGTTTACGAGCTAATCAGCTCAGGGGATGGGGGTGAGCGTCAATTTTTGTGACAGAGTTGAGACCCCAGTAGTCCGCGCAGAACGCAAGCTCTGGCTTGGCACCGGGAACAGCAGCCTCGGGAAACAACACCACTGGGCTGGACCAGGGACTCCTGGACTTCTCAATCGACCTAAAAGACCCAGAATCTTGGGAACTTCCTCCTTAATGCTAGCCCTCACCTTGTCTGACACTCTGTAAATGTTGTTCTTTACAGGGGGACTGTCTCCTGTGTCAATGTCATGGACACACAAGTGTGTCAGTCCAGGGGTGAGGGAGAACAGGGAAGAGAACTGTTCCAATAATTGGTAGTAGTCCGCTCTCTCTGATCCAGGGTCAGGGAGTCAGAGAGTTTGGCATCCTCCACAGACCCATCACCTTCTTTGGCAGAGAGGCGGTCGGAGAGAGGTTCACTCTCCTCTTCCATACCCTCATCTGTCAAAAGAAGCTTGCTGCCCTCAGACCTCTCAAAATGAGGCTTCAGTCAGTTCTGATGGATCACTCTTATGGGATTTCTAGGGGACTTGAGGTCCACTAGGTAAGTGGCTTCCCCCTTCCACTCCTTGATTTCAAATGGGCCAGTCCAGTGGTCCTGGAGAGCTCTTGGCTCTACTGGCACCATTTCCCAAACTTTGTTGTAAGGTTGAAACTCTACCAGGGTGGCCTTCTGGTCATACCATTGTTTCATAACCTCTTGACTGGTCTTGAGGTTGCTCTTGCCCTTCTTCCAGAGGCGTTGCATCTGGTTGCAGAGAACCAGCATGTAACTGACCACATCCTGGGGGATGGGGGGGTTCCTGAGAGCTTTCTCTTACCCCTCTTTTACTATGCTTAGGGGTCCCCTGACAAGGTATCCATAGAGAAGTTCAAAGGGCCTGAACCCCACCCTTTTCTGGGGCACCTCTCTAAAAGCAAAGAGAATGCATGGCAAGAGGACGTCCCCCTTATGCCTCATGACCTAAGGGAGGATGGTAATCATGCCTTTCAGGGACTTGTTGAGCCTTTCCACGAGACCATATGATTGAGGAAGGTAAGGGGTGGTGAACCAGTAGGTCACCCCACATGCATCCCACATGGACTTTATGTACGCATGTACGCCTCTGTCAGACACAATCTCCTTTGGGAATCCCACAAGGGTAAATATCCCCATTAGAGCTCTAGTCACCATTGGTGGACTCACGGTACTCAGAGGGATTGCCTCTGGGTAGCGGGTGGCAGGGTCCACCAAAACCAGGATAAACCTGTTGCCTAGGACAGTTTTGAGCTCCAAGAGACCAATGATGTCGATGCCCACCCTTTCAAATGGGGTGCTAATAACGGGGAGTGGGACCAGGGGGGCCTTGAGCCTTTTCCCTGTCTTCCCACTGGCCTACCAGGTTGGGCATGGCCTACAAAATGCATCTGAGGCCACTCGCATTCAGAGCCAAAAATAAGTGGGTGACAAGCCTGGTGAAGGTCTTGTCTTGCCCCAAATCTCCCGCCAGAGACCTTCCTGCCACTCAAAGGGAACCAGAGCTACTGGTAGGTGGCTTTTGTGATTGTCAGTGATTATGACCTGGTGGAATAGAGGGGGGATGACCTGCTCTGCTGACACCAGCTGACCCCTGACAGTAGTCATACTGGATCCTGTGTCACGCAGAGCCTCCATCCTTGGCCCATTAAGGGTGACCCACTGCCTATACGTGGAAGTAGTTGCAGGCATGTGGGCTTTTGGCACCATTTCTTCATCTCCCAGGAACACCAGTGTTACCTCTATCTGCTCACCAAAACTATCTGGGGCTACCTCCTTGAGTGCTACACTAGTCAGCCCAGGTGTCTGCCCTGCAGTGGAGGGCAGTGCCCACTTTGGACACTTGAGTCACCCTTGGAGTGACCATACTTTGTGCACCCTATGCAATGGAGTACAAACCTCCCTTTATTACGGTCTAAGAATCCTGGTTTCTTTTCAGAATCAGGTTGGGACTGGTTACCACTACCTCCTTGGGAATTATTTTGGGGGCCTTTTGAGAACTCCTTATTTTTAAGTTTTTCTCCCCCCTCTTTATACTGGTGGCAACCCTGGCCACCTTTGTGCGTGCCCCCTCCCCCGTACCTTTTTGGACACTCTGGTGCTAGCCCAGACGTCTGCCTTCTCAGCAAGCTTCCTAGGATCAGTCAGCTTACTATCAATCAAGTGCTGGTGCAACTCTGTAAAGCAAACACTGAACATATGCTCTCTCAGGATCAAATTATACAACCCCACATAATCATTTACTTTACTGCCCCGCACCCATCCATTCAGTGCCTTGCTAGAAAAATCTAAAAGTCTATCCAAGTTTGTGTGGGGAGTGTGGTGCTGTCCCTGAACCTCTTGACGGTATTTCTCCAGGGTCAGTTCAAACTTGGCAATTGAAATGGCTTTCATGAGTGGGTATGTGTTACAGTCCTCTGGTTCTAATGTGAGGAGTGTGTCCCTCCTAATTGTTGGAACATGATTCCACAAACCCGCCCCCGATTGATCTTCAGAACCCCCATGGACCCTTAGTGCAACTTCATAGGCATCAAACCATTTGTCAGTGTCATTTCCCACCACATAATTTGGCCCCACATCTTTGGGCATACAAACATTTTTGTCTCCAGAAGGTCCTGTCTAAATGCTGCCACCATCACTGCTGGACTCAGACTGCCTAATCTTTAGCTTCAGCTCTTTCAGACTCAGTTCTTGAGCCAGAAGTAGTTTCTTTTCAGCCAAGGCCCTGTCAGTCTCATCCTGTTTAGATTCTCTTTCATCTTTCCTCTCCTCTATGTTTAATCTGCCCAATTGCAGTTTGAATTCTCTCTCCTCCATCCTTTCCTCTATGGTCAGGACGTGGCTTTAAACACTGTTCCCTGGTTTAGCAGGTGGCACAAATCCATGGGGGTGCAACCCCCCCCCCCCACTGCCATTGGCAAATTGTTCAGGGGAGCTATCCTCTGACCCCTCCACCTCAACATCCTCTTGCCAACGGGCTTCTGCCCAGGCCCTCAGCGCCTTCTGGTAGTCCTCCTTCCTGGAGGCACCCCCAAGTAGGAATTCCCATCCCCTTGCAGAACCCTTTCGGCTGGCTGACAGTGTATGTCTCCAGCTTGGCTAGGTCGAACTCTCCAGCTCCTTGAGACCCATCCAGAGACATGTTGTTCAGGATTAGATGAAAATATCATGCAGGGAAAAAACAAACTGCAGCAAAAAGAGAAAAAAAAATCAGACTGACCTTTCACTGCGGGTAGGTAGTGTACATATAGCTATTGTATGTTACTGCACAAACACAAGTCCTATCCTCACCGCTGATCACCAATGTTATAAAAGGGGTCTCTAGTTGGCAGAGGTATATACCCTTGTACATAGGGACCATAATCCTAGTCAGGGCAAGTCACACACAATCCCAATTATCATGTGCCCACCCTTTGGTAGCTTGGCACTGAGCAGTCAGGCTTAACTTAGAAGGCAATGTGTAAAGTATTTGTGCAATAAACCATGCAATAACACAGTGAAAACACCACAAATATACACCACACAGGTTTAGAAAAATATAAGATATTTCTCTGATTAAATTAAGGTCAAAACGATCAAGATTTGATAAGCACAAGGTGAAATATCACTTTTGCAATGTTAAGAAGATTCTTAAGCCTTTAAAAATCAACAATTGTCTCTTTGTGTGCACAAAATACCTGCTTTGCGTCAAAATTACATGCACGGAGACTGCAGAGGAAGAGATGCGTGATAAAAGGAAGGTGTGTGTTGGATTTCCCCACGTGGCACTGACGATGTGTTGTTTCTTCCCATGCTGCACGGGCTTTGCATCGATTTCCAGCACGCAGTCTTGGGTCCCCACTGCGATGCAGGGTTCTTTTGATGCCCAGGGACGATGTGTGGAAACCCTGGGCATGTGGGACGAAGTCACAGGCGCTGCATCGATCCGGTGGGTGAGGCGTCGGAGTTTCTGTCGCACGGCAGGCACTGCATTGATTCTTCACTCAAGAAGTCGGGCTGCGTCATTCCGGCTCGCTGTGCATCGATCCGGTATGGCTGTGCATCGAAGTTCCAGTCGCAACGCAGGCGCTGCGTTGAACTCCACTCAGGGAGGCAGGCTGCATCGTTCCGGTTCCGAAATGCAGCAATTTTCTTGTTGCTGAGCAGGCTGTGCATCATTTCCGGCAGGCTGTGAATCGATTTTCGCGCACAAGAAATTTCCTTGAAGAGAGGAAGTCTTTTTGGCCCTAAGACTTCAGTAACGGCAGGCAAGCTCGATCCAAGTCCTTGGAGAGAACTTCTCAGTAAAGTCAGAAGCCAGAAAGACTGCAGGGCAACAGCAAGGCAGCAGTTCTTCACAGTTAAAGCAGTCCAGGTGAGTCCTTTGGGCAGCCAGGCAGTTCCTCTTGACAGGTAGCGGGATCTGGTCCAGAAGTGTTTGATCTGGTGGGGTCAGGGACCCAGTTTATATACCCAAAATGCCTTTGAAGTGGGGGAGACTTCAAAGAGTGGTTTTGAAGTGCACAAGTTTCCCTATCAGTACAGGTCTGTCTGCCAGGGTCCCAGTAGAGGGTTTGGCAGTCCATTGTGTGAGGGCAGGCCACTTGCCTTTGAAATGTAAGTGTCAGGCCCCTCCACCCTATGAGCTCAGGAAGACCCCTTCAGTATGCAGATGAGTGTGACTGAGTATCTTCTGTTTGTGGGTGTCTGGGTGAAATGTACAAAGGAGCTGTTCAACCAGCCCAACCCAGACGTGGACTGGAGACAGGCTGTAAGGCACAGATGGATATTAAGTGCAGAGAAATTCTCACCTTCTAAAAGTGGCGTTTCTAAAATAGTAATATAAAATCTAACCTCACCAATAAGCAGGATTTTCTATTTCCATACTAAACATGACCTGTTTACCCCTTTCTGATCAGAATCTACCACTCAAACAGTATATGAACGAATGTTAGCCTATGAAAGGAGCAGGCTTCAAAGTAGTGGAAATCAAACTTAGGAGTTTTCCACTACCAGCACATATAGAACACACAGGAATATGTCCTGCCTTTTACCTACATATCACCCTGCCCTATGGGTTACCTAGAGCCTACCTTAGGGGTGACATATGTAGAAAAGGGGGAGTTTAAGGCTTGGCAAGTACTTTTAAATGGCAAGTCAAAGTGGCAGTGAAACTGCACACACAGGCCTTGCAATGGCAGGCCTGAGACATGGTTAAGGCGCTACTTATGTGGGTGGCACAATCAGGGCTGCAGGCCCCCTAGTACCATTTGAGTTACAGGCCGTGGACACATGCAGTACACTTTACTAGGGACTTAAAAGTAAATCAAATATGCCAATTGGGAATTAACCAATGTTACCATGTTTAAGGGAGAGAGCATATGCACTTTTGCACTGATTAGCAGTGGTAAAGTGTGCAGAGTCCTAAAACCATCAAAAACAGTGTCCCAAACGTGGAGGGAGCCAGGCAAAAAGTTGGGGGATGACCACCCTAAGGCTGTCAGGTCTAACACCTAGGTATGAGACCCTATGGGATGTAAATTTAGTTCTTAGTATGCTTTTGGCCTAGTAGTAGATATTTGGACCTGTAGAAACTTTCTATGAAGTTGGCTTCTTTACTTTGTCTAATACCCTGTTGTCAAGTGGTGGATGTTTAAGCTTTGGAGGTAAGTAACAGAGTATATGATGCCTTTGGGGTACCTTTTAAGATTATCAGGAGACTGAAAACAATGTCTGACACCATATTTTTGCCAAAGATTAATTCTTGCAGATATTTGTGTTTTGTGATTTGCATGAAGGAATATGAATCCAGGATGAGTGAATTCCATCCTGATGGTACTGACCAACTTCTGATTTCCTCTGTGGAACTCTTTGAAGTGGTCTCCTGTGCAACTATTGCAAGGTGGGTAAAATGGACCGTACAACTGGCGGGTGTTGATTTACAGAAGTTTCAAACTCATTCTATGAGATGAGCTATGGCTAGTCAGTCTTTTTGGAAAGGTGGCAGACTGGAGGATATCTTGCGGGCCACTGACTGCTATAATTGTTTGACTTTGTAAGTCAATAGAACACATGCCTGATGTGGTACTGGAGAGCTACCAATATGCATAATGGTGGCCTCCAGCCTTGTAATGAAATAGTGATTGTCCAGATTATATGCCAAGAGAATATGAATTTCATTAAAGACGCAGAGGCTAACATTATCCCACTCTCCCATCCCAGATGTGGAGATATATTTTATATTAGAATGGGGGTATATAAAAAAAGAGAAATAAGAAGTAGTATTTGAAAAGTGTACAAAATAGAGCGAGAGCAAAGTAAAATGTTATGTTTTTTTATGAACATTTAGATGTCGGCTATCTTGCTTTTTCATGTTCTTCAAGCTTTATTAAGTTGGAGTATTAATATTTCCCTTTTTTCAGATAATAACCAACAGTTCGCCTCCTACAAAGAGCTGCATTCCTCTGAGATTTGATGTTGCCAGTGGATTCTGTATTTTCGTTCATCATGAAGGAGGAAGCATGATATTCATTTCACACAGGCAGATTTTTATGAGTATGGACTTATGATTTGTTATGAATGCTCTTGTCTAGAATGTTTAAAAGATGTAAAACATCTTTTAAGTGCTGCGTGGAGTGGCATTAAAGGAATAATGCATAATGTTAGCCTCCGTGTCTTTAATGAACTTCAGGTTCTCTTGGCATATAATTTGGAGAATCACTATTTTACCCCTCCAAAGTCCAACACTTTCTTTACTGTTTCCCTGTTTGGAACGGAAATAATGAACGTTACCCCTCTAAAATCCAATGTATTCCTGACTTTTGTCCTGCTTGGAATGGGAATAGTAAATTTCACTCCTTCAAAATCCAACATTTTCTCTACTGTTGCACAGAGTGGAGGGTGAATACTAAATTTTACCCTTTCAAAGTCCAACGCTTTCCCTATTGTTGCACAGATTGGAATGGGAATAGTAAATTTTACCCCTACGAAGTCCAACACTTTCCCTACTGTTGCACTGTTTGGAGTGGGAATAGTGCATTTTACCCCTCCAAAGTCTAACACTTCCCTACAGTTGTTTAGAAGGCAGTGGGAATAGTAAATTTCACCCTTCCGAAGTCCAACACGTTCCCTACTGTCCCACTGACTGGAGTAGGAATAGTAAATCTAAATTTTTGGAAGTCCCAACACTTTCCCAGTTTTTCTGGTTACTAACCACTCTGAAGTCTAACACTTTCCCTCCTGTTCATAAACTAAAGTGGGAGTAGTATATTTATTATTCTTAGACTTAGTTTTCATATTATTAGTTAAATAGATTTTAAAGCATTAATTATTTTATTTTTATATTTATATTTATTTTATTTGTTTTTATTTTTAACCCCTTCGCTGCCATGCCTTTACCCCCTTAGGTGCCAAGCCTTTTTTGGGCTGTTTCGGGTAGTTTGTGCTTAGGCCCTCATAACTTTTTGTTCACATAAGCTACCCACACCAAATATGCATCCTTTTTTTCCAACATCCTAGGGATTCTAGAGGTACCCAGAGTTTGTGGGTTCCCCTGAAGGAGACCAAGAAATGATGGTCTTTTTTTAAACAAAAATGGGGAAAAAGGGCTTTAGAACAAGGCTTGTGGATTTTTCCCTGAAAATGGCATCAACAAAGGGTTTGCGGTGATACAATCACCGTCTTCCCAGCTTTTAGGAACAGGCATACTTGAATCAGAAAACCACATTTTACAATACAATTTTGGCATTTTACTGGGATATACTCCATTTTTACTATTTTTTCTGCTTTTAGCATCCCTCCAGTTAGTGACAGAAATGGGTGTGAAAACAATGCTGGATCCTGTACAGCTAAACATGTCTGAAAAGTAGACAAAATTCTGAATTCATTTGTGTAGACCCTTCAAGGTTTTCCTACAGAAAGTAACAGCTAAAATAAAAAATAAAAAGAAATTGAGGTGAAAAAAAGAGCAATTTCTCTCCACGTTTTTTTCTACAACTTTTTCAAGCTATGGCAGATTTTTTAAAGCAATATACCGTCAATTCTGCTGGACTCTACTGGTTGCAGGGATATATAGGATTTGTAGGTTCACTAGAACCCTAGGTATCCAGAGCCTATAAAGTGGATGCAACTTGCAATGGGTTTTCATTGTATACCAGATATTCAGCAATTCATTTGGTGAAATATAAAAAGTGAAGAATAGGTATCAACGAAACCTTTGTATTTCCAAACTGGGCACAAGATAAGGTGTTAAGAAGCAGTGGTTATTTGCACATCTCTGAATTCTGGGGTCCCCATACTAGCATGTGAATTACAGGGTATTTCTCTAATAGACGTCTTTTTACACACTGTTTTACATTTCAAAGGAAAAAATGTAGAAAAAGACAAGGGGCAATAACACTTGTTTTGCTATTCTGTATCCCCCCAAGTCTCCCGATAAAAATAATACCTCACTTTTGTGCGTAGGCCTAGTGCCCTGGACAGGAAACGCAACGTGGACACATCACATTTTTACATTGAAATCTGACGTGTTTTCCGGAAAGTGCCTAGCTGTGGATTTTGATCTCTAGCTCAGCCGGCACCTAGGGAAAACTACCAAACCTGTGCTTTTTTTTAAAACTAAACACCTAGAGGAATCCAATATGGGGTGACTTTTGGGGCTTTCACCAGGTTCTGTTACCCAGAATCCTTTTCCAACCTCAAAATTTGACCAAAAGAACACTTTTTCCTCACATTTCGGTGACACAAAGTTCTGGAATGTGAGAGAAGCCAAACCTTTCCTTACACCCAGCGTTCCCCCAAGTCTCCAGATAAAAATGGTATCTCACTTGTGTGGGTAGGACTAGTGCCCGCGACAGGAAATGCCCCAAAACACAACGTGGACACATCACATTTTCCCAGAGAAAACAAAGATGTTTTTTGCAAAGTGCCTAGCAGTGGATGTTGGCCTCTAGCTCAGCCGGCACCTATGGAAACCTACCACACCTGTGCATTGTTTAAAATTAGACACCTAGTGGAATCCACGATGGGGCGACTTGTGGGCCTCTAACCAGGTTCTATTACCCAGAATCCTTTGCAAACCTCAAAATGTGGCCAACAAAACACTTTTTCCTCACATTTCTGTGACAGAAAGTTCTGGAATCTGAGAGGAGCCACAACTTTCCTTCCACCCAGCATTCCCCAAGTCTCCTGATAAAATGGTACCTCACTTGTGTGGGTAGGCCTAGTGCCCGTGACAGGAAATGCCCCAAAACACAACATGGACACATCACATTTTCCCAATAAAAACAGAGCTATTTTTTGCAAAGTGCCTAGCTGTGGATTTTGGCCTATAGCTCAGCCGGCACCTAGGGAAACCTACCAAACCTGTGCATTTTTTAAAACTAGACACTTAGGGGAATCAAAGATGATGTGACTTGGGCTCTCACCGGCTTCTGTTGCCCAGAATCCTTTGCAAACCTCAAAATTTGGCCCCAAAACACTTTTTCCTCACATTTTGGTGACAGAAAGTTCTGGAATCTGAGAGGATCCACAAAGTTCCTTCCACCCAGCCTTCCCCCAAGTCTCCCAATAAAAATGGTACCTAACTTGTGTGGGTAGGCCTAGTGCACACAACAGGAAATGCCCCAAAAACAATGTGGACACATCAAAAATAAGATATTACAAAACTACCTGTTTTTGCAAGCGGTGGGGGCACCTGAGTTTATGGTCCCAGGTGCGTCAGTCATCTAAGGAAACATACCAAACCCAGGCATTTTTTAAAACTAGACACCCGGAGGAGTCCAGGGAGGTGTGGCTTCTGTGGATCCCCCAAAATGTTCTTACCCAGACTCCTCCGCAAACGTTAAATATAGCTAAAAATATCAAATTTTCCATACTTTTCTTTGTAGGAACACTATGGTGGGTTTTATGTACATGGCGGTGGCGGGTAAAGCTCGCATGGCGGGGCACACCACCACATAATGAACGCTATGAGGGCCGCCATTGACGGCCCTCACTCACCGCCAGGCTGCCTCCGTCAGGCAGCCTGGCGGCGTTCGGAATCATTATCTGACAGGGCAGCGGTGCTGCCCCTCGGATAATGATTCCTAAGCCTCCAGCCTTTCCCTGGTGGGTTTCCCCGCCAGGGAAAGGCTGGCGGAAGGGGTGTACGGGGGCACCCCTGGGGGCCCCTGCACTTGGCATGGGCAGTGCAGGGGCACCGGTGTAGTGCCCCATCGCGCAGGTCACTGCCTGATTTTTGGGCAGTGATCTCCGCGACGGGTGCAGCTGCACCCGCCTCACAGAGGCATTGGCGGAGGCTCCATGTGGAGCCGCCGTCAATGTCCCAGCCAGGCATTCCTGTGGGCCAGCGGGCGGAAACAATGTGTCCACCCGCTGGCCCATAGGAATGTTCTTTATGCGGCCGGCGGGGATCCAGGGATGCTGGCAGTCAGTAGTTTGACCGCCAGCATGAACACGGCGGTTTCGACCGCCGTGTTCATAATGAGGGCCTAAGCCTGTACAAATCTTCTACCACCCAATGTTCCCATTGGTTTGCTGATAAAAATGATACATCACTTGTGTGGGTGGCCCAGGTGCCTGCAACAGAAAAAGGCCAAAAATGTGTAGAGATTGAGGGAATAGCACAGCGAGTTGATAAGCACAATTTTTTCTTTTATTCTTTTTTAGGCTGACTCTGCTTTGGGGACGCGCACAAGTGAGATATGATTCTACTAGGGAGACTGAGGGGGAACGCTGGGTGGTAGGAACTTTGTGTTGGTGCGGTGATCCTACAGAGAAAAGTGAGGAAAATATGCTTTTTTAAGCAAATTTTGAGGTTTGCACAGGAGTCTGGGCAAGAAAATGTTGGGGGATCCACGCAAGCCACACCTCACTGGATTCCTCCAGGTGTCTAGTTTTCAAAAATGTCTGGGTTTAGTAGGTTTCCCTGATGACTGCCGTACCAGGGACCAAAAATGCAGGTGATCCTCTCCTTCCCTGGAAAAAAAGGTAGTTTTGTTATAGATCATTTTGATGTAGCCACACATCCTTCTGTGATGTTCCAAACACTAAAAATTGTGAAAAGAAACGCTAAGGTTATGTTAAAAAGATCCCTCACCCACCAGCCAAGTTAGTGACATGCTTCATCATCGGGGTCCCACCCACGACACCATGAATGTCACGTGTGTGCTGCGACGCCCGATTACAGTGGAGCAGTTTTTATCATTTTTACCACACATACTGGTTGGATTTGGTACGACGGCGAGTGATGGTTCAGTAGATCAAATTTTATTAACAAGAGATTTCACAAAAATGAAATGCACTGTTAATAACTAAAAGGCCAAAAAACTGAACAAATGACTGGAGCTCGTGAGCTATAAAGCTGCCTCAAGGCACCAACCGCTTTAAAGTCCATTCACACACCTTTCTTACATGACGTGTTGGAAAAGGCCTTTCTGTTGGGTCATCCCCAGACTTTTTGCCTTCCTCCTTCTCTTTTTCGGACCTAATTTTTGCTGGCTTTAGGACTCTGCGCACTTTCCCACTGCTAATCAGTGCTAAAGTGCACCTTCTCTCGCCTTAAAACATGGTGACATTGGCTCATACCCAATTGGCTTATTTAATTTACTTATAAGTCCCTAGTCAAGTGCACTACTTGTGCCCAGGGCCTGTAAATGAAATGCTACTAGTGGGCTGCAGCACTAGTTGTGCCACCCACATAAGTAGCCCCTTAACCTTGTCTCAGGCCTGCCATTGCAAGGCCTGTGTGTGCAGTTTCACTGCCAATTTGACTTTGCATTTAAAAGTACTTGCCAAGCCTAAAACTCCCCTTTTTCTACATAAAGCACACCCATAAGGTATGCCCTAGGTAACCCATAGGGCAGGGTGCTGGGTAGGCAAAAGGAAGGACATGTGCCTAAATAGTTTACATGTCCTGGTAGTGTAAAACTCCTACATTTGTTTTACACTACTGTGAGGCCTGCTCCCTTCATAGGCTAACATTGGGCCTGCCCTCATACATTGTTTGAGTGGGAGCTGCTGATCTGAAATGAGTAGGAAGGTCATATTTAGTGAAATGCCCTCTCTTACCACATGAGCTACACTCTTGTTTCACTGCAGGGCAGTTATTAGCTAAATGGTTTTTATTATCGCACCTAAAACATCTAACATTCTTACTCTGAATATTTTAACTCCCATCCTTCCTTCTGGCCTTTTTATTACTTTTGAATATTCTTTCACATTGGGTTTGTTCACTATAACTTTAGCTACTGTTTCACTTCAATTTCTTAATTATCTTTTTTTAAGTTGTTTGGCACACCTCCCTGACAATTCAGCTTTCATTACAATCTGCATTACATCGTCACATCTTTCGAGTTAACATCACGATTTAGCCAGTCTTTCCTGGATGATCAGGTTGTCTTATTAACTCATCTTGCATAACCCCAAACCTACAATCTAGTGCTAGTTTTGTCAATGCCATCACATATTCATCTATAGATTCACTTTTTTCTTGTTTCCTATGAACAAAATTGTAAGGGGTTGTGCCAATATACACTTTTGGGGAAAAGTAAACATCCAACTGTACAATAACTTCATTAAACACATTATCACCCACCACATTATCATCCTTAGACCCTTTGGATCCAAGGAGCGTAGCATAAGTCCCTTTTTCCTTTCTATTGATAATGTGCCAATGTGGTCGATGGTAGAAATATAATTCAAGAAATATTCCCTTCCACTGCAGCCAGAATACTGGTGGATTGCCAGGAGCACATAAAAAAATCTTTAGGTAGATGCACTGTAATATTAGGAGCAGGAGTACCCATATTAAAGTGCACTAGTTCTAAGGAAAGCCTTGGTCCAATCTTCACCACTTATGGGGCCATGTAGCTTAATAAAGGCAAGCATTTGTTATAAAAAAAATAAAAATAAAAAATACAGCCAGTAGAAGAGATAAAGAAAGCAGCCAATAAAAGTTAGACACTAGTAAATAAAGCCTTTGGTGAACCAAGCTAGGTTAGCCGGTTACATAAACAGTAATAGTAAAATCAGCAATGCAGTCTGAGTGAAAGCAGCTGGCAATAAATCAAGCAAGGCTTCCATACACAATAAAAGTAGGCGATAAATGAGCAATGCAGCCAAATGGAGCCATGGCAGACGGAAAAAGCAACTGGTAAAAAACAGCGCACCAAAAACACTAATCCTTGCCAATTCCGCTTAAAAATACCTTAATTCTTCACCGGCAAACACCACAAATGCAGAATACTGCATGTGTAAGTTGCAGCACTTCACAATCCTATGCTTGTATCAGGGCGACTAGTGTCTTCGACATGCACTGATGCCTAGTCGCAATCGTCGCTAATTATGTGTAGTAAGTGCGCTACACATACAATGTTAGAAGTACTTTGTGGATAGGCAGAGCGCAGCATGAAACTTTGTCTCTCTCCCTCCAACCTCTGATCTGCCATTACTGTTCCCATCACTGTGACATTCCTCATTTATGACCTATGCACATTCCTGCATTTTCAAAGCAACCATCTACGGTAAGTGGGGCAGATTAATGGAACAGATTTAATTTTAGATTGGAGTGGGGCAGATTGTTTAGACTGGGGCAGATTGTTTTGGCACAGGACACATTGGAGTGTAGCAGCTTGTTTGGGTTTGGAGTGGGGCATATTGTTTGGGACTGGAGTGCGCCAGATTGTTTTTAACAGAGTGGGGCAGATTGGAGTGCGGTGGGAGGACTGGAGTGTGGTGGATTGGGATGAGTGGTTTAGTGAGGCGGATTGGATTGGTCTGGGGTGGATGGGATTGAGTGGGGTGTATTGCGGCGTACTGCACAATTGTGTTAAAGCATAATTTCAGAAATTACACATAAACAATATTGCTTATCACAAGATAATTGTCACCTTTTGAGAACATCGCCCACAAGCAAATACAAAAAAAATCATTAAGCATGGTGAGAAAAGAAGACTTGGCAAACTAAAAAGAAAAAAAAAGCTATAGAAAATAAAACTTTGCAATTTTGTTTGTCCTGCTGGGCACGTTTTGCCAGTCAGATGCCATATGTTTTCAGGGTCCTAGAGGTTAAAAAGAAGAACCTCAATAATGTCAGGAGCAGAAGATTGGTGCTGATTAAGTTGAATCAATCAATCAATCAATCAATCAATCACTGCATTTCTAAAGCACGCTACAAACCTGTCAGGGTCTCAAGGCGCTTGGGGGGGGTGCGCTACTGATCGAAAAGCCAGGTCTTGAGAAGTCTTCTGAAGGCCAGCAGGTCCTGAGTCTGTCGTAGGTTGGTAGGGAGAGTGTTCCAGGTCTTGGCGGCGAGGTAGGAGAAGGATCTGCCGCCGGTGATGGTTTTCCGGATACGGGGAATTGTGGTGAGGTTGGCTGAGCGGAGGCTTCGGGTGGGGGTGTGGAAGCTTAGTCAGTTGTTGAGGTATGTAGGTCCGGTGTTGTGTAGTGCTTTGTGTGCGTTGGTGAGGAGTTTGAAGGTGATCCTCTTGACGGGGAGCCAGTGCAGGCCTCTTAGGTGGGGTGTGATGTGGCTGCATCGGGGGACGTCGAGGATTAGTCGTGCCGAGGCGTTCTGGATTCGTTGTAGTCGTCTCAGGAGCTTGGTTGTTGTTCCTGAGTAGAGGGCGTTCCCGTAGTCGAGTCTGCTGGTGATGAGGGCCTGGGTGACGGTGTTCCTCGTGTCAGGGGGAATCCATTTGAAGATCCTGCGGAGCATTCGCAGGGTGTTGAAGCAGGACACGGAGACGGCGTTGACTTGCCTCGTCATGGAGAGGGTGGAGTCGAGGATGACCCCCAGGTTGCAAGCGTGGTCTGTGGGTTCCAGGGCTGTGCCTAGCAATGTGCGCCACCAAGAGTCATCCCAGGATGATGGGGTGGGTCCGAGAATAAGGTTCAGCTTCAGTCTGCTGTCCTTCATCCAGTCGGCTATGGCCTTCATTCCTCTGTGGAGGTTGGCTTTGGCGGTGTGGGGGTCTTCGGTGAGGGATATGATCAGTTGGGTGTCGTCGGCGTAGGAGATGATGTTGAGGTTATGTTGTCGTGCAACGTGGGCGAGCGGTGCCATGTAGATATTGAACAGCGTCGGGCTGAGGGAAGATCCCTGTGGGACGCCGCAGATGATCTTGGTGGTTTTTGAGCGGAAGGGTGGGAGCAGACACTCTGGGTTCTGTCGGAGAGGAAGGATGTGGTCCAGGCCAGGACCTTCTCTTGAATTCCGGCGTCATGGAGGCGTGCTGATAGGGTGCGGTGGCAGATTGTGTCAAAGGCTGCTGATAGGTCCAGGAGGATGAGGGCGGCTGTTTCTCCTTTGTCCATCAGGATCTTGATGTCATCAGTGGCGGCGATGAGGGCGGTCTTGGTGCTGTGGTTGCTGCGAAAGCCGGATTGGGAAGGGTCCAGGATGTTGTTGTCTTCGAGGTAGGGGGTTAGCTATTTATTGACAATCTTCTCTGTCACTTTTGCCGGGAACGGGAGCAGGGAGATGGGCCGGATGTTCTTGAGGTCTTTGGGGTCCGCCTTGGGCTTCTTCAGAAGGACGTTGATCTCGGCGTGCTTCCAGCTTTCCGGGAAGGTTGCTGTCTCGAAGGAACTGTTGATTGTTTTCCAGAGGTGGGGTGCGATGGTTGTGCTGGCTTCGTTGAAGACGTGGTGAGGGCAGGGGTCGGATGGGGATCCGGAGTGGATGGAGTTCATGGTTTTGATGGTGTCTTCGTCGCTGACGTAAGACCAGACGGTCAGGCGGCTGATGCGGGTGGTGGTCGCAGGGGTGGTGGTCTCGGTGGTGGGTGTGGGGGTGTCGGAGTTGAAGCTGTCGTGGATGTCTGATCTTGCGGTGAAAGAAGGTGGCCAAGGAGTCGAACAGGTCTTGTGATGGTGGGATGTTGTTGGTGTTGGAGCTGGGGTTGGAGAGTTCTTTCACGATGCCGAAGGGCCCTTTGGTGTTGTGCGCGTTGTTGTCTGAGCGGTCCTTGAAGGTATCGCGTGGGCTCTCATTATCCTAAATGAGACTACTGGATTTCTAGGTAGCAGGGTTGTTCCTGGTGTGGGGGACTAAGACTTACCCACTCGGAAGGACCACTGTCACCCCAAATCCGGTTTCGCTCCAGCTAACTAGCAGTGCCTCATCTCTCCCAAGGGGAAGAGATGATTGGGCAGCCGAGCGCATGACATCTTTGGAACTTCTCAGGGAAGTCGTGGTCACTCAGATCCAAACCAGCTCTCTCATTTACAGTATGATCTCATATACAAATTACAAAGGCAGTTTGAGTTTTATAGATTGTTTTAATAAAACGACTGCATTTTAGATATTAAGGCGTGAGCTGCAATAACCAGAACCATACAACACAGTAGGATTGAAATAGTCACGAGGAGAGTGAAACATAAGAATAACGCTATCATGGTGTTAATGATTTCTACTCTCTCTCAGCTAGTTCTATTTCGAGCACAGCATGTTAAGCTTCTAACTTGCCTTTCAGATTCCCTGGGAAGCCATCAACCCTCATACCTGAGCAAAGACCTGTGATCTGGTTCAGCATCTGCAACAAGGCAGTCAGCGTCTAGTTGTGGTTCCCTGGTCGGAATCTCCCTCTCCCGTGTATTAGGACAAGGAAGTGTTTTTATAACTAACATGTCAGTGTGATCACAAAAATGTCCCTACGTAAGAATGCCAAAGACTAAACTCCTACCACGTCTATCGGCAATGTACCAGACTGTATCCTTGACTGAAGCACAGAGTGAACAAGAATGTGTTATTGAGAACTCCAGTGCTGAAGTAGGCTAAACAGTGTGATATAAAAAATAAAACAAGACCGTAGAACTGGCTATTTGAAAAATAACAGTACAAAGCTGAATAAAAAGCATTTAGAGCAAAGTGCACAGAGGCTCTAAGCTGCGAGCAAAGGAATAAAATACATCCAGGGCAAAGTGCACAAAGGCCTAATGCCTGAAGCTAAAGCGCAAAGGATACATAAAACTAACCACACTACACCCTCCCCTTGTCGGTAGCAAGTGCTTCTAATAATATAAAAATATGCCCCAGATACAAAAAATACACCAAATATATTTCGACAAGTCCAGAGGACAGCAAAGCAGAAAACTAATTTAAATTGGGAAGCATGTGACAGTAAAGCCAAATTTGATACAATGTCAATTACAAAAAATCCAATTCTTAGACGGAAGCCACGGAAATTAAGAGATCCTCCACTTCGACAGATGTCAATACCGGAAAATCCACGCCAAAAACTATCATGGAGCAGGTGTGTTCCAAAGCCCCAGAACCATCCAGGGCGGCACCCCGTGCAGGGCCTATGAATGAGACAATACCATCTTCCTCCAGGAAGGGAATCTCATAAACTGCCTCACGAAGCAAACACAACCGCAGTGCACAAGTCTGGGAATGAGCCCTAATCGGGAACATCAACAGATTAGTATCAACCACCGGGGGCGATGTAGTGAGAGACAGAAAGCCAGTGCATGTTCAAACGAGCACCAAAGGCACCGAAACACGGGTTGCACACAATCCAAAACCTGTCGGAATGACAGAGACCAGTCACACTCCAAATGTCCCAGGAGTGTTGCTCCAAAATGCTCCATCATGCGTTCACAACACAGCTGCGCTGACGGGAGCGCCAATATGGGATCTCGTTGCGGTGGGACAGCCATTGCGGAAGAACAACAGCAACAGCAAAACACCAGCCAACAAAGCCAAAGTAATCGGAAATCCCCCAAAAATGCTTCCGAAAATAGAATGAATAGCAGAAGGTATTGAATATGGAAGAGAAGGTATGAGCAAAACCAACATCAACTGCTTTGAAAAAATGTGCAATTCCAGCAGTGCTGGACGCATTAAATATACGTCCCACGAGTTCACCAAAGTGGCTCGGAAAGTTAGTATTTAATAGGGACTGTATTTCCGCTGATGACCTCGCCACCTGAAGTGCGTAGGTCTCGCTTGCAGATGTAAGGGCCACATGCTTTTGAAACAATAGAGCTTTCAGTCTACTCAACTTGTCGAAATTCACCTTGGAAGTAGCAATATGAGGCCAGATGTCCGCTACCTCCCTAATTTGAGTGGGGGGAAACAACACATTCCCGCAGCACGTAACGGCCTTGGTGACAATGACTACGTAAACTATTCCGGCACGCATGCCACAACAGGGCTCACTGTTAAGAAGGACGTAGCTGCCGTTTAAAAGCACCTGGAAAGTGTTTTTAATTACCGGGACTGGAACTCCCTTAAGATAACAAGCTAAGTTTGCAATCGAGGCATTACACGCCCCATGCAAAGACAGCTGTTTACAATCCATCGAATGGCTGACAGAAGTTTCGCATTCGTTACCGCTAAGAAAAACCTCCCTCATACCACTAAGACATCTGTATAGAAAGGGAAGCTCCCACACCTCATGTATGTAAATGTCTCCCAACTTTTCATATCTGCCCACCGGAATATGCTTTAAACAAGAAGTGAATTGCAGAGTGGAGATAGGCAAATTAATAACCCCATGAATCAACCACTCAGCTGACGGAATCTCAGCCACAGTAAAAGGCAACTTCTCCAATTTTTCAATATTTAACATAACATATGTCGCTTCCTTCTAAGCCATGAGCTGTTGTTGACGTGTCAAATTAAAGGAAATAAATATCTCCCTGGCTCGAATGTGCTGCCACGGAACGCGACATGCCTTCAATGTCTGTAGAGTCCAACCCAACTGCATGATGGACCACGTTTGACTCTGTCCATGATATAAAGAAGACATATCAGATTTAATAATGTCTATAGCAGAGGAAACAATGTTGTCAATCGTATATACACGGTCGGATAGGGTATGCATCCCATTATCCACAACAGACAATGCTTGTATCAAATTTTCCTGATCAATTGGCCTTAACCGGGCCGCTGCCTCTTGTTGTGAAAGTTTCCAAATCTCATTATATACTTCATACAAAAATGTTTCTTCCGGGGTACTCTTGGCCCTGACAAAAAATCTTGCAAGTCAATATCATTAGACAGTAACGTGAGATGTGTCTTAACTGCATCTAGCGTGGATGACCTTAACCATTGTTGACAAAGTTTCCCCACGCTATATGTAATAATAATATCAGCATGTTCTGGTGTTATGTAGCGAGGGTCTGCCCTACTAGTCCTGAACCCCCTCGAAGAGGTGACAAAACGTTGATGACACCCATTAGTGTCTATGGGCCACAATAACCACCCACCTGGACATGTCAATGAAGTGTTAAGCGTACCATTCTGGACCCAGTCTGTAAGCTCAGTAAACGTGGCATTAATATATTGCTGCCAATTTCTCAATTTGGAAGGGACAGGTATGCTAGGCAAATTACAATCTCTAATAGTTGCTAAGCCTAAACAGCTAGTCTGTTGTACAGTGTCATTTAAGAAAATCATTTGGACAGGAATAATACATGCCCTAAACAATGTGTCCCTACCCAGCAGTTGCCAATTTTATGTGCCCCAAACGCTTTTCAAATCAGCAGTTTTGGACCAGTATTCATACCCCTCAACCGAAAGTTTGGAAACAAACAAATTTGAATACAGTAATTTAGTATCAATCAATAACATTTGGTTATTAGCATGCGGAGTAACCTTAAAATAGTAAGACTTAGCACTCTGTTGATGATGCCCAGAAAAACATGCAAATTTATCAGAATAAGTTTTAGAACTCCCCTGTGGAGGAGTCGGGCAATGTTCCCATTGCATATACTCAAATATCGATTTAGGGCTACTAGCTTTATGAATAAAGTGGTGTCCATAATAATTGTAACAAAACATGTCACCATAATTATCTCTAAACTGGTAAGCATCTTCATTTTCAAAGACAGTATAATACTGCAAATCTGTCAACATAGAATCAACTGTCTTCACATCCCAATCATCAGAAACAATGCCTGGTATAACAATATCATTCATTGACAATTTGAGAACATACGGTATGTGAATCATCTCAGTGGGGCCATATATATCAAACATCACTCTATCCCACACAATCCCATCCGGAACTGGTACAGCAGAAATGTTCACAAAGGACAAGTCTCTTCGAACCATATGTGACGAAAAATGTGGCTTCAACACCTTCTCCACGTGCTCAATCTCAGGTCGTTCAGGAAGAAAATGACCATGTATTACCAGAAAAAAGGTAACTACAAACCCCAGCCATAGGAAAAGAGTCATCACAGTCATAAAAAGCCACAGATAGTTCCAAGGAACAACAAAATACGTATGTTTGAGCCAACACAGCAGCTTACGTGGACCCAGGGCTGGTGTTGAAGAGGACGAGGAGTCCGACACGATATCATCAGTGGTGTTAAAGCAGCCGGAGTTAGTTCTCACAAAAGGTGCCACCGTAAACAAAGAAGCAGATGGTGGCTCTCGCCTTGGCACGCTGTAAACCACATGTTCAGCAATATCAGTAGAACTTGATCAAAAGATTCCAAATTATTTGCCGTCAGTGGAAATAGCGTCGGTGCAAATCACCTGCAGCTGAACTTCTTCCCCAGTAGTGAGAGGGATTCTGGAACTACTGGGCGTCCCTCTTGGTCTGCTGTGCAGAATCGGCCACATGTTGTAATTTGACATTATCAATGGAAACAAAGCGATTTCCTTTGGCCCCTTGCAACGGTGGCAAAATTACAGTTCTTGTGCCGTGGATCCCTAGCACAGGGACTGGCACTCGATGGGAAGGACCAAATTCCTTTTTCACCACGACCTTTTCACGCACAAGATCCCCAATCCTGGGAATCCAACCAGTAGGCGTTACTGGTTCATCCTTAATTGCTGTGGAGGCAGCATTGGCAGAAGAGTTATCTTCACGGAATTGTTGTAAATCCTGTAAAACAGTGACACGATCATTTATGTCAAAGGGCGTATCTGCCGTCTCCACACCAGGACCATCTAGATCAGGAACATACATTCGTGTTCCAAACAGGCACTCATATGAAGTACGACCCCCCAGGGACCTTCTAGGCAAGTTATTAAGTGCTCTCTGTACTCCATACAGGTGGGCTAGCCAACTACGACCCGTACCTATAACTCTGCCCGTTAAGGATTGCTTTAAATCGCGATTTAAACGCTCCACGACAGAATTTCCCTCGGGATGAAATGGAGACGAGAACTGGAGCTGGAGCCCCAACGAAGCCATGGTGTCCCTGAATGTCTTAGAGGCAAAAGCAGGGCCCTGGTCCGAATAAAAAGCCGCAACTGCATATGTATCGACAAAGATGCGCAAATCTTTAATAACAGTTCTAGCGTCAGCCTAGCGCTGTGGCCAGACCCACACAAATCTGGAGCACGAATCTACAGCAACCAATATATATTTGTATGCACTATCTGGCGTCAGCAGACCACAATGATCCAAGTACACACACTGTAAAGGTTTATTTGATATGAGAAGGGGCGTCTGCTGCGGGCGTCTAGCCATGGAAACTTTAATTTGTTGGCAGACATCACAACAAAGGACATACTGCTTTATCTCTTTATAGAGACCAGGCCACCAATACAGAGCCTGTAATAGTGAAATGGTGGCAGCCACGCATGCATGTGCAGAAGCCGCCCCCTCATGTGCTGCAGTAATTAATCGAGGTCGCTCAATTTTATTGGGCATTTCACGTACACCAACGCCTGGTATTTTAACTACAGCGTTTAGCATACCACCCATACAGTAACAATATTTAGAAGGGAATCCTTTAGGAAATGGCGTGCCATCAGCCGTAGCTTTCATGGCAGCCAACATCTCTGTGTCTGGTTTGGAATTCGAACGAGTTACTGCAGCCACAGTGGCAACTGCCACTGCCGATTTCGCAGCTTCATCAGCCAAAGTATTACCAGCAATGTGTATTCCAACGCGCTGGTGTCCAAGTGTATGCACAACATGGACTTTAGGAAGTGTTTCCTTCAGATCCGCAACCTTCCCCCACAGCAATTTGTGTTTAATGGTGTTACCTTTGGAATCTCTGAACCCATTCAACCTCCAGTAGTGTAAATATTAATTGAAAGACTGAACACAGTAATAGGAATCACAAACCAGCAATGTAAATATTGCCGGATCAGCATGTTCCAAGGCTAACAATAGAGCTTTCAGCTCAGCCAACTGTGCCGTACAATCTCCCAAGGTCTGTGTATAAATATGTTGGGGGCAGAACTCTTCCCCCTCCATATAGCCGCTCACCACCGCACATGCAACAGAATACTGTTGTTTAGTCCCAACTGCTGGTTGCACAGAGCCATCGGTATACATGACCACCTGATATTGGTCAATAGGCAATGTACCAGCGGGAACTGGGTACTCCATTTCATATTGAAGAAATTCTTGAGTCTGCAGTTTAGGGTCAAATATGTAATCTACATCGCGGGTGTAAAGCTTTCGAATTAGGAACACTCGCCTTTGTAACAGCCTCTAAGGCTGGAATCGGGGAAACTACAATGATGTGTTGGCCCTGGGCAAGAGGTCGTTCTTTAATCACAGCCATCTGTACAGCAGTGAGAATTTTCTCAATTTGTGCAAAACGTTGTTCTGCAGCAGAATACAAGTGGGACTTGTATGCTATCGGGACTGTCTCACCCTCATTAAAGGTGACATATGTACACCCAACGGCCCCAGGTATAACCCTGATCACTAGATGTGTTTTATTGTCCCGTGTGTGTAAATGCTTTACTGCTAAGAGATCAGTTTGCAAATCGCGAAGAATATGTGTATGCTCATACGTCCAAAATCTACTCGAAAAATTCGGGCGAATGAGCTCGTATAATGGGTTTATACGTGTAGCGTAATCAGGAATGTAAGTTCTGCCAAAATTAAGATACCCCAATAACGACTGGAGTTTCCTAATCGTATTAGGAGGTTGCAACTGTGCAGATTTCTCCAAAAAGTGTGGCGCTAAGTTCTTGCCCTCATTCGACAACTCACATCCCAGGAAAATGACGTTGAGGAAGGCAATCTTTGATTTTTTTAAATTAAATTTGTAGCCAATTTCAGCAAATCCCACAACAATGCGCGCTACCCGCCTTAAACGTTGCAGTAACTCATCGTCCGTCAGATATATATCATCAACATATGACAAAGCTTCAGGGTCCAACTCGTGCAGAATTTCAGTTACACAAGACGAAAAGAGTCCTGGGCTATTCTTATACCCCTGAGGCAAACGACAAAACTTTTTTGGAGAGCCAAATGCACTAAAGCTCGTATAGTCCCTACTTTCGGGCACTATATTTTGTCCGAAGAATCCATTCGAGATATTTAATGTTGTTTTGTATTTCTTACGCACAATATTATTCATGAGCGCTGCGCTGTGTGAATTTTGTATTGCATATGTGCGTGTATGTCCATTTAAATGTCTGTAATCCACCACTATCCTATAAGAATGGTCCGGTTTAGCTACTGGAAATAAGGGATTATTCATCGGCGAGACACAGGGTACAATTACTCCCTGGTACTCCAATTGTGTAAGTATTTTCCTTACCGATGCCCTTGCTTCAAATTTTATAGGATATTGCAGTTGCGGCTGAGGTTCGCTCTTTATTGGAATTACATGATAAGGGGAATCCCTATCCCACCCTACATGATTTCTGTATAAGGCGGGTGCCTGTGCCAGAGCCCATGTTTTACTATAGGACTCTGCAAGTTCTCCCGGAACAAGTGGTGAGAATGAAGGTGTAATAACCTCCTCCCCAACTGGACAGTCACGAACAAAGTCAGGGGGCCAATCCTGTTCGGCCAGCAGAATGTCATACAATTTGACCACACGGTCCGAAAAGATGGCGTTTATAGTGCGCTCAATGTCCCCTTCTAATTGTAAAGTTACTGTATAAACTCTATCGGGATCAGAGACACGCATATCTGCTATTTCGACTTGCATGAAGTCATCAGTCGCTTTCACCCCCAAGATGCTCTAGAAGTTTCCGGCGAACATTTGTGACCTCTGCCGCGCTGTCTAACAGTGCTGACGCCCATGTCTTGTTCTTCAGAGAACTCTCTTCTTGAGTGGCATGTCTAACTGAGACTGTCGCCACCTTCTTTTTCAATTGCTGTTTTTGTTGGATCGGTTTTTCTTCTTTCTTGACAGAAACCTCAGTTGAGCGTTGTGATTCCTGTCCCGGTTTCACGTACTCTGTTCTCCGCTCTCACCGCCCACCTCTCTCATTTCTCTTTTCCGATGAGTCCTGAAAGGAACGAGATTGGCGTGCATCAGTATATTGATATCTATCAGGCGTCTTCAAATTATCGCTATTCCTGAGATTATACCTAGTCTGTGGGGTCTCCGGTTGCGGAGATTGTCCCCTGTCTTTTTTAGGTGTTTGTTGTTTTTTCTCCCAGCGCTTTTTAGTACCCTCAGGTTGCTGTTGTTTAGTAGTATCCTTACTACTCTTACCCTGTAACTGTGTTTTTTGCGGTCTAGCCCCTAGGCTATCACGACCGATACTCAAATATGTTTCTGCTATTATTCTCGGCAGCTCCCGCTCTTGATTAAGTTGCGGGACGTCTTGAAGACGCATACGCACCACTAGTGCTACTGCCTCTCCTTTGAGATTACTCAAAATAATAGAAGAAACTGCAGCAAAATTGCCCATCAGCTGCATCCCTAAATCTAAGGCTGGAGCAGCCCCATATTCATCCTGAATTTGTTTCCGCACTTCCGGGAGATTAGCCAATGTTGGTGTACCGTGTGCTGTAGTGTAGAGCGCGGCAAACACCGTGCCCCAAGTATTACAATTATCCACAGTAGGAACCATTCCATACGGCAAACACATCATCAATATTCTATGTTTATCCTGAGGTCCCGTATGGGGAAATACTGCTTCCAGCGTATTAATTTTTTGCGATAGCCAAAATGGAGTTTCCTCTCGTTTAGCCGGTTCTTTACCCATAACTGAGTGTACAGAGGCCGGATTGATACCCGGAACCACCGCATGTGGTTGCGCCGGAGCAGCACGCGCTGCGTTAGTATTTAAAGTCTGCATTACAAAACTGAACCAGTCTTCTATATGTAGTAGCTAAGTCTAGATATAAACGACGAACTTCAGCCACCACCAAGTTAGCAACCGCAGGATATGGTGTGTATGTAGCCAATAAAGGCCAGGTAGGACCATCATTACTCAGTGGACCTAACCTAACTTGTGCTACAGTGTGTGGGAGGGCGCCATCAAGCCAATTATGGTGTTCTTGATAAGATAAAGGTATCTCTAAGTATGCATATGCCCTGCATTGTCCAGGAACATTCGCAATAGTGTAGTCATGAAAAGTGTATGTACCCCCATCAACTGCTGGAAATACGACCCAAGAATAAAAAAGCTCTGTTCTATAAGCTGCATGGGCGTCCACCACAAACGTGACCGGACCCCCCTGGTTTGTGAGACCATGTGCTATCAGATGTCCTGTGAGCGGTTGGCGCATATTAAGCGCTATATTCACTACATCAGGATTCGCCATTTGTTTTAAAAACAGCACTAAGTCAGAGAAGGCACACCAATATCGGGGTTTTCCTTTCAAAGTTCAAGCTTGAACAACCGACCACTAAGCAATAGGATGTACCTATATCGTGGTGGCGGAAATCCTCAGCGCCACGGACGTCTCCGTTAACGGAACCGAGGAGTCAATATATACATGAGACCGAGCGAGTCAGTCGGACCCGAAAATTAGAGCCTGCCAATCGTTGGCGGCGCCATGTCGCTTGGGCTCTCATTATCCTAAATGAGACTACTGGATTTCTAGGTAGCAGGGTTGTTCCTGGTGTGGGGGATTAAGACTTACCCACTCGGAAGGACCACTGTCACCCCAAATCCGGTTTCGCTCCGGCTAACTAGCAGTGCCTCATCTCTCCCAAGGGGAAGAGATGATTGGGCAGCCGAGCGCATGACATCTTTGGAACTTCTCAGGGAAGTCGTGGTCACTCAGATCCAAACCAGCTCTCTCATTTACAGTATGATCTCATATACAAATGACAAAGGCAGTTTGAGTTTTATAGATTGTTTTAATAAAAACGACTGCATTTTAGATATTAAGGCGTGAGCCGCAATAACCAGAACCATACAACACAGTAGGATTGAAATAGTCACGAGGAGAGCGAAACATAAGAATAAAGCTATCATGGTGTTAATGATTTCTACTCTCTCTCAGCTAGTTCTATTTCGAGCACAGCATGTTAAGCTTCTAACTTGCCTTTTAGATTCCCTGGGAAGCCATCAACCCTCATACCTGAGCAAAGACCTGTGATCTGGTTCAGCATCTGCAACGAGGCAGTCAGCGTCTAGTTGTGGTTCCCTGGTCGGAATCTCCCTCTCCCATGTATTAGGACAAGGAAGTGTTTTTATAACTAACATGTCAGTGTGATCACAAAAATGTCCCTACGCAAGAATGCCAAAGACTAAACTCCTACCACGTCTATCGGCAATGTACCAGACTGTATCCTTGACTGAAGCACAGAGTGAACAAGAATGTGTTATTGAGAACTCCAGTGCTGAAGTAGGCTAAAAAGTGTGATATAAAAAATAAAACAAGACCGTAGAACTGGCTATTTGAAAAATAACAGTACGAAGCTGAATAAAAAGCATTTAGAGCAAAGTGCACAGAGGCTCTAAGCTGCGAGGAAAGGAATAAAATACATACACAGCAAAGTGCACAAAGGCCTAACGCCTGAAGCTAACGCGCAAAGGATACATAAAACTGACCACACTACAAAGGCGATCCTCTTGTCGGTCCTGATGAGTTGGTGGTGTCTGCGGGTGGCGCTCTTGTGGGCTGTGTGGCTGTCTGGTGCTCGGTCGTGGAGCCATTCCTTCTTCAATTTCCGACAGGTGCGATTGGAGATCCGGAGGTCTTCTGTGAACCAGGCGTCTTCTTGTTGGTATGGTTGGTTGTGGAGGTCTTGAGAGGGGCGAGGGTGTCGGCGCAGTCGTTAATCCACTGTTTGAGGTTAGTCGTGGCAGTGTCTGGGTCAGTGGGGTCGGCGGGTGGTTTCAGGGCAAGGGTGGTAGTCAGTTGGTCTTTGGTGACCTTGCCCCAGCAGCGGCGTGGTAGCTGTTGGGTGCGGTGGTGTGTGGTGGGTTTCCTGAAGGTGAAGTGGACGCATCTGTGGTCGGTCCAGTGGGGTTCGGTGGTGTGGCTGAAGGACACATGGGGGCTTGTAGAGAAGATGGGGTCCAGCGTGTGTCCAGCGGCGTGGGTGTTGTCACGAGCTGTTTGAGTCCGAGGTTGGGAAGGTTGTCGATCAGGGCGGTGGAGTTGGCGTCGTTGTTGTTCTCGAGGTGGAAGTTCAGGTCCCCGAGGAGGATGTAGTCCGTGGAGGTGAGGGCGTGGGTGCTGACGAGGTCGCCGATGGTGTCACTGAACTGTGGTCGTGGTCCGGGTGGTCTGTAGACGAGTGGTCCTCTGAGGGTGGTGTTGGGGTAGGTGTGGATCTGGAAGTGCACGTGCTCGGCGGTGGTGAGGGTGTCGTCAGTGTTTGTCGAGACTCGGAGGATGTCCTTGTGGATGATGGAGAGAGCCCCTCCCACTCCGTTGGTGCGGTCTCTGCGGGAGATCTTGTAGCCCTGTGGGATGGCTATGGCGATGTCTGGTGCTGAGGTGGCGTTCAGCCAGGTCTCCGTCAGGAAGGCAACGTCAGGGGTGGTTGTGTCTAGGAGGTCCCAGAGTTCGATGGCATGCTTACGAGCAGAGCGGGTGTTGAGGAGGATGCAGTGGAGGTGGTTGGGTTCTCTGGTTGGTGGTTTGGTGGGCTGGATGCTGGTGAATCTGCAGTTCCGGCAGGCGAAGAGCCCTTGGGTGCGCTTCGGGGTGGCCCGGTAGCAGGGGTGGTCTCGTCCAGTGTTGAGTGCGTGGAGGGTGCTGGTGTGGGAGTGCAGTCTGGCGTTGCAGGGGTGCGGGGTCCATGGGTCCTGGCACTGGGTGCGGTCCAAGCGCAGACAGGCTTGCCTTTGGCGCTTCCGCACGGCAACCTCCATAATAGGCAAAGTGGGAGGGAGGAGGAACGGGCAGACAATGGGCGAGGGCACAGGAGACAGAAGGTAAAAGGAGGCGGGCCGCAGGGGGGGGCAGCGGCGGGAAGTGGGGGGGCACAGAGGGCAGTGGCGCAAAAGGGAGCGCCTAGCAGAGAGACAAAAAGCAAAAGCAGAATGCCAAAATATGAACAAGAAGTCACAAGACAATTTGGGAGGGAAAAAAAAGATTAGCAGTACAACCAAGAGTCACCAGGGGCGGCGAACCCTCTGCAGCAGCGGGAGTGAGACACGGGCACCCAGGAGGAGTCAGTATTTTGTCTCTGCACCAGATACCGGAACAGAAATAATGCATGGCCTACAGTGACGAATTACAAGGCTTTAAAGAAGAGTGCCACGCAAGCCAAAAAATGGTAAGCAATGGGCGGGTTGAAGCCAAAAAACTGCAGCAAATAAAGTGGCACATACACTTTCATAGAGCTTGACCAGTCAACAAAGTAACAGAGCCAAAGGACTGTGTTTGCTGTGAGACTGCGCACTAAAACGTCTGCTCTAAATCTGGCCTAGATTCTTTTTATACATGGCTAGAAATGGGGTCACTAGTTGGCAGAGGTATACACCCTTGTCCAAGTAGGGACCACAATCCTAGTCAGGGTATGTCACACACAATCCAAATTATCTTGTGCCCACCCGCTGGAAGCTTGGCACTGAGCAGTCAGGCTTAACTTAGAAGGCAATGTGTAAAGTATTTGTGCAATAAATCACACAACAACAGGAAAAACACAACAAAAATACACCACACAGGTTTAGAAAAATAGATTTTTATCTGAATAAAATAAGGGCAAAACGACAAAGATCCAATAAGCACACTTTGAAATATCAAGTTTAAAGGAGTATTAATCCTTAAAAATAAACAGTTGTCTCTTTGTTGCACACAGTACTTGGTATGCATCAAAAATAACACCCAGAGACCGCAGAGGAGATGCATGGAAAATGAGGGTGTGGTGTCTAATTTTCTGATGCGGCACAGACAATGTGTAGTTTCTTTCCACACTGCAAGGGGCTTGCAACATTTTTCACCATGCAGTCTTGGTTCCTCACTGTCACAGTGTCCTTTCCTCGGGATCTGCACATCGCTGAACAAAAGGCCCACCTTCCGGCATCACCAACTCAGAAAGCTATTATAGCACAGAGTTATGATGAAGCTAGTTTAGTGGGGGGGGGGGGGGGGGGGGGGAGGGAATTAAGGTAGGGAACGGCAGGGAGAGAGATCTGAAAAGTAAAGGTTGAAAAAAATATTCATTTACTCATTCATAGAAATGTACCTCATCAATAGGCTCTTGACTAAATGCATCTCCGAGATATCAGATGGAGACCCCTTTTGAAATGAGGGCAAAACCCCATCTTTGAAACATGGAACAAGGGTAAACTATTACCTCAGAATTAAGAGATGGCTTTGTCGTGCCAAGAACTCTTTAAACCAGAGTACTGAAGCGCTTGAATTTGTGCCAAAAGCGCTTTACATCTATGAACTGAAGCGCTTGAATTGTCATGCCAAGAGCGCTTTACATCTGTGAACTGAAGCCCTCGAATTGCTGTGCCAAGAGCGCTTTACATCTGAACAAAACGCTTTGAATTGCTGTGCAAAAAAAAAAAAAAAAGTGCTTTACATCTGTGCGCTGAAATGCCTTTGATCGTTGCGTCAAGGCCGCTGTACTCTAGAAACTGAAAATGTGGTGCTCGTTATGCTACGTGTCGCTTTACCTTTTGGAAGTAATGACTTCCTCCAAACTTGGATTCAGCAAGGCCTTATCGCTACGAGTACAACCTACTAGCTTTTAATGCACCATGGAATCAAGGATACTTTGGTTGGATGACACTATGCCATTCAGGAACTCTGCTCTTCTCCAGAGAAACCCCCACGAGGTCTGGCTGCATCAAAGTATTCAAAATAGTGTGCAACGTGGCTGGGCTTTATAGGCCTGCCACACCCCAAGATGGCTGCTGCCTCTAAAAACATGGGAATTGTAGTACCTTCACTGATAAGTGCGTATGATCCACCAATGTCCTGAACCTGCAGCTCTGAGCTTTGCCACAGGGCAGACAACATTGATGGTCACCTTTTGAACAAGGGAAGACAAGTGGTGTGCATAAAGCTCCGCAGTCGTGCAGCTGGGTTTCGGGCGAGACCTGGACCGCGCCTGGCCTTATTCCTGACAATCACTGCAATATGGGGATATTTTTACACCCAGGGACGATGCAGGAGAAATACTTGACGTGCCATAAGGCACAAGTGCTGCGTCAATCCAGTAGTCAATGGGTCGACTTTTCTTTCACAAGGCAGGCGATGCATCAAACTTCCACTCTGGAAGTCAGGCTGCATTGTTCGTCAGCTGTGTGCCGATTTCTCAGTCGCAATACAGGCAGTTCCTCCTGACAGGATGTAGGTTCAGCAGTCTCCGTTGGTGAAGCCAGAGACCCAATTTATAGAGCCAAAAATGCCTTTTAAGTGGAGGAGGCTTCAAATAGGGTTTTTAAGTGCACAAGCTCCCTTTTCAGTTCCGTCCTGTTTGCCAGGATCCGAGTAGGGGGGTTTATCAGTCCATTGTGTGAGGGTAGGCCACTGGCCTTAGAAATGTGTCAGGCCCAGCACCCTCCAAGCCCAGGAAAACCCATTCAATATGTAGGAGTGCAGGTGTGACTGAGTGCCCTGTTTGTGGTTGTCTGGGTGAAATGCACAAAAGGGAGCTGCAACCAGCCAAGACATTGATTGGAGACAGGTTATAAGGCACTGATGGTTTTGGTTTTAAGTGCAGAGAAATACTTTCTCAAAGTAGCATTTCTAAAATATATAAAATCCATCCTCACCATTAAGTAGGATTTTCTATTACCAATCTGGTCATACTAAACAGGACTGTTACCCCTTTCAGATGAGAATCTACCACTCAAAGTGTATGAGGGCAGTCCTAATGCTAGTCTATGAAAGGAGTAGCCCTCAAAGTAGTGGAAAATGATTTTAGGAGTTTTTCACTACCAGGACATCTAAAAACACATGTCCTGCCTTTTACCTACATAGCACCGTGCCCTATGGGTTAGCTAGGGCCTACCTTAGGGGTGACATTTAGAAAAGGGTGAGTTTAAGGCTTGGCAAGTACTTTGAAATGTCAGGTCTAAGTGGCAATAAAACTGCACACACAGGCCTTGTAACGGAAGGCCTGTGACACGGTTAAGGGGCTACATATGTGCATGCTACAACTTGAGATCTAGATTTAAAGTAAAGGAGAACTGATTGAGCGCCCATTAGTTTGTAGGCACTTGCCATGAATTTCTTACTGTACAGAGAAACTCCATTATAGTCAGGGAATCATGAACCACTTGGGGAGTGGCTCATTTAGGCACTACTGGTACTAATTTATTAATTCCTTTTATTGCAAAATTTGATTGTAATGTTGATACTTTTTAATCTGTATTTATCCTAATTGTGGGAATTTACAAATGAGTGAGTTTGATCAATTCCAAAATAAAGAATATATTAAGTATAAGAAACCGCGCTGTGCCTCCAGGTCATGGGAAGATTGTATTCACATCACTGAAGCACCCCCTTGAGAGCTAGAGCTCGAGACTACATAGGGACCACTGCCTCATAAGCTCTTGATTTTTGTCAGCCACACACATGGCACAATGAAGACAAATTAGAAGATATCTGAAAAAGAAATATGCTGTTGAAACAACCCAGTTACGATCAGTCAACACAGCATTAGAAAGACAGACTAGGCCAGTACCCATGATAACTGAAATATCATGTGGTCATAGGTTTCTGGCTTACATGAGTAGAGCACAATTATTTCTCTATTGCAAAATCGTGTAAAAATATAATTCAATGCTTTGACATGTACAAGGGCCTAGTTACATTAGTGCAGTAGCCCAGGTTATGTAAATACATTAACAGGCCATGCCACTAGTGATGCAACTTCTTGGGAGGTGGAACAGAACCAGAAAATACTTGTTCCCTGTTGGACATGGCTCTAAGAGAATTTTCCTGAAACATTTATGGGGCGAGCGCAAAGCGCTCCGCCCACGTAGCAATCTCTTTGAGCGTCAAACCAAGCCCATGGCACGCCAGAGTCTCATTGGTTCATGGACTTGTTTTTTAAAATCTTTGCTTTCATTAGTGAAAGGCATGCATACATCATGCATTTTCTGGTGTTTAGCCCTCCTCTAGCTCAGCGACCAAGTACTGAAAACATATGAGGCTCGATGTTTTCCGTCTGGTTTCTGGACTACTTTTTCTGACATAGACCCGGTTACTAATTGCACTTTTGCAGATAAAACTTCACTCATAGTGAAACCTATTTCCCTTTGTGTGTCTGCTTTGCACTGATGGCGGCCCTCAGCTCGCTTATGTGAAACTTTTCAGTTTATATGGAAAGAAAGTCCAGTTAGTTATGTGAAACTTATTTTCATTTTCAACATGTGACAAGAAACGCCTGTTTAGGATTTTACAATGCTAATTGCTCTAGCTCAAGCAAACGCAAAACCTGTTGCATTCCAAATGCTTGTTTCTAATAATCTTTGCTGACTATGACCTTAGGGCTCTTTCCCACTTGCAGTGGGAAAGTGTGTGCGTCATATGGTAGGAAGGGGTGGGACAGTTGAGGTACTGTACCCAGAAGGGCCCTGTGAAATATGTACACCAATACCAAGCGCGGGTACGGCCCTGGCTACTAGAGGGGAGGTGCACTGGCTGTGCCACCCCCTAAAAGACCCTGTTAGTCATGTCCTTGGCCTATGGACGAGGCCTGCAGGTGCACTAGCATGCCTGCACTCAGTCCTGATGCAGGGGCCAACTCTAAGCTGCCTTACACTTCCCTGGAAAGCCCAGGCAGTGAAGCTGGTGGAAGGCAGAGGGCAGGGTGGAGATACCAAGGTGTACCCTGTCCAGGCAGGGGAGCACCCCCATGTGTGTTCCCCCCCCCCACCTGATAGGGGGTAAGACATGTCCATTGGGGTGAGCTGGTACTCGACTAGTGACAGTGGGCCATGGACAGCCACCCTGGAAGTGATAGTTGCTGCGCCAGAATAAAGTTTAGGTGAGATATAGGTGTTTGGCTGTCCCTAGATCCAGGTGGTATCTAGGCAGCCCTTGTTGCTTAATAGTTCAGGACGAAGCATGCATGAATAAGCAGTACCTGTATGCATTTTAACAAACTGAACCAGAAATCCTTTTCTGGCTAATAATGCTTTGTGTTATCTTCTTGAAACAGCTGCACACTTAGAGCCCCTGTCCTAACTAAATGAACATAAAAAGCTAAGACTTTCCTGTCTGCCACTTCACGTTCAGACACTTACATTCTCCAAGCATCTACACTGCCTGTATTGGGAAGGGGCCTTCTGAGTAATATTCAGCAAGAGTTGAAGTACTTCCACATGCAGACAGAATACCACTCCGCAGTAGGCAACATATACTCTGGTATAGTAAGCAACATGCTATCTAGTTTTTTATGCAGTCACGGTCTTCTTGTGACAAAGGCCTGCATGGTATCCATTGTTGTCCACACCACACTCAATTCATGCCCCGTGCCATAGGCTATCCCCGTTGCCACTTCTTTAATGACATGTGAATACATAAGTGTAAAATAAGCATTGGTCCTCCCTAAAGGTTAAGCGAGCATTCCACAGCAAAGAATGGCAAGAATAAAGACAGTCTTGCACTTAGGAAGGGAGCGCTTTTAAGCATACCAAACAAGTGAAATGAACTACCTGTGCATAAAGCTCAAATACAATTTTAAGTACAATAGGTACATTAAATTGCCAAAAAGTTAAACATATCCAAGTGTTTGGCTTAAGGACACCAGCCTCACCCAGAAATCCTACCAAACTACAGTACCGAAAGTTATAGTAAATAAATTGAAGGCAACACAAAAACAGACTGCCACCATTTATTTCCAAGCTGTTTACGGAGCAAAAGCATCTTCAACATTCCAGTCATATCTTGACTGCCATTTTTGTAGGATATAACAGCTAAGCGAACATGGTGTGAGCATAGTCCATTTTCTGCATATCCAAAGCGTTCTTCGTCGCTCTTCCCTTAGACTTCCACGCAGCCGCGTTTTTTGTTTTTTTTATTAATTAGCTTAATCCAACTAGGAAAGAAAGAAAAAAAAACATAAGGCAATCTGCTAATACAACAGACTATACATATGCAGAACTATTTTTTTTAAAATAATCGGACCATTTAAAATAAATTGCACAAAAAGATTTATAAGCACTTGTGATGTATCCGACAACTGAACTTTGAAATTCATTCAGGCAAAATTCCTTTGCATTTTTTTTTTTTTTTAAACATAAGTCACCTCTGAATTACCAGCACACCTTATTTGTTCACGGAATACACAGTGGTAAAGAGAACATCCTATACAATTCATCTTTTAGCCATGATCAGGCACCCCCTTAAGGTCTAGATCAGTGGGTTTGCCCTTCGCTTATGTACCTGAACATTGGCAGAGGTATTAATTAACTCATTCATATAAGAAGCACGAAATAACGACAAAGTTGAATATTGGGGTGATATGCAGGGGGTCAATGCCTAACACATGGAGTTCAGCAGTACTGCAGCACTCAACATTCACGCTCCCAGAGCCATAACATCAATTGTGGGTGACAATAGAACATACTGAGGGCAGGTCAACTGATCTTCTCCTAATTTATGCTACTAAACAGTATATTTCATTAGGAGGCTTAATGTCCAAACAGCTCAGACTTTGAAATCGACCCACAAATGCTTAAATGTGGGCCATACCATCCACACATACAGTCGTATCTTCTGCCATACATCCACATGTACAGGGGTGGCAGTACTGGTTGGGATACAGCCTTCGTGCCCTGTATTAATTATGGATAGTACACTGAAACCGCCAAGAACACTACAATTTTAATGCAACTTGGACAAAGTGCACGAGGTCCTGATAAACGAATCATCTTCTAAAATCTATAAGGAGAACCTACATCATACGTAGAAATTGTTCCAGCAAAAAGAAATCTGCTACAAAAGACAGGTCCCATATCTTGGAATCACAGGACATATCTGTTCTGAAGACCAGTTTCTAATTCATTTGGTTACGTGGGTTGAAACAGAATTTACAATGTGGACAGTTTTAATTTGATTGTGAATATAGACACTCAAAACGAATGTCAAGAATGTCATACTATCCCTATCTGGGGGTGGGGCGTGTGTGTAGTATACAGTGCACTATTAATTCACTATATCACTTTTCACTGTACCGTCACCACACAGGAGCACCTAAACATAGTAATATATAAACCTTGCTTTTAAGTAGGGTTCTTTGACTAACTATTACAGTGGAAGTCAGGGGCTACGCTTCCCCCAGAAGGACCATTTGTATTACTAATTGTTTTACCGAGGTCATTGGATTACGGGGTTGCCCTTTTTTCTTAAATCATCTGGATCGTTTAAGGACAGTGCACTTAAACTGCCAAGAACCCTACAATTTTAATGCAACTTGGACAAACCTCACAGAACAGAAGAATGTCTTGGTCCTCCACGGTATATACTTGAAGGGCACAGTGAAAGCCAATACAGTGGTGACGTGGGAATTGCACAATGTTCTGCTAAATGAATCATCCTCTAAAACCCATGCAAAGAACCTACATCATGCATAGCAATGGTTCCAGGAAGACAAGAAAAATCTGCTACAAGAGACTGGTCCCATATCATGGAATCACAGGACAAGTATCAGGGATACCTGACATACTGTAGTTACAAAATAACTCAAAGCTGGTACTAGACAGACTAACGTATACAGCTAAGCTGGCCAGCTACTCAACAAAATGGAGATGCACACTATTTGACTGGGAATGATTCCAAGTTGTATGGCTCTGACTGGGATAAACTGGATAGTACCTAAAACTACATACTAATACCCTCCTGCATACTGGCCTTGCTCCTCATGTCGTCTTTGCTAAGTATGCATACCGACATATACCAGAAAGGACAGAAGTGCACAAAATGCCCACTTATTAACAAATCATGAAGTCAGACTAGGTGGTCATATTCCCCAACTTAAAAGTTTCCTTCCTAACAGCAAGGAAAACTGCCTGAACTCACTGTTGAAAGCGTCAATTTAATTTGTGTTCTTGCTTTTACATTCCAATTTTGGGGGCGGGGCGGGGCTTGTTCCTATCTGTGGATATCAGAGGTACTTTCAGAGTGTAAAGAAAGCACTGAACTATGATAAGGTCATATTGAATAACCATGATAGCCTGACTATTACGAGTGCATGACAGCTCGAGCAGAACCATGGCTGTTAATAGGACAGCGAATTTGTGTAATTGTAACTTTGAATCACTATCTAGGACTTCCCTTCTATAAAACCACAATAATGTAAATGCTAACAAATATGACGCATAGCCCAATTTCACTGGGGGCCACGATTTTAACTTGCCATGCATCCTGCGATGTAGCAAAAGTTCAGTTAGCCACACTGTTTAACCAAATAAGGGCTGTAGGAAAGTACCATCTTGCCTTGCATGTTACCCCCATTTTTCACTGTATGTATGTTTTAGCCCTTGTGTCACTGGGATCCTGCTAGGCAGGACCCCAGTGCTCATAGTATGTGCCCTGTATGTGTTCCCTGGGTGGTGCCTAACTATCACTGAGGCTCTGCTAACCAGAACCTTAGTGTTTATGTTCTCTGCTTTCTAAATTTGTCATTGTAGGCTAGTGACTAAAATTTACCAATTCTCATTGGCACACTGGTACACCCATATAAATCCCTTGTATATGGTACCCAGGGTATTGGGGTTCAAGGAGATCCATATGGGCTGCAGCATTTCTTTTGCCATCCATAGGGACCTCAGGCAATTCTCACAAAGGCCTGCCACTGCAGCCGGAGTGAAATAACGTCCACGTTATTTCACAGCCATTTTTCACTGCACATAAGTAACTTATAAGTCACCTATATGTCTAGCCCTCACTTGGTGAAGGTTGGGTGGCAAGTTAGTGTGTGGGCACCCTGGCACTAGCCAAGGTGGCCCCACATCGTTCAGGGCAATTTCCCCAGACTTTGTGAATGCAGGCACACCATTACACGCATGCACGATACATAGGTCACTACCTATGTATAGTGTCACAATGGTAACTCCAAACATGGCCATGTAACATGTCTAAGATCATGGAATTGTCACCCCAATACCGTTCTGGTATTGGGGTGGCAATTCCATGATCCTCCTGGTCTCTAGCACAGAACCCGGGTACTGCCAAACTGCCTTTCCGGGTTTCCACTGCAGCCGCTCAAACAGGATTCTGCCCTCCTGGGGTCTGGGCAGCCCCGGCCCAGGAAGGCAGAACAAAGGATTTCCTCCGAGAGGGTGTTAAACCCTCTCAAAATAGGTGCGATGGGCTGGGGAAGAGTAGCTGATCCGGCTTCTGTGCACTTCTCCAAGGATTCCTTCGTGCACAGCCTAGCCTGGGTCCCCAGCACTCCTTCCTGTAGTACTCAACCCTCTGAGTTGGACTCAGACATCGTGGGACCCTCCTTTGTGACTGAGCCAGCTCCGGTTCACAAATCTTTCAAGTGCCTGCTCCGGTACTTCTGAGGGGGATCTCCGAGTTGCTGAGCGCCCACTCTGTCTCCTCCAAGGGGAGACATCCTGGTCCTTCCTGGTCCCCAGCACACAAAAACCTCTACTGTGACGTCCCTTGCAGCTAGCAAGGCTCGTTTGCGGTATTTCTGCGTGGAAACACTTCTGCCACCTCCAGCACACCGTGGGACATCTTCCATCCAAAGGAGAAGTTCCTATCCCTTTTCGCTGTTGCAGAACCCTTGGCTTCTTCCACCCAGAGACAGCCTTCTTGCACCTTCATCTGGGGTTTCCTGGGCGCCTGTCCCACCCCCGGACACTATTCCGACTCTTGGACTTGGTCCCCTTGCCTTGCAGGTCCAGGAATCAGTCTTCAGTGCTTTGATGGTGTTTGTGGTTCTTGCAAAATCTCTGTATCGCGACTATGGTGTCCTTTTGGGGTAGTAGGGGAACCTTACTCCTACTTTTCAGGGTCTTGGGGTGGGGTATCTTGGACACCCTGACTTTTCTTACAGTCCCAGCGACCCTCTACAAGCTCCCATAGGTCTGGGGTCCATTTCTGATTCGCATTCCACTTCTGGAATATATGGTTTGTGTTGCCCATAGTCGTGTGTTCACTTATTGCATCCTATTGTAACTCTACACTGTTTGCATTACTTTCCTTACTATTACTTACCTGTTTTGGGTTTGTGTACATATAACGTGGGTATATTACTTACCTTCTAACTGAGGTTACTCACTGAGATACTTTTGGCATAGCCATAAAAATAAAGCACCCTTATTTTTAGTAACTGAGTATTGCGTTTTCGTATGATATAAGTGGTATAGTAGGAGCTTTTCACGTCTCCTAGATCAGCCTAAGCTGCTTTGTCATAGCTACCTTACAGAACGGCAACGACCAAAGCCATGAAAATGTTACTCTGTCCCAGTACTTCTCCCACACTAAGGAAAAAATATGCTGCTGGTGAAGGACTCGAGAGGCGCAACACTACATTAAGACAGACTATCTGCAGCATTCAGCAAAGCGTCCACGGGGAGGGCCATAAGGCAATTAAAAAGAACCAAATCAGGTTATCAACTGTGATCCAATTAATGGAACCTAAGGCTGGGTTTGGCTATAACACATGCAAGTTGATTAGTGTGCTAAATGATAGTTGAGATTAATAGATAGCAGCGCCTGAAAGAAAATACTTTGTATTTCAGCATAAGCTAGTTCCACTTTATAACGTAAAAATAATTGAGGGGGAAAAAAAATAACTTGAAAAGGGACGGCGCAAAAAGAACCGGTCAGCCCTGCAAGGTCTGACGTCAGTGGCAAAGGGATATGCTCATCCAATAAGAACACGTAAAGACAAATATGATATTAATTTAAGAGGCCTGTCCGGCTTAATGCTTTTTACAAACAAAGCTCACAAGCACTCCCTTTTAATTAAATTGCAATTAATAACTACTTTTCAACGGCTCAAAATTCCGCAGCAAGATATTCGGCACTCGTACATGTGTACGTTTCCGTATTTGCCTGTGCCCAGCTACACTCGCCCCATGCTCCCCAGCGACTCCCTTAACCCACGACAGAAGCATCAACAGATTTACAAGTCAGCAGACTGAATAAGGGTTAGAAATACACATCTGGCATTTGCTTTGATCAGTACGTCACAATTTCAATTCTGCATTCATCCTTAGGCGACGTACAAGTACCATTAACCTTGGCACTACGAGTAAAACGCTTTGCAAAGTTCAGAAACAGTGTTGCATTTATCGCATATGGCCTAAGCTGTTATAAACAGAACTAAATGGTCATAGAAACCAGCTCCCATGCGCCTTCCCTTATGACTGGAAAGGAGTGAGCAATTAACTCGTACAGACATGTAGCATAACAATACCTATAACAAAGATCACAACGCAAAGAATTACACATATGGAACTTACATCTCTGAAAGCGACGGTCAAACATTTTACAAGGAAATGTCAAAAAAAGGCTACCAATGGGGGATAAACACAAATAGACAAAGTTAACTGTGCGCGGTTATTAGCTTACCTTCACAAAGCCGATATCTTTGGCATATTGCCTGAAACACTGGCGGCACATATTCAAACCATACTTGCGAATCAGTCCGTGCCTGTTCGAGCACACGCGGCTACAAAAGAAGAGCAGACATTACTATAAGTTACCGTGGTATTACGCGCATCTGAAGTTTGATTCCAATGCACGCTGCCGTCAAGTCATTAACGGAAATGACAAGCAGAAAGCATTCAAAAATCAACAAACTCTTCAACATAAATCCTAGATGTTTTAATTACTACATTGTGTAAGAAACGAAGAGCAAACTACATTTCTCCTCGCCCCTCTTTCATCATACACAGACGTACTTTACATCGCAACCATGGATACATAGTCGCCTTTTTGACACTCCGTATAGTTTAGCATACAGTGGTCGTCAAAAACTGCAAGCAGCCAATACGTGTGCTTTAAATAAGAGCAAATGACTGTGGAAAGAAAGCGCTTTTACAGCGAGTAAAATATGCGATGATGAATCGAGGCAATGACTGGGACGAGGATGGAGTAGCAGTAAAACAAATAGTTTAGGTTTCAAGTGTCAATTATTTTACTGTGTTGCCCGAATGAGCGGCACTAGAAAAAGTCCGCTTCAACCTCACTGGACGTGCAGTACGCCGCCATTTACGTGCCACACGCGGGTTAGTACTACTGCTCCCACTTAAACGATTCTCCTACCCTATTGAGCCCTGAAAAAACCGAGACAACCGGAGGCCACGTGCATCAAAGAAACCCCCTTTCCTAACAGTCCACCACTGACTAACCAGGATCGGGAACCCTGTCCGAACTTCCTTGGGTGGCTCCAGTAAAGCTGCTGGTGACCCATCTTGTTCTTTCACAGATCGCGAAAAGGAAGAGGCGGAGTCTAGCATCACATAATCAACCCATCGGCGTCAGTCCCATCGTACAGTGCGAGAAGCAACTTCCGGTGCAGGAAGAGTACATCCGCCATCTTGCTTGTGGTCGGCGTACTTCTAACATACTAATCTAGAGGTATCGCAAATATGATCGAAACAGCATCGAAAAACTACAGGTGTTCAATTAAAGCACCGTAATGCATGTAATTTATTTTGTATTTTAATGAATATTTAAATCTGTTTGCAGATAATCAGTCGTGGCCCAGAAAAGAACTATATTTTGAATACGTGTAAAACCTAACTACACAATGTGTTATGGTTTTTCTAAAATTCCTATCTTGTTGCAGCCTGTAGGTATCTGTATGCTTTTGGCCGTTGACCTATTTATTACCTGTTTTCCTGAACTTGAAATCTTGCAATTCCATAATGGTCGCATTTGAATATTAATACAGTTAGAGTTCTTTCTTCTGCGGTAGCGTTTTTTTAGACAGGGGAAGTTCTCTCTATAGTGCCCGAAGAGACTGTCAGTATGCTGTACCGTTTACTCTGACCATTGTATCTATTAAGGCTGGGTTTTCCAGCCTTGCTGTACTCCTTAGATGTATGTAATCAAATCATCGTCAGGTGAGAGAGCGGGCGGTGTGCGATACTGGCGATCACAGCCCTACTTAAACATGGCCACTAAAGGCACATGGTCATGTGCGCTGTATGAATCCATTGGTATGCGAGTTATTAAGTAGGAGGCGGGGGTCCTTGGAACAATATCCAATGAGAGCTTGGGAAGTCATAGTGATGTCATTGGTTTACAGAGTCTTCTGTTGTAATTCAGCCCTGTACCTTCGCTGGGCGCGGTGGCGTGCGCCTGTAATCCCAGCTACATGGGAGGCTGAGGTTGTTGGATCGCTTGAGTCCAGGAGTTCTGGGCTGCTGTGTGCTATGTCGATCGGGTGTCCACACTAAGTTCGGTATCAATATGGTGATTCTGTGGGAGCACAGATAAACCAGGTTGTCTAAAGAGGGGTGAATCGGCCCAGGTCGGAAACGGAGCAGGTCAAAACCCCCGTGCTGATCAGTAGTGGGATCGCGCCTGTGAATAGACACTGTAAACCAGCCTGGGCAATACAGTGAGACGCAGTCTTTTTTTTCTGTGTTTACTTACTGTATCTAAATCCATTTTTATTATTGTTTCCATAAATGAAAACGCCTTCCCTAACGAGTAGTCTTTTAAAACTACTTTCCGGGATTCGTTTATGACTCTAGACTTACACAGTACCTTTTTATTAAGGAACTTTAAGTGATCTTACCCCAGACCTATTCACCCCCCCAATGAATGTCACAATTACACGTCCCTGTAACTGTATTCATGTCATACACGGAGAGAGAAAACCGATCTGTAGGTCGTGCACAATATTCATTGCTAAAGCTGTCAGGAAATTTTACCAATGTTCAGTGTTACATACATTATGTTTCTAAAGTCGTCAAATCAACATAGACATAAAAAAAGAGTATATAGTGGCAAAGACATAGTCTTAACAAAACTCACAGTGGGTTTGAAGCTCACCTGTTGCTTACCATTGGTGGGCTTTATTGCCACTCTCAATTGCTTGCTTCTTATTCAATGGCTTACCCTTCTTCAGTTTGTTATTTTTAGGGGCGAGTGCAAAGCGCTTCGTCCCCTGTAGTAATCTCTCTTTGGGCTTCCAACCACGCCCATGTCACGTCAGTCACTTTCATTGGTTCGTGGGCTTGCCTTTTAAAATCCGCTTGCTTTCATTTGTGAAAGGCATGCATGCGTCATGTCTTTTCTGGAGTTTAGGCCACCCTCACAGCACTGGTAAGCTACTAAAAGCACACGAGGCTCAATGTTTTCAGCTTGTGTGCTGTTATGTTATGAAAATCTTTCTCCAGTGACTGTGATGCACTCTAATGATACGATTGCCACTCTCATTGCAAAATTAAAGCTCACAAACCCCCTTCTTCAGTGATGTCTCCACACTGTGATTTGTCACATTTTCTGCTAAAGCATCATCTAAAATTACTGATGATTGTCCTGCTAAGTTTGCAAGCATTGGGATTGTTTTTTACTTTTAGCAGTAGCTCTATGTTTGTTTTGCTAGGGGAAATAGGTGTTTCAAAAAGTTAGGAACATCTGCCTTTTCTGAATCCTTCCATTCTCTTTGCAGCAAGATCGGGAACAACATTATCTTACTTCCCCCTGATCTATGTAGAGCCTCTGACAGTGGTATCAAATGTTTTAACTGATTTTCAAGAAGCATAGGATGATCCAGAGAAAAAGTAGTAGGAGGAGGACAACAACCAGGGTTCTTCACCCTACACTTCTTTCTATCATCATTATCCCTCTTAGAGCAGGGTTACATTTTAGAAGAGTGCTTTCTGTGATCGATGATGAAGCACAATAGAAATATCATTGAGGAACCTCAAGTTTATATACTTATCAAAAACACGAAATCCCTAAAATTGTTTTTTTTAGATTGCTGTTGACATAGTTACTACAAGTATACACAAGAAATATAAATTCATTCTTTGTTTTCAACAATAAAAAAAAAGTAAAGTGTAGGAAGCTGGCCTGGTGTGTGGTGGGTACTTAGGTACTTACCCCTTATACCAGGTCCAGGTATCCCCCCTTAGTGAAGTGTAGGCAGTGGGTATAAGCCAGGCTCTCTAGAGGTAACTGTGGATGAGTAGCCACGGCTTATCTATGAGACATGCAAATCTCATGCAATACCACTGTACTCACACAGCACTTACACACATGAAAGAAAACACTAAATTGTACAATAATAAAGGTACTTTATTTTTGGAACACAATGCCACAAAATACTAGTAGAACAACCCTCCAATAGGAGGTAAGTAGTACACTAAATATATACACTAGCAATCAGAAATAGGCATAGAAAAGGTTAGAAAACAGTGTTTAGGGGGAGCACAAACCATATATTAAAAAAATCGATTGTGAACACATGACACCCACCTAGGCCAGTGGAATGTGTACAGGGGAGCCAGGAGTACTTAAAAACCACAGATGTAAGTAACACAGTGCCCCCCAGCGACCAGGAAAGCAGGAGACCTGTGGAGAGAGGGGGAACCAAGTCCAAGAGTCACAGTGGAGTCCAGGAGGAATAGGAGCTACTACCCACCCAGCTGTATTGCAGGAGTTGGTTGATGGTGATGAAGAACAGGTCAGCACTGCAGCCTTGGAGCCGGAGAAGAGATCCTGATGGATGCAGATGATGTCCCAGGCTGGAGTGAAGATTGCAGAAGGGTGTCGATACAGGATTCCACCAACAAGCCTTGGCAAAGGCAAACTCACAATTAGTGGAAAAGCAGTGCTGCCATTGACCAGCAAGGCCCAGGATGACTCAGCCCAGGAGGGGGAGTCACAAGGGACCCTCAGCGTCACAGAGAGTCCACAGGCGCAGAGTCAGCCCCTGCAGGAGTCCTACAGGACCAGGACACAGGAGTCACAGAAGAAGCCCATGAGGCTCTACAAAAGAGAATCCCACGCTGCCGGAGAACCACGCAGGAGGCTATGCTTTGCAGGAATGAGTGCTGGGGGCTGGAGCTACATGTCGCCTGAAGATCCCTTGAAGGAGGTGCAAACAAGCCTTGGATTCTGCAAGAGACCCAGTGCACTGGGGTACTGCCCTGAGTGGGAAGGCAAGGGCTTACCTTCACCAAAGTTGGACAGCTGGCAGAGAGGACCAAGAGGATACTCCGGACCACCACCCATGATGCAGGATCCATGCAGTTCAAGATAGGATCAGATCCATGCAGCCGTGGTAGGTGTCTGTAAGTGCAGGAGAGTGACTCCTTCACTCCAAGTGAGATTCTGTCTTCTTCTTGCGCAGGCCAAAGAGTTGCTGTCTTCTGAGGATGCACGGCCAGGGAATTGTTGCAAAGCTGGCAGGAGATGTGGAAACAAAGTTGCAGAAGAGTCTTCTTTGTTGGTTGCAGCGTTGTCGGTTCCTGGAGTGTCCAGTCACAGTTTGAGTGGCCAGAAGTCAAAGTGGAGGTTGCAGAGGAATCTTGCTGGAGTCTTGCAAGCCGAATCCGAGGATCCACCCTAGAGAGAGACCCTAAATAGCTCTGAAAGTGGGATTGGCCACCTAACCAGGTAAGCACCTATCAGGAGGGGGCTCTGACGTCACATGCCTGGCATGGACCCTCAGATGTTGCCAGAGTTCCCTGCCAACCTTGGCAACAAGATTTCAGAACCCAGGGAGCCTCTGGAGGAGGTCTGAGCACCACCCCTGGGATGGTGATAGACAGGGGAGTGGTCACTGCCCTTCCCATTGTCCAGTTTTGCACCAGAGCAGGGACTAGGGTCCTTGTACCGGTGTGGACTGGTTTATGCACAAAGGGCACCAAATGTGCCCTTCAAAGCAAACCAGTGGCTTGGGGAGGATACTCCTCCCAAGCCAGTCACACCTATTTCCAAAGGGATAGGGTGTTACCTCCCACTCCCAAAGGAAATCCTTTGTTCTGCCTTCCTGGGCTTGATCAGGAGTGGCAGCAGCTGGGCTGCCTGGAAAACCCTGTAAGACTCGTGGTAGCAGTGCTGGGGATCCTCTAAGGAGCCCCAGAGTGAATGTAATCATACTTTTAATACTTGCAACAGTATTGGGGTATGATTCTGACAATGTTGGGGAGCATTTTGGAGCAATTTGCCATTTTCTCCATTTGTCTCTTCTCAGAAACATTGGCAGTCTTTTTAACCAAAGATTATGAACAACGTTTACCCTGCAATGATGTAATTCCATTTAAACATATTCTTCTACTGGACCCCCTTTAAGCATAAATTGTGCAGCCCAGTTATTGAGAAGAGTTCCAAATTGCACACAATCCTCACTCTTAGGTTTGAAGTTGCCAAAAAAGGTTAAGTAGGGACATGTCTGGCTTAAACGCAATTTTGGGAAGTTTAAAGGTTTGACCAGGATCATACAGAGAATTATTTTGCTGCATCAAATGACAGAAGCCATGACCCTGGTTATCATAAATGTGCACTCATTGAATGATTACCCACTGGTTGAATTCAGGAAGATATCAAATTATAAGAAATACTTCGGTGGATGAGTATATGACCTTTTTTGAAACATATTTGTATTAGCATTCCTTACTTCAGTTGTGTGAAAAGATAACAACAGAACAGTCAAAGTCAACAATATTTCTATAGTTATTGAGAAAAACCTTCAATGAGACATAAGAGACTATGGGCCTGATTACAACCTTGGCGGATGGGATACTCCATCACAAATGTGACGGATATCCCATCTGCCGTTTTACAAGTTCCACATGATATAATGGAACTTGTAATATGGCAGACAGGATATCCGTCACGTTTGTGACAGAGTATCCCATCCACTAAGGTCGTAATCAGGCCCTTTGTAAGGTATTAGGCTTAGTGCATTCAGTAACACGGGACGCCCGAGTCCAAGGCTTATGTAGAATAAAAGGAAAAAGAAACAGAATAAAACAAAAGAGAGTTTGGTAAGTCCCTTAGAGTAAGAGCCCCTTAAAAAAAGCAGGCCCAGAAGATGGCAATCCAACCACTGTGAAATATCTGAAAAGAACTGCCAGTTTTGAAATGTGTTCCCTTTAACATATGTAGCAAGAGTATGTGCAAACCTTTTTTGGGCACAGAATTGTATTGAACAAGTTACTTACATTATGATGTGCTGTAGCATGTTCTGTAAAAGAAGACAGCACCACAATGTCATAGAAGAATGTGAAGACGAAAGAGTGGGAGAAAAAGGAAAATCCATGGCTAAGTGTCTGACTCTTGTGGCCCTATCCCCACAATAAAGTGGTCCCAAATAAAGTCAGAGGTGTTGCTGACCTAACAGTCTTTACCTTCATGAGATCCCAAAAGCATCCAGGTCTTTAAGAGACTTTGTATGTGGGAGAGGTGTGTAATCTCCATTGTCACAAAACACACATCTTGGCAACTGCCAATGCAGGGCCCAATTCACTAAGGTAAAGTTCGATGTTTGGTCTAAGTTTAGGCCAAAAGTCCAACATCTAACTTTGAACACTAGTCCTTTGAATTTGCACCATCTTTTAAGATAAAGGTGTAAACGGGCCTTGAATCACAAGGGCACAAGGTTGGATGTGAAAGATGGTGAAATTTCCTGTTTCACAAAGCAGTGAATTTGTGGGATTACAGGTTAAAGTATTCCTGCCATACAAGTGTGCAGTGCCTAAAAGACCACCTGTCAGGTATTTCTTGATAATTACCCAGTCTGGGATTTCTACAGTAGTGACAAAGTGAAATTTTGGATGTGAAATATGGCGAGTTGTATAATATAATTGTGTATGAGAGAGTTTCAGACCCCTTGACGTCCAAAATACACCAGTTTGCTCACATGAGCACCTCCCGGTCCTAAACTGTTCCTATCACCTGCAGAGTCCCCCAGGGTTTCATGCTTTAGCCTGTAATCTTCAACCTTTAAATGAAGCCACTTGATGCTCTATTCACAACTATGAGCATTGAGATTCACAAAGAAACAGATGATAGCTAATTCTTCTTAGAAGTCTCCTCTGTTTCAGAAATGCAACACCTCAAGCACTGCTTGCCTATCATCAAGACCTGAATGTCCAGAGCCTTCCTCCAGCTCAAATCAATCAAGTTAAAATTCCTGCGGAGAATAACAAATAAGGAACGGTACATAGCTGGCTCAATGACATGACCCTTGAATGTTTTTAACAAAACTGTTATTGAATGCCAAGTCACTTGAATTCACGATGGACACCAGCATCACCCTAAAGGTACAAATTGCCAAAAAAACAAAGACGGTCTGCTACCTGCAATCTCTTCTAACGAAAATGAAGGTTTCTTCCAGAAGGTGACTTCAGAACTGCTGTTTAAGTTGTCACACTTTTGCATCGGGGTGGTTGTAAGACCCGGTTTCACGGCCTCCTAGACTTCACACTGGCACCCCTAGCCTGATGGAACTCCTCTGGCTCCCCTTGCCAGCTGGCATCATATTAAAAAAACAGCTACAGCATTTATAAAGCCATCACATCTAATACTCTGACTTATCTTGCAGAAAACCTCACTATCTCCAGTGGGTCCAGACTAAGAAGTTTAAAAAAGAAAATAATAAAGCAACATGCCTTTCCATCTATGCACCCAGGATGTGGAACAACTCTGTATCTATCAGTACCACTCCAGAGCTGCTCCAGTTTAGGAAAAAGTTAAAGATACACCTCTTTAAAAACACAAATCAGCTACCTCTCCTGTCACTTATTGATTTTATACTTGTATTGACCCTGTACTGCTCTCTGCTGCATTTTGACTAGTTTTGCACTTAGAACTACCAGATACAGCGTTTGCACATTTTACTCCTTGGCTTCATGTTGCCCCGACATACAAATGAATTGCCTGTTCGATAGCAAGTGTCAGTAGGCATGGAATCTAGAATGGTGTCATGCCAAAAAACACGTTTAATCTGTGGAACAGAGCCATTTTTGTTATTTGTACTGTGCGCTACAGTTAGAGATCAGCTTATTCTATTTTGCAAAGTCAAATTCCAACTTGACCAAGAACAGGGCAACATTCTCTGTGACCACAGTACACATGTGTAGGATAATTATTGTGCCCAGATATTACATTCAATGTAGGAACAATTTGAAAGGCAGCCCTGCTGTGGAAGATGGAGACATATAAGAGCTCCTGAGCAGAATTTTAATTTATCTTATTTCTACAGATAAAAAGAAAATCTCTAGACAATCTCCAGTATAATAAGTAATGTAAAGGAGAAGTTAACGAGCACTGGTAGAATTTTGTCAACATAAAAGATCATCTTCAGTTCCCCTGTAGTTGTATGTTCACCTTCGATCTTTGCTGAGTTTCTGATCTCAAACAGTAGAACATCAAGTACTAGCAAAGAGTAAGGGGGAGAGGAACATCCCTGCCCAGTACCCCTACAAATATTCAGTTGTTCAAAGAAGAAATCACTCAATGTACAGTGGCAGCAGAGTCACTGTAAAGGCATTAGACTTTCTTTAGGAACTTCTAACTCACACTCACGGTAGAGCGCTAGAAAACAAAGTGAAGGTTCTCTTTCTTCTGCTACTGCATGTGCTCAGATTCGACCGGTGGTGCCCTCATAAGACCGACTTGGTCGGCCTCATTTTATCTTCTCTCCTCTTCTCTGCATAGAGATAAATCCCCCAGTTATGCCAGGCAGCTACTAATGTTGTGAGGAAGACCCTTTCAAATTCTTATTTACAGGGTCGAAACATTGACTTGACATCAACCACATGTTCATTTAATGAAAGGACCAATAATACTGAGTTACAACGTGATTTGTGATTTATATCATGCTGGTTGATTGCTTTTTTCTTCTACTTCCGTGTGTTGTGCACTGTATATACTCAGGCACATTATCTCAGTTGATCGTTTTTGCACTGTGCCATCACATGTAGCACCTTGATACTTGTTGAAATTGTCATACAAGGAGCTTTTGAATATAATCAATCTAATAATTAAAACAAAATATGAAATGGGAATTCCCATAAAAGGTAGTTGAAGGCTTTTTCAGCGTCAAGGGTGATAGCTATAAAAGCTCATTGAACACTTCATATTTGTTACATTATAATCATATCCATGCCTGATCCGTGATGATGATCAGGCGTTAAGATTAAGCAGTCAGTCTGTTGTACATCTTTTTTGAGTCCTTCTGTGTGAGTTCTTTCTTTATGTCGGATTTGTGGGACTCAGTGGTTGTAGTACTGTTTTAGATAGTAGTGTGTGCCTATGTTCGATAACGTTGAGACTTTGGTTAAAGTCTGCATCTTTGAAGTTTGCTTCTACCTTGCTGGATCGGATGAGTCTTACTCACTTTAAAGAGAGGCATGCAACATTATGGGAGGTGAGTAGTAAATTTTGGTCTGTACTTTGAAAGGAGACATTGTTTAAAAGGTTAGTGAGCACATGTGTATCTTTGTTTATATATTGGATAGCTTTTGTAATAGGTCTATGACTCTACTGCTTTTTATGTTGCACCTTTATTATTTGTAGGACTTACTTTTAACATTTGATCGGTGTATCTGTGGTTGCCCCATTGGTAAGTAAGGTATGTGTCACTTACAGTTCTATGTGTTGTGATCGGTATTTTAGCATTGAGATTACTCATTTTTGTTATTCTTCACTGGGCACAGTTGATATGTTTTAGGGGTATAAATACAGTTTTGTTCTGATACTCTAGTGAACCCCATGAATTTGTTTGTGTTATCCTGATGAATCTGTATAAGAAAATGTACGGTGAAACATATCAAGAGTTGATATATGAAGTGCTCTGTGTTGGTTTTGTTAGCAGTTTGACTGTCTAGTTTTAGACACTTGTTATTATGGTTATGTTTTAAGAATGAATAATATGAATTTACCATATATTGTAGTCCGCTTTTGAGTTTTTGTTTTTAATAGAGCAAAAGGAGTTTGTTGGTTTTAATTGCAGTGCTATAAGGTGACACACTTCCTTGCATTGTTCGTACTGGTTGTAATTAATACAGGATAGTGCCCATTCAGCATTTAAAGTGACGATGAATTAGGGTCCTAGTTAGAATGGATAGTAGAGTGTCTATTGATTGCCTTGTGCACTACTGCGATAGCTGCTCTTCAATGTCTTTTTGCAGGACTAATTGTCTTTGAAGAGTAATGGAACAAGAAAGTTACAGAGCCTTCAATTGGCCTCTCACACAGGTCTTGCATGCAGCCTGCAGGATTTGAGGAGATGAAATGGTGTGTTTGTACAGTGCAATTAAACTCTTCAAGTAAGACTGCAACTTTTTCTTTCCTTCTGGGTTCTTGAAACCTATTGCTGACATTCTCCATCTTTGGTGAGTGGAGATACGAGTTCCTAGAATAACTCCAAGTGAAGCAGGAAGCGGTCTGAGATCCCATGATGTAAATTTTCACAGCATCATACGCTGAGGACCTAAGAACCAGTAGTAAGAAAATACTTAATTCATGGCTTTGCTTCGTGTAGACACAGTAGTATAATGTCTATCAGTTGGGTGGATCAGGTGTGGAGGATCCATAAGGCGTGACATTAAATTAGGTCTGATAAGAGTTCTCTGTTGTTATTAGAACCAGTCTACAAGTTTTCAGGCCTGTCAAGGACAGGGTCTGAGGTCACATCATAGTCACCACCGACCATAACTTTAGAATGTTTAAATTCCATCAAGAGTCTATTGAGTTTAGTGTAAAAAATCCAGTTTATTCCTATTGTAGCACGATTTTAACATATGACAAGTTGAGTGTTTCAGATAAAACGAAGGGGCTACTGGGGGTAAGACCAAAATGTATGGGTTTGAACCTCTACTTTTATATATATTAAAATGGCCACTCCACTATTTCTACATAGAGGACTGGAGGCAGACATCACTTTTCCCGCCCAGTCTCTCTTTCATTTGGCCGATTATAACTTAAATAGCTGAATTGTCTGTAAGAGAACAATGGTTTTTTTTTTAGTAGCTACCTATGTCTGTAGCTTTTTACATTTGATGAATCCTGAGAGACCATTAATATTCAGTTGTTTGGTGAAACAATCTCTCAAAGAAGTAATATATGGGGATTTGTACATCGATTAGGCCTCTAAAATAACATGATTGAGAGTAGCCTTTACTGAGCAAAGAAAAAATGAAGTGTCAAGTGTGTAGATTCAGGTAAACAGATCCAGCCCTTCCAAATACCATGCATCAAGGGTCAATGTATCATATTTTTGTGCTGGTGTCCGCATCATTGCACTAAAAGGCTATATCACACATTTTAACGATTCTATCTCCTCATGTGTGTGACAGACTGCTTTCCCATTTTCTTGAGATTGGCATTAAGGATAATTCCTGTAAATGGTTGAAATCATTTCTGGAGGATAGAAGGCAGAAGGTTTGGTTGCCTCCCTACTTTTCTTCCAGTTGAAGAGTGTAATTTGGGAATGCTCAGGATTCTGTGCTTAGCCCTACTATTTTTAACATCTATATGGCTCCCTTGGCTAAGCTAGTGGAATCCTTCAGAGTTAAGATTGTTTCCTATGTTGATGACACATAGATTTTCTTTGTGTTTAGCAAAGGGAGGGCCATTAACTCTGATACGATTCAGCCATGTTGCTTTTTAAGTGGTTGACTATTAACCCGCTGAAGTGCAACACTGAGAAGACTGAAGTGCTCAGTTTTGGGCACAATTTCATATTAGACTTGGGTATCCACTGGCCTACAGGGGTACCAGCTTCTGACGCCCATGCTGTAAAAAATCTAGGTGTTAAATTTGACAATAAGATGTCTTTTCACACCCACATTAGTTCTTTGGTTGGTGTATGTTTTGGCATCTTACGGATGGCCAAGACACTTTTGTATCTTCTATCCTCGTCCACTAATATTACTGTGATATTGGCTCTGGTGACCCGTTCACACTATGCCAGTGCACTATAGGCAGGGCTTCCTATATACTTGCTAAATAGACTCCAGATTGTTCAGAACGTAGCATCTTGGTTGGTCCTTGTCTACATATTTCCACGCATCTGCATCATTTGCATTGGCTTCCCATTGAAAAAAGAATCTTTTTGCAAATTGGCACTTCTAATGCATAGAGCCCTGTTTTCTGCTCTGGTCCTGCTTACCTCTCTCGGACAGAATTTCTTTTTACAATCCTCAGGGAGCCTGGCGCTTGGCTGGCAACTTTCTGGCTAAGATCCTCAGGATTTATTGGACTTCGACAGGCAGACATTCATTTTCTTTTCTTGGCCTGCGAGGTTGGAACACATTACCCCTTGATTTTCACCAAAAGAAGGATGAGGCTGTCTTTAAGAAAAGCTCAAGATCTGGCTTTTTGAACATTTAGGGCCTGATTACAACTGTGGTGGATGGGATACTCCATCAAAAACGTGACTGATATCCCGTCCGCCGTATTACAAGTTCCATTATATCCTATGGAACTTGTAAAACTGTGGGCAGGATCTCCGTCACGTTTGTCACAGAGTTCCTCATCCGCCAAAGTCGTAATCAAGCCCTAGGTGTTTTGCATCTAAGTAGGCCTTCATTGCCGGGGCACTCTTGAGTGGCCGTGCACTTTATAAATTTCCATCACTATCACAAGGCACTTCAGCTCAGAGCAGTGGTCGGTGTGCAGCAGATAGTTTTAGTGTGAGCAGCACATGTCAAGGAGAGTAGTCTGGTTGTCATAGGCCTTTTAGTCAGATCCTGTCTAAGCTGTTTACTTTAGCAACACTATAACAGCTAGCTGCTTTAGGCCTAGCTGTGGCAGAGCACTCATGAGGTTTTAGACTTCCTTGCTGTTATTTAAGTAAGGGATGATGTCACCTTTCCACACCAAGGAATTCTGGAAGAAGGGAGCCTTTCTCTGCCCATATGTCTCTCCACAGGACCCAGGGATCCAGTCCGTGGTGTTACAGTACTCACATTAGCCCTCTGAGCACTGTAGCAGCACAACTAGAGCAGCGAGAGCAAGTGCTGCCGTTCACTGTTCAAAGCCAGGGCCCCTGCCTACTGCAATGCGCCACCGGCCCTCAGACGAATACATGGCCCTAGTTTTCCAAATTAGTGAACTCTTCTGAAGAGACGAGCATGCGTGCAGTGAGACTGGCTGAAGTTTGTGCTCAGCGCTGAATTGGCACACATAGGTCTGCCTGCTGTATACATGGATTCTCATTGGCTAGACCACTTCGTTTGAACACTCATGTGGTCCTACCACTGTGGCCTGTCATACATACCATGACTAGTGTTCTAATCAGGAAATATTTTGTATGGGCTATGTATATCCCAGTTTGGGAAGATCTTTGTTTTAGCATTTAATTAAGCTGGCCAAATATTTTAGGCAGGGTGTTCATAAAATGAAAAGCTGAGCCAGCATTTAACACCAAAAGAGAGAGACACACACACACAATGATCTCTGCCGTCCGTGTTCAACCCAATGAGCTATCTCATCGAGCTCTACAGTGGTGGTGACCCTCAATGCCATAAACTGTGATGGGGGTTTCATATACAAGCGGTTTAGCCATATGAGCTATCCTGCAATACTCTTTGATATTGAAGCAGGGGCCAATCGACACTAGTCCCTTGTGGCTTTAAAATCGGGAGCTTTGTTAATAATCGGGTTAGTGACCTTCTGCTTCAGAGGTTTTACTGCAGTTTCAAGGCCTATTTGGATCCTGCCGTTGCTCATGGATGTAATGTTTGGTTTTTATCTCTTTACATGGACTTCAACTCTTGGTTTTACTCGCAGAGAAGTGGCATTCGAAATGTCACATATTTTGCAGTATAATGTCAGCAATATGCACACTGCAACCATGGAAATGTCACGTATAAGCGATTTGAAAACTTTGCAGATTTGCAGATCTTCATTCAGTGTACCACAATTATTAGACAGGAAGATATAAAGAGACCTTGATTGAGAACAATAGTAGAGAATCAGGAAAGCCAAGAGGTGCAAGAGATAATAATGTTGTCAAACAGATAATAAGGAGATGGTGTGCTTCTTTTGCATGTAAACCTTTAAACAGATAGGCTGTACTTCAAGCTGTCCCACCTCTGCTCTACAATGAAGAAACAAATTAATCTCATATGGTGGTAGATGTGAGAAGATTCATTTGGGGATCCAAGGTAATATATATTTCTAATTGTGCATCATCCAGCTGAGGAAATCTCATGATCACTAGGAGAATAGACTAGCCTTTTAATGAAGATCTAGGTTCGTCATGGTCTTTGGCCAACAATCCTTTGTCTCCATTGAGTATCTGAAGGAACACAATATAATGTGGATCTGAGGAGTTAGGTTTGAGGGGAGCAGTCAGCATCAGACTCCTTTAAGAGACTGAGGGGTCCTGTATCCATCGCATGGGTATTTCATGCACCCGCAGTTGGTGTTTGTGAGTGTGGTGAGCGGGCCCCACTATTCATGAGAGGCTCGGAGAAAGGTAGGAGCAGACAAGCAGCTCAGCTAAAGGTAGGCTGGTCCATATTAAAATGTACACATATTTTTCTGGGTGCTGGGATGTAAGTGCGCATGCACATGTGTGTGGTTCCCTCACCATTGATTCATAAACCAAGGCATGTGCAGGGTGTGGTCTATTTTGTCTGCCCCGGGGCGCTGACTCTTGTGGCCCACAGTGCATAGTGATTCAGGCAGAGAGCAAGAGCAATCATAGAGAGGACATGCTAGAAAAGTCATGGTGAAAGGGAGTTGCATTTGTTGGCTGCATATCAGTCTTGTGTCCTCCATTCACTATGTATATCGCGCTAATTGAATCTGCGGGAGGGGTTGAGAGGATTTGCCGTGCACGTGTGGTGATGCATTTTAAGCGCTGTCCTTGCTGACTGACACTCGTGCTGCTGGTGAGTGCTTTCTCTTGTACTGATGGGCCTGCTCCATTTTATAACTCTTGTCGTGAGGTTCGTGGGAACATTTCCATCAAACTGCCTGCACCACGGTTCGGCTGTCTGTCATATGTTAAACCATACCAATCGGCTCTCCATTACTCTGCTGCACGGCACGCTTTCTTCCATCTTGCTGACTGCTGCACAGAGCGTGATGCCAGGGGCCACACTGCCGTGTGACCTGTAGTGGTTAACCCAACAGTTTCACCCCCGGTTTTGCACTTAATGCAACATTCACTTAGAGTGAATTGAGCCTTCCTTACAGCACAACAATAAGTAGCTGACTCGTGCTAATGTGACTGTGTGTGCACATGTGTGTGTGAGGGAACGTTAAGAAGATGGCCTCTAGCAAAGTGGCTATAAAGATATTCCACTGATAGTGGTCAAACCAGCAAATTAACAGGGAACGCCTAGGGTCTGCCTTGGTTCCAAGAACCCCTGCATAAGCAGAGCCCTGAGCTGTTTGACTGGTAAATCATACAATAACTTCATAAACATATGATAAAGTGTGTTCAAAATTTAAAAAACGGTTTATTTTTTTAATTTGCCAAAGTGTTTCACCTTATTGAGATGCATTTTTGTAAAATAATGATTGTTTTTAAGCATGAACTTAGAATGATCTTCCTTCAACCTAACGACAATGCTATTGCTCATTTGTCATTTATACTGTATATGTGACCTAGTTTCTTACCATACATGAAGCAACATTATTTTCTATGAAATCAAACATAAGATGTTTTTGTTCAGTGCATATCCGCAACTTGTGTATTTTAAGTTGCACTAATATGTGATAATAATATTGAAAATAGAGGCTCAGTGAAATAAAACATATTTCAAGAACACTGACACAAACCCGTATAGCTATCACAAGCTATATTGCGCTACAGATTTAACACAAAAAATTCAAGTTTTTTTAAAAGCAGCATGCATTGTAGTATTTTATAGGACCAGTAGAGGTCAGCATAGTTTCAAAGAAGTACTGGGAGACTTTACATTAGTTTGCAGTTTGTAAAGAGTGTGACTCGCAGTGTCACAACAGACATCATGAATAGGAGTGTTGCTGGATCAGGTGAAAGGCACACCAAGGGTAGAAAGGCGATAGAGACATCGGCAGTCAGAGATCCAATTGATGAAGAACAGGTGGCGTCTGTGCTTTCAGGGGCATGTAGAATCGAAGAGTGACTTACTGCAAACATGGTGGTCACTGAGGCAGCTCCAGCACTTCCATCATGCACTGGATTCTAGAAATGCAGTCTCCCAGTAAAGCAATCTATACTTCCGTTGGTTGAACAAATGGTTGACAGCAAATACAGTTAGCTGGAACGCACAGAGGGGGGTGTTAAATCACACATTTCAAGCCTAATGCCCCCTTGAAGCTAGAAAAGGAGAGTGCCACAGGCATCTCAAAAGGTTCGCCACACAAAATTGAACCTTTCAGGTAGGCAGGGAACAGATCTGTGGCTAGAAGTAAGCACAAAATACGCCAGGCCATGTTGGAGACAATTTTAAAACTGCTCATCTTTAAGGAGATCAGTCCCCACCTTCACTATCTATTTGACTTGCACTGACATACATACGATTTTTGGAAACTAAGGTACGAAAAGCAAAATAGGATTCCCTTTTGGTTGATAAAGGAAATCTCAAGGATCAATATAACACTGGAAGTGGGTCTGTCAGTTTGAAATGTATCACAGAGAAAGATGAAAGGTTTTAGAACATGATCTGCCATATGTTCCACAAATTATTTAAATAACATTATATGGAAACTTCAGGTAAACTGCTAACTTCACAGGCTCAAAAGGGACTCTAAATCACTATGATTCCCTTATTTGCCAAATATCTTCTTAACATGTGTGTAACACTTTTTCAGTATTGCGGGAATCCCACAGACCAATGTGTTCCCGCCTGCTTTATACATTCTTGTCAAACTAAAGAATTGGGAAGACAACTTTTTAGCTGTCAAAGAAGAGCATATATGAATACAGACCTTCATTCTTGGCTTGTTTTTTATTTACAGCTCACTGTTACAGAGGACACTATATACTTGCTTTTTGCTTTTCAGGCAAGCACGAGGAAGAGAAGATCAAGAATGGTGGGTCTACTGGACAAGCAGAGCAGACACTGCTTACCTCCAGCCTACTAACATTTGTCAGAAAAGAGGTATTTATGATTTGCTGAAGGTTCACATAGGCTTTCCAGCTATGTACCTTGTAAACAATGTCAAAGGTATAAATTGTTGTGGGCCCTAATATTATTTGCGAAGGAGGCTTTATGTTCCTCACCGCCTCCGTGTCCTTCTCCCCACCCTCGCAGCTGCTGCTGCGAGTTCGAGGCCCTTCTCCACCCGCAGGCTCCCGCCTGTGCCTCCTCGCTGGTGGTCAGTGGTGAGCCGTAAGTACTGTCTGTCTGCCTTTGTGTCTGTTTTCCTTTCTTTGTTTCTCTGTTTCTCTGCTCTCTGTTGTTCTCTGTGTATTTGTGCCTTTTTTCGTCTTCTTCATTGTTTTCGCAGCGTTTTCTTGCCTTTTGTCGGCTTTTTCCCCCGTGGTTCCCACCGCTGCGTCCCTGCCCCCCTTGCGTGCCCATTCCTGCCTCCAAGCTGCTCCGCCCCCCCACCTCCCCCTCTTAACAGCACCCGCAGCGCGTGAGAAGAGCTACCCTTGACCTGCTATTGAGGTCAGGAGAAGGCTTCCCACGCCGCACAGCTCCACCTGTTGTGCTCTTGTCCTTCTCCCCACCCTCGCAGCTGCTGTTGCGAGTTTAAGGCCCTCCTCCACCCACAGGCTCCTACCTACACCTCATCCCTGGTGATCAGTGGTGAGCCGTAAGTACTGTCTGTCTCCCTTTGCGTCTGTTTTCCTTTCTCTGTTTCTCTGCTTTCTGTTGTTCTCTGTGTATTTGTGCCTTTTTTCGGCTTTTTCTGTGTTTTCGCCGCGTTTTCTTGCCTTTTGTCAGCTTTTTCCCCCGTGGTTCTCGTCGCTGCGTCCCCTGCGTCCCCGCCCAGCGCCAGACCCCGTGGCCCCCGCGACCCCCGTCACCCAACGCTAATGCCCTCCACGCCCTCAACACCGGCCGATCTACCACCTGCTTCCAGGCCTCACCAAAGCTCACCCACGGACTGTTCTCCTGCCAGAGCTGCAGCTTCACCACTCCCAAGCCACCACCTCACTGCCAGCACCGGACGCAACCACCTCAAATGCATCCTTCTCAACACCCGCTCAGTCCACAAGCACGCAAACTCTGGGATATTCTCAGCTCCTCCTCCCCGAACATCACCTTCCTGACAGAGACCTGGATGAACCCATCCTCAGCACCCGACATCACCATAGCCATCCCAGACAGTTACAAGATCAGCCGCAGAGACCACACCAACAGACCAGGAGGAGGGATCGCCATCGTACACAGGAACACCATCAGAATCTCAACCAACACCGAAGACACCCTCAGCACTGCCGAACACATGCACTTCCAAATCCACATTGATCCCAAGACCACCCTCATCTACAGACCCCCCGGATCTCGACTTCAGTTCATTGACTCCATCGCACTCAAGCCCTTGCTTCCACAGACTACATCTTCCTCGGAGACCTCAACTTCCACCTCGAAAACACCACTGACAGCAACTCCGTCGCCCTGCTCGACAACCTCGCCAACCTCAGACTCAAACAGCTCGTCATGTCTCCCACCCACTCTGCCAGACACACGCTCGACCCCATCTTCTCCGCTAGCAGCCACATCGCCTTCAGCCACACCACCGAGCTCCACTGGACCGACCACCACTGCATCCACTTCACCTTAGATAAACCCACCACTCGCCACCACCTGCAACCAATCCCCCGCTGCAACTGGAACAAGGTCACCAACGTCCAGCTGATCTCTGCCCTCACCCCACCAGCCGGCACCACCGACACAGCCCGGCCGCAACCTCAGGCAATGGATCGACGACTGCGCCAATGCTCTCGTCCAATAAAGAAACCCTCCTACAACCGCGCCGTCAGAAAGGCCACCTCGTTCACCACCGACCTCCGGACCTCCAAATAGGCTTGCCGAAAACTCAAGAGGAAGTGGCGCCAGTAACAGACACCTGCCACCCACACGGCCCTCAAGAAAGCCATCCACAAGCACCACCATCTCATCCAGACCACCAAGAGATCCTCCTTCAAGGAACGTATCAACAGCAACGCGCACAATAGCAAAGAGCTCTTCAACATCGTGAAGGAACTCTCCAACCCCAACTCCAGCACTAACAACATCCCACCTTCGCAAGACTTCTGTGACTCCCTCGCCTCCTTCTTTCACAGCAAGATCACAGACATCCACGACAGCTTCAACACCGAGACCCAACCGGCAGTCGCCAACACCTCTGACTCACCGCCCCCCCACCACACCAACCTCCTGCTCTCCTGGACGCACCTCAGCTACGCTGACGCCACCAAAGTGATGAACACCATTCATTCCGGCTCACCATCTGACCCCTACCCACACTACATCTACAACAAAGTGAGCTCCATCATCGCCTCCCAACTCCGTATGATCATCAACAGCTCCTTCGAGAGCGCCACCTTCCCGGAAAGCTGGAAGCACGCCGAGATCAACGCCTTACTCAAGAAACCCAAGACGGACCCTAAGGACCACAAAAAATACCGGCCCATCTCCCTGCTTCCATTCCCTGCAAAGGTTATCGAGAAGACTGTCAACAGGCAACTGACCCACCACCTTGAGGAAAATGACACTCTGGACCCAGCCAAATCTGGTTTTCGCAGCAACCACAGCACCGAGACAGCCCTCATCACTACTACCGACGGCATCAGGACCTTCCTGGACAAAGGCAAAACCGCAGCCCTCATCCTCCTTGACCTCTCGGCCACCTTTGACACCATCTGCCACCACACCCTGTGCACATGCCTCCATGGCGCAGGGATCCGCCACAAAGCCCTGAACTGGATCACCTCCTTCCTCTCCGACAGAACCCAGAGAGTACGCTTCCCTCCATTCTGATCTGAAGCCACCAAGACCATCTGCGGCATACCACAGGGCTCATCCCTCAGCCCGACACTCTTCAACGTCTACATGGCACCACTCGCCAACATCGTCCGATCTCACAACCTCAACATCGTCTCATACGCCGACCACACCCAGCTGTTCCTCTCCCTCACCAATGACCCCGCCACCGCCAAAACCAACCTCCATGAAGGTATGAAGGCCGTCGCCAACTGCATGAAGAACAGTAGTCTAAAGCTGAAGTCAGATAAGACAGAGGTCCTCATCTTCGGCCCCACCCCCTCCGCCTGGGACGCCTCCTGGTGGCCGTCCACGCTGGGAGCCGTACCAACGCCCACCAACCACGCACGCAACCTGGGTTTCATCTTTGACTCATCGTTCTCCATGACCCAACAAGTCAATGCCGTCTCATCCTCCTGCTTCAACACCCTCTGCATGCTCTGCAAAATCTACAGGTGGATCCCTACCGAAACCAGAAAGACGGTCACCCAGGCCCTCATCAGCAGCAGACTAGACTACGGCAACGCTCTCTACGCTGGAACCACGGCCGTTCTCCAGAAAAGACTGCAACGGATACAGAGCGCCTCCACACTCCCCATTCTCGACATCTCCCGCCTATAGACACATCACAGCCCACCTGAGAGACCTACACTGGCTCCCCATCAACACAAGGATCACATTCAAACTCCTCACTCATGCCCACAAAGCACTCCACAATGCCGGACCAGCATACCTCAATGATCGACTCACCTTCTACACTCCGAACCGTCAGCTCTGTTCCACCGACCTCGCACTCGCCACTGTTCCACACATCCACAGGACAACCACCGGCGGCTAATCATTCTCCTACCTCGCTGCCAAGACCTGGAAGACCCTCCCCATCCACCTACGTCAGAACAAGGACCTACTGACCTTCAAGGGACTCCTCGAGACCTGGCTGTTTGAGCAGTAGCAGCTCCCCTCCTCCCCACGCACCTTGAGACCCTCACGGGTGAGTAGAACGCTCTACATATGCATTGATTGATTGATTGATTGATTGATATGATACAATATGGGCAAGTATTATTGATAAGTCTGCTGGAGGATCAGGAAGCATTTACTTTTTAACCAATTTCTCGGCCAAATAGATTACCCCTCCCCTTCCTATGATTCCCTGCCTTTGGGGATACCACTAAATCTTAGATTTGAGTAATGTGAATGGTTTCCTAGCTCTTCCAACTTGTTTTTCTAATAGGGAGTTCTCCTGTCTACCAACGTTATCTTCCAAATCGGAGACTCGCTTCTTGAGCTGACTGACTTTGTTGGATAAAAGCTAGAGTTTTTTTGTCAGTGCTGGTAAAGTGATCGTGTAAGGAGGGAATAGCCTGTGACTGAGTATTTCCCATGTCCCTGATCTCTGATAGTATAATCTCGAACCATAGATTATGAACTGTCGGGAGAGGAGGAGGATTTTCAGAAATGGAAGCCACTTGAAGAGGAGAGGACAGTGAGGGATCAAGTTAAGCATTAGAGATAGAATATTTGCTATCAACCAGCTCTACAACATTGTTAATTAGGCACCCCTCCTGCATCATCTAAGCCCCCCAATTAGTCTTACATGCATCCCTATCCTTAGTTTCTTTGTTCAGTTCCTTTTCTGATTGTTCAGGAGCAGCAACTGAGTCTGTCTGCTGTGTACTTAAAAGATAAAGCATAATTCAATACCACCAAAGCTTCTGTCCCCTCTACAGCTGATTGTGACTGATGTGGCCTGGGTTTGCCATCCTTGACAAAAGCCTCCGAGATAATAATTGACTCCATAGCCTCTGTAGGTTTTGAAATAACTTCACTATGTGGTCCTCCCACTGCTAAACTCATACACTACAGAAGCCTCTGCAGTAGCCGTAGCACCTGGAGCAATATAGTATATATGCTGCTGGATAAATCGTCTTCCACAAGGTCCCTTATTTCCATTTAAGCAGACTTTGTGCGATGAAGCAACATTTTCTTAGATGGTCCTTTATCTTCAGTTTCCCAACCAGGGACTCCTGAGCGGTTCTTATTCCGGTTTCAAAATAGCCACTAGATTGTCCACAGGGAGACTCTAGGAGAAAGATATTTCATGACTCCAGTATACTCTAATGCAGCAAATCATCTCAGCTGGACAGAAAGGAGGGATGCAGTAGTTTGATTCATCCAGACAAGCTTGGTAAGCTACACATGAATATTATGAGACCCCTATTGCAGCCCAGACAGAGTTAAGCCTCCAACTCCTTGCGGATGAGAGAGCACGCACCTCTGGTTCTCCTAGCTCTCCTTGCACTCCTTTTGGGCCATTTATGACAGAGAGAGACTGAGTTCCCTTTCACTCGACCCCCCGTGCTGTCTGCCACTGTAACCTCACTCAGATGTGGCATACTGCAGCATACTCTGAAGCTCTAAAATTGATTGTGAAACCTTGACCCTACAGATCCAGGAGTTCTTGCTGCTCTGTCAGAGTGCAGTGTGATGGCATAATGGCTTAACAACGGCTACAACAGGCTGAGCACGGCCTCCATGCATCAAGTACTGCCGGAGCACACTCCCAAAGTGCTTCATGGGTTGCAGGTCACAGACAAACCTCACAATTTGGCCCAATATTGGCTTAAGTTACCCTGGCCACACTGCAACAGTATCCACAATGCCTTGGGCCAGACCAGCAATGATGGAGAAGCAGTGAGGCAGAAAGGCAGGGACAGCAGTAGTTTAAACGCCTGGAGAGGCAAGAAAGGGCAGGCATCCAACACAGAGCCTTAGCAGTGCATGATGGGATACAGCACTACCCCCCCAACAATGATGTCTTTCCGATAAATGGCTTTCATATCACCTTAATAGTCAAAGCACTTTATTAGTTTGGTCATGCTTGATATGATCGGTTTTGAATAATTATCTATTTCACACAATAATTTTTAAAGTGAAGTTTATCTCAATAGTAAACATGATTTATTGCCTCTTGAACTCTATTTGTAACAATTCTGATTAATAATATACAACAAAGTTTACTGCTTTTTAATGTACTAATGCAGATTTATATCTGTGAATCACACAATTTAATTTGCACCCGTAGAGGTCAAAGTTTATATACATAAAGTATACATAAGTAAAATGCAGGTGCTCAAAAAGGTTTATTTAACTGAGCACTTTTTAAACTTTTGTTTTCTCATGGTTATGTTATAGTGTCCAGTTCTACCTGGGCGCCATACTCCACAGCAGTGCTTAATGTGTACAAGAATAAGTACCAGGTCCCAACATTTTGCTCAGAAGCCTGCATCTGGCACTGTTGACGTTTGGGGTAACAACTACCAATGCTGCACAGTCTGAATTCTGCTTCCTGCCTCTTTAATCCACTACCCTTCAACCCCTGCCTCTTTATCTAACTCTTAAAGGTTCTTTTTTCAACCATGCTGTCTCCCTTTGTCACCATCTTTTGTCTTTCTGTTTGTCCTTTTTTCTCTCCTTTGGTGTTTTTCTCTCTCTTTCTCTGGATCAAAGTCTAGTGAGAAACAATATGTGCCAGCCACCAAACTTTAGGAGCAGATTTATGAAAAGTGGTGCTGCACCCTCCTTTGCCCATTAGCAACCACCCTGACATCACAATGTCAGGGGTACTAGCGTAATACTTTTTCACACTAGTCCAGCACTTTGCAGGATCAGCGTAAAAAATGTTGATGTTAATCCTGCAAAGCACCCAGAGGCCCATTGAAGACAATGGGAGCCTCCCTTTAACGCTTGCTATTCACTTTTGAAATGCAGGACTGACTCACTCAAATGTGGAATGCTGGGCCCTAGTAGGCAGTGGCAAAGTGTGTGTTCAGGGGTGGGGGAGGATTACAAGGTGTTAGTAGCGCTTCAGCCATAGGTGTGTCCTTGCCAGGGAAGATGGAAACAATGAGACCGATTTAGACTTATTAACATATAATCACTCAATAACAAGCGTCTGCTTAGAAAGCTTGCTCTCCCTCCTTCTCAGTTCTAAAAGCACGCCATTCTTTCCTTACTTTGAATACAGCTCATTTGAAGTTCAGGGGCCTACAAAGTCAAATGTTTTAGATGTAAAGGGGTGAATACTGGCCTGCAAGACTATTTCATGGTTCCTGGTTGTAGCAGGATTAGGTAAATAAAAAAGGGGTTGAAGGCAGCATGAGACAGCTCTGTTTTATGGACCCCTTCCCTTTTGGGAATGGCAGCAAAAAAAAAAATTCAGAGCAGGCAGTGGCCCCACAGACCACTTCCTGCTCTGAAAAAATGAAAAGAAAACTTTTCATTTCTGTTTTTTGAAATGCATCTTGTTTTCCTTTAAGGAAAGCGGGCTGCATTAAAAATATATATATATATATTTAAAATCAGTCACAGACATCTGCTGTCGGCAGCAGCCACCATCCCTGTGAGGGTGGCCATTCTCAATGGGGTCGCAAATTGCGACTTACCTCATGAATATTCATGAGGTAGGTCATTTGCAACCCCATTGGGAATCGCAAACATTGTAAAGTACACTGTTGTACATCTGGTTTTGCGACTCGCAAATTGCGAGTCACTAAGACTTGTAGTTTGCTAGTTGCAAAACCGGATCTTTGTACATGTGGCCCTTAGTGTGTAAACATAGGACCACTGTCAAAGAAAGAACTTACAGAAGGTACTGGGACCAAGTAACCCGAGGTAGGCTGTGGATGAGAACATAGCCAAGGTTTTCAGCACATTTTATGAATGCTTGCCTGAGGCTGAGGAAGGCCCAAACAAACACATTTTGATGAACACTTACAGATTCCCCAAGATGGCAGCAGCAAAAGCAGACCACCTCGAGCAGTGATACTCAAAGTACCGTCCGGGGTCTGCATGAGGCCCTCTTGATGTGTACATGCGCTCCCCTCATCAACAGCAGCATTGGGCTGCAGTTTACCTGACTCAGCACTAACATTAAAAAGATCTTAAATAAACCAACAAGTTTTTATTTAAAGGTTAACTGAAGTTAAAGAAAGGAAGTAACTAGGTTATCCTGGCCCTAATTAACTTTAGGCAAACACCTTTGTTTTTTAAGACATTTTGGACAAGTGGACAAATATGATAAGCTCTCTTCAAAATTAAAAGTGTATTTCATTAAATGCAGAACAACCTTAATACATCAAATTATATCTATGCATTGAAAAGTATTTTTCAAAAGTGATATTTTTCAAAGAAGAATTTACAAACATACATTCTTCCACCCCCACTCTGACAATAATGCCAATAGTGAACTAAGACGCAAGTCAGTTTTTATGTTAAATCTTCTGGCTGGGTCCCTATTATAAATGAACAACATTATTGTTTGTTAAATCAAAAACTGGGGAAGGATTTTTTACAATGCACATCCTGAAGTCATGTATTTTGAGGTACTCTTATAAATGATAACGAAGGTTCACACAGGATCACTCAGTTTGGTAAAGTGGGAAAGCCAGGATTAATCCCAGGTTTTCTGGTTTCACATTGTGTAATTCAGACACTAGATGTATATGCTTTACTTCCCTTACACTCACCTTACCTCCACCAACCTCAATCCCTTGGAACCATAACTTCCTGACCACCACCCTGCTGATATCAATGTGCCCGCCAGACAAATCCCGGAACAAACCTTTTGTTCCCTGGTAAAATGTTTGCAAGTACCCATGACCTTGAGAGACCTATCAAGATTACAGAGGTCATGCCAGAACTAAAGAGACTGAAGTTAGAGAAAGCACCCAACCCAGATGGGGTCTTTGGTAAATTTCACAAGACAATCTGTGGGACTCTGGTGCCTAGCCTGACGAGGTTATATAATTATTACCCAGACCCTGCTCTGATCCCCCTCCATATTCGCAATTCCCAAACTGGGAAAAGAGCACATCCATGGCAGCTGTAGTGACAATATTGTTCCTAACTGTGACGTGAAAATATACATGAGTATCCTGGCAACTTGTTTGGACCCCATTATCCTAGTTTTATTAGACCCAGAAAAATCCCTAGTCATCCAAGATGTATATGGGGGATACTGTTCCTGGCCTTAGACACAGAAAGACCATTTGTCTGTGGAATCTGGCAGTTTTTCCTCTGTTCCTTCTGGTGTTCAGGTTTGGCCAGGAGATGCAGGGCTGCATACTGTCTGCGTATGGGAGACTAATGACATTTGTGAAGGTCAATGGTGTCAGCTCACCCATCTTCCCAATAAGGAGTACCAGGCAGGGGTGCTCTTTGTCCTGACAATAGTGCTCTTTGTGAAAAAAGATATTAGGGGAGTGAAAAATGGGACGTACAAAAATAAAATAAAATAACAAAGTACACAGACAATGGGGGTTATTCTAACTTTGGAGGAGGTGTTAATCCGTCCCAAAAGTGACGGAAAAGTGACGGATTTACCACCAGCCGTATTACGAGTCCATTATATCCTATGGAACTCGTAATACGGCTGGTGGTATATCCGTCACTTTACCGTCACTTTTGGGACGGGTTAACACTCCTCCAAAGTTAGAATAACCCCCAATGTCTTGATAACAATCTCAAGCCTCAAGACTCACTGCCCCTGGTGGTGGAAGAGTTGGGTAATATGGCAAGGTGTCTAGGTTTAAGGTAAACTGCAGAAGTCAAAGCTAATGAACCCCACACTCCCTCATGATTATGTCTGTCAGCTGAAAGCCTGATATTATTCCACAGGATGAGTGATTTACATATCTACCCGGGGATAAGTATATGACTTGACCTGGGCTTCACTGTAATCACACACTATCTTGGTGGGGACCTAGGCACCAATATAATCACTTACTATCTCTGTAGGTTCCTTGGCATCAGTATGAACTCACACTATCTTTTCAGTGACTTGAACATGCATCACAGTAATCATATTCAGTCTCTGTGAGACTCGAACATGTCTATCATCACACACTATCTGTGTAGGAACGTCAGCATGACTATCATCATACACCAGATCTGCATGGACTTGAACATGACTATTGATATCATCACACTCTGTCAATATGTGAATTCATTATGACTCTAATCAAACATTATCTCTGTGGGCTCTTGAGCATTACTACACTCACATACTATCTCTTGGGGTACTTGTACATGACTATAATCTCACACTATATATATATATATATATGTGTGAACTTGAACATGACTAAAACCACACACACTCTACTCGGACCTAGGCATGACTATCTCATCACACACTTTCTATATGTAGAATTGTACAGGACTATAACCACACACTATCGCTACACAAACCTAGGCATCACTATATTCACATACTATTTCTGCAGGGATTTGAAATGGGTATAATTACACACTATCACTGTGGGGTCTTGAACAACATCATCACACACTATCTCTGTGGGGGTCTGGGCATCACTACACTCACCCACTATCTCTTAGGATACTTGTATATGACTATCATCACGCATTATATATACAGGGAGTGCAGAATTATTAGGCAAATGAGTATTTTGACCACATCATCCTCTTTATGCATGTTGTCTTACTCCAAGCTGTATTGGCTTGAAAGCCTACTACCAATTAAGCATATTAGGTGATGTGCATCTCTGTAGTGAGAAGGGGTGTGGTCTAATGACATCAACACCCTATATCAGGTGTGCATAATTATTAGGCAACTTCCTTTCCTTTGGCAAAATGGGTCAAAAGAAGGACTTGACAGGCTCAGAAAAGTCAAAAATAGTGAGATATCTTGCAGAGGGATGCAGCACTCTTAAAATTGCAAAGCTTCTGAAGCGTGATCATCGAACAATCAAGCGTTTCATTCAAAATAGTCAACAGGGTCGCAAGAAGCGTGTGGAAAAACCAAGGCGCAAAATAACTGCCCATGAACTGAGAAAAGTCAAGCGTGCAGCTGCCACGATGCCACTTGCCACCAGTTTGGCCATATTTCAGAGCTGCAACATCACTGGAGTGCCCAAAAGCACAAGGTGTGCAATACTCAGAGACATGGCCAAGGTAAGAAAGGCTGAAAGACGACCACCACTGAACAAGACACACAAGCTGAAACATCAAGACTGGGCCAAGAAATATCTCAAGACTGATTTTTCTAAGGTTTTATGGACTGATGAAATGAGAGTGAGTCTTGATGGGCCAGATGGATGTGCCCGTGGCTGGATTGGTAAAGGGCAGAGAGCTCCAGTCCGACTCAGACGCCAGCAAGGTGGAGGTGGAGTACTGGTTTGGGCTGGTATCATCAAAGATGAGCTTGTGGGGCCTTTTCGGGTTGAGGATGGAGTCAAGCTCAACTCCCAGTCCTACTGCCAGTTCCTGGAAGACACCTTCTTCAAGCAGTGGTACAGGAAGAAGTCTGCATCCTTCAAGAAAAACATGATTTTCATGCAGGACAATGCTCCATCACACGCGTCCAAGTACTCCACAACGTGGCTGGCAAGAAAGGGTATAAAAGAAGGAAATCTAATGACATGGCCTCCTTGTTCACCTGATCTGAACCCCATTGAGAACCTGTGGTCCATCATCAAATGTGAGATGTACAAGGAGGGAAAACAGTACACCTCTCTGAACAGTGTCTGGGAGGCTGTGGTTGCTGCTGCACGCAATGTTGATGGTGAACAGATCAAAACACTGACAGAATCCATGGATGGCAGGCTTTTGAGTGTCCTTGCAAAGAAAGGTGGCTATATTGGTCACTGATTTGTTTTTGTTTTGTTTTTGAATGTCAGAAATGTATATTTGTGAATGTTGAGATGTTATATTGGTTTCACTGGTAATAATAAATAATTGAAATGGGTATATATTTGTTTTTTGTTAAGTTGCCTAATAATTATGCACAGTAATAGTCACCTGCACACACAGATATCCCCCTAACATAGCTAAAACTAAAAACAAACTAAAAACTACTTCCAAAAATATTCAGCTTTGATATTAATGAGTTTTTTGGGTTCATTGAGAACATGGTTGTTGTTCAATAATTAAATTAATCCTCAAAAATACAACTTGCCTAATAATTCTGCACTCCCTGTATGTATACTTGAACAGGACTATAACCACACACTATCTCAACACAGACATAGGTATGACTATAATCACATACTATCTCTGTGAAGATTTAAAATGAGCATCACTAAACACCATCACTATGGGGACTTGAACAACAGTATCATCACACACTATCTTTGTGGGGACCTAGGCATTGGTATAATCACACACTATGTCTGCGGGAACTTTAACATAATTATTGCCACACACTATCTTTGTGGGGACCTAGGCATCACTATATCACACACTATCTCTGTCGAGACTTGAATATGAATGACATCACACATTATCACTGTGGGGATGTAAACATTGTTAAAAATCACACTCTACCTGTCTGGAGATTGTGCATCTCTATAATTACACACACTATCCCTATGGGGACCTAGGCATCAGTATAATCACACACTATGTCTGCGGGAACTTAAACATAATTATTGTCACACGCTATCTTTGTTGCAACCTAGGCATCACTATAGTCACACATTATCTCTGTGGAGACTTGAATATGACTGTCATCACACATTATCACTGTGGGGATGTGAACATTGGTAAAAATCACACTCTACCTGTCTGGGGATTGTGCATCATTATAATTACACACACTATCCCTCTGGGGACCTAGGCATCAGTATAATCACACTCTATGTCTGTAGGTTCCTTGGCATCAGTATAATCACAGACCATCTTTCCAGTGACTTGAACATAACTATTGTTATACACTATCTTTATATGGACCTGGGAATCAGTCAGATTCAATCTCTGTGGGACTTGAACATGTCTATCATCATACACTATCTCTGCAGGAACGGCAGCATGACTTGAACATGACTAGTATTATCATCACACACTATCTGTATGGGGACATGGCTAGAACTATAAACAAACACCATCTCTGTGGGGTCCTGGTCATCATTTCAATTACAACCTATATCTTTGGGTACCTGTACATGACTATAATCTCACACTATATATATAATGTATGAACTTGAACAGGATTAAAACTACACACACTCGCTACTCAGACCGAGGCATGACTATAATCAAATACTATCTCCGCGGGGATTTGAAATGACTATTATTACACACCATCACTGTGGGGACTTGAATAATATTATTTTCACATACTAGCTCTGTTGGGGCCTGGGCATCACTAATATCACCCACTATCTCTCAGGGTACTTGTACATGACTATCATCATAGACTACATATATATGTGGACTTCCACAGGACTATAGCCACACACTATCTCAATGCAGACCTAGGCATGACTGTAATCACATACTATCTCTCTGGTGACTTGAACAACAGTATCACTGCACACTATTTCTGTGGGGGCTTGGGCATCACTACAATCACACACTATCTCTGCAGGGACTTAATCATGACTATCATCACAAACTATCTCTGCCAGTTCAAGAACATTAATATAATCACATGCCATCTTTAGGAGGACTGTCATTACAGGGTCAAGCAAACAATGCGCAGTGTGTAAGTTGATGAAACTTAAACCAGGAAATTCAAACCTGTCTTTCTCACCTAACCTCTTTGTATAGTGCATAGTGCATGGCCAGTCAATTATTTTGTCCACATGCACTTTCCTTATCTCTTAACATTCATAAGCACTTAGCAATGGGCTAGGTGTCTTTGAGTCCCATTACGTGGAAATGATAGGCTACATTTTTCTAGTGGGAAAGGCATTATCATCCATTACTGAGTGTGCCTAAAAAAAACCCATCTATTTACATATGAATAAACTATCATGTAAACTAGGCAGAACACTGAAAAAGAAACATCTAAACATTTGGTGTTGAATGTTTTCAAACATAAATTACAGTTTTGCAGCAAGTCCTCACAAGGTTAGTAACGCATGTTCAAGTCCCCATAAGGATGGTTCTGTGCGCGCAATTAAAGAAAGCTATATTTGCACATTTTAAGCAGGATCCTGTATCCTGATTTTATTCTTTATGCTGTTTAGTTATTTGCATATTTTAAAAAATCTGGGAAAGGTTAGTCCCCACAAGGCAAGTATCCACACAAAGTCCCCACAAGGATGGGATACACACACATTTACACACACACACCCGCCCATATCCCTTAGACCATCTAGTAACCCCCTCCCATGCTCTGGCATTGTCTATTTTACCAAAGCCCCTGCAAGCCTCTCGTATCAACAGTGATCCCTCACAGCATGCCCATTTTTCATATTTGTGGTTCCATACTGTGAGTTGTGGGCCCTTTGGGTCCTTCCTGCGACAAGCGAGTTCCCATTTTGCTAGTAGTAGGGCTAAACCTTGAAATTTACTAGTTGTTTTATTTTTACTTGTGTGTGAAAACCAGTGGAGTAGGCATTGGGCAGGAGTTACTGTGACCGTCTTCTCTATCACCCTTGTCAGTGTTGTGGTGACCCCTATATTCTACTTGAGCTCGTCAAATGTAAGTAAGGATGAATCCCCGAATAGTTGTCCCACTGTAGTGATGCCTGCTGCAGGCCACTCCCGGATCCCTCTCCACTGCCCTTCGTGTGGTGATTCTTTCAGCATATGGATTGGAAGGCCTAGGGAGTACAGAGTCTTAGTAAGTGACTTTCCCAGTGCTCCAGCCCAGCATTTTTGGATGACTGCAAATTCTCTTGTGCCAGGCTGCAGGCTTTGTCCGATTTTCAGTTGCGTTTCAGTAAGTATTGGTAAGGAGGGTACTGAGGGACTCATGTCCCTACTTGCTGCTTGCCTGCCCGCCACCCACTGAGTGTACCATTGGAGTTGAGGGGCTAAGTAATATTACTGAAAGTCAGGCATTGCCAGACCGCCTTCCCTGGACGGTCGCTTAAGGGTTGCGAAGGCCACCCTGTGTCGACTTTCCCCTATATGAAGGACCCCAGTGTGGTGTTGAGCACCGCAAAAAGGGGCCGTGGGATGCAGAGAGGAAGTGTTCCAAATAGATAGAGGAAACAGGGTAGCACCTCCATCTTCAGCAGCACTATCCGCCTATGTACTGTTAGTGGGAGCGTTTTCCAGAACTCTGTGTGGGTCTTCAGTTTTCTCACTGCCAGCTCGATTCATAGCTCGAATGACACTATCCAAGAAGGCTCCAATGAAAGGAAGCCTCTACTAAGGAGTCAGTAACTTTCGCACGGTGATCATGAACCCCACAGAGAAGCTTATTGTTGCCAAGTGGTGGTTTACGACTGGCATTGGCTAGCCTGCCTGCAACCAGTAGTGGAGGTTGGATAATAACTGGTATTGGAAAACAAAAAGATGATGGACGGAATGCTGAACATTGTCAAACATTCAATCAATCAATCTGATTTGTTAAACGCGCTACTCACCCAGAAGGGTCTCAAGACGCTGGGGGGGGAGGGAGGGTGCTACTGCTCGAAGAGCCAGGTCTTGAGGTGCTTTCTGAAGGTCAGAAGGTCCTGGGTCAGACGTAGGTTGACTGGGAGGGAGTTCCAGGTTTTGCGGCAAGGTGGGAGAAGGATCTGCCGCCGGATGTGGAATGATGAGTGTGGGGGACAGTTCCAAGGGCGAGGTTGGCGGAGCGGAGCTGGCATGTAGGGATGTGGAAGTTGAGACGCTCGTTGAGGTAGGTCGGTCTGGCATCGTGGAGAGCTTTGTGACCATGGATCAGGAGCTTGAAGATGATCCTTTTGTTGACGAGGAGCCAGTAGAGGTCTCTGAGGTGGGCAGAGATGTGTTTGTGGCGAGGGAGGTGAGGATGAGTCGTGCTGAGGCGTTCTGGATGCACTGAAGTTTCTTCTGGAGCTTGGCCATTGTTCCTGCGGAGAGGGCATTGCCGTAGTCCAGTCTGCTACTATCAAGGGTGTGGGTGACCGTTTTTCCACAGGGATCCATCTGAACATTCACCCCCAGTCACAGATCTGGGTAAAATCAATCGTCATTTTGCTCACCAGGCCACCCTATTTGGTCTGGCACCTTTTATAAGGCCTCTCTGACTAGGAGAGTCTGTACTTCTTGCAACAAGATAGCCGAGCACTTCTTTGAAAATTGCTCTGATGTGCGGTGAAGATGTGGCAGGTCAGAAAAGAATGGCAGGGTATAATCCTGTTGAATGATCTGAAGGACCCATCAGTCAGATATTACATTTTGCCATCAATGGAGGAAATGTCCTATCCTGCCTACCAAAGGGTGATCATGCACTACTAAGGGTAAACAAAGGCATGTTTGAGAATGATGCAGCTGGGGTAGGAAGCTGGTCAGTTTGCTTCCCCATGCTGTCTGATTTATCCTCAACCCTGACCATAAATGGCTGCTTTCTGTGTGGGGCTTCCGGTATGCCAAACCTCTGGGTTACACCCAAAAGGAACTAACTTGCTCAGGAAACTGTCTAGCAGATGTTGGGAGGCCCGAGGAACACAACGTTGTCTGGCTCTCATTGAGGCACAATCAGTTTTTAACCAAACAGGTGAAATCTGTCAACGGCATATCCATAAGAGATGCCAACAATTCTGTGAATCTCATCCATGTGTGGCATTAAAGCACCACAGTAGTATCAACTACTCGATCAAAGCAATCAGTGGTATTCAGGCAGATAGAATTATATATTTGCCACACCCTGACCATCTTAGATTGTTTGAGCCGGGGAGGTGTGAAATTCTTCGTGGACTACCAAGCATGATATCGCTCACCATGTACCAATGAGCGTGTGTATATTGACCAAGCAGGCAGCTAGCCGATGGGAACATCAGTTTTCCGCCTGCCTGTATTCTCTTTAACACTCCCATGGTGGGACATACAAAATGAACTGGAGTTCAACTTGCTGGTGAAAGTTTGTACCACCAGACTTTCTAGCGTAGAATATTCTGTAGAAAAAAAAAAACAGGCTGTGGTGCATGGCTACCTGCCTATTCACTGGTGGGTAAGAACAAGACTTGGGCTAAAATGACGGGGGCACCGCCAACAGGCTGGCGGTGCCCCGCTGGGCATTCTGACTGCGGCGGTTCGGCCGCGGTCAGAAGTGGAAAACCGGCGGTCTCCCGCCGGTTTTCCGCTGCCCAAATGAATCCTCCATGGCTGCGCCGCCATGGAGGATTCTGACACCCCATACCGCCATCCTGTTCCTGGCGGTTCTCCCGCCAGGAACAGGATGGCGGTATGGGGTGTCGCGGGGCCCCCGTAAGAGGGCCCCAAAAAGAATTTCAGTGTCTGCTTTGCAGACACTGAAATTCGCGACGGGTGCAACTGCACCCGTCGCACCTTCCCACTCCGCCGGCTCAATTCTGAGCCGGCGTCCTCGTGGGAAGGTAGTTTTACACTGGGCTGGCGGGCGGCCTTTTGCCGGTCGCCCGCCAGCCCAGTGTAAAACACAGAATAGCCGCAGCGGTCTTCCGACCGCGGTGCGGTATTCTGGAGGGGGGAAGTCTGGCGGGCGGCAGAATCACCCCCTTAGACTAGTTGCTCATTACTGTGTTGGTGAGGGCCTTATTAAATGGTAGTAAAGCTTCAGAGGAAGTCTGTTCAGGCTGCAAAACCTCTGTAAACTAATTTGTCTTAACTTCCACGGTAGGAAGTTGTAAGTCTTACAAGTCTACTGAATGCCTTATCACCTTCACAAAGGATACATTGTCTTCTGCAGCTGGCCCAAGGGTGGAAACCAACCAATTCTCCAACCCACCAGGGGTGTGTCAGACACACCTGCTATGCAGGGAGGTCGTCTGCCTTCCATACATAAAGGGGGCAGGGGCCCTCTGCTTGTCAGATCAAGGGTATGGGTATTGCAAGGGCCCCCCTCATCATTCTTTGCAGGAGAGCCCCCTAGGGTTTTCTTACACCACTACAACCCACTGTCCTCCTGTAAGTCCATAAACAGATTGTCATCATCTTAATGTGGGGGTAAATCATCCCCACTGTCTCCAATGTCATCTTTAAAGGTTAGGTGACTTTGATCAGTGTCAGAGCCCAAACCAAGTGGTGGTGCACTGATGTGCTCAGCACAGGGTCTGATATCAGAATTGCAAATGAGTCTTTCTCCAGTGTCAGAACCAATATTGCTGTCAAAGAAACTAGTGTAGATTCTGATCTTAAGTTGGAAGTTTGCTCTAAAGCCACAACTGAACCCGACATGTTTGGAGGTACAGTTTCCACGAGGATGGATCCACCAATGATAACCAAACTTGAGACCTCAGCACACCAAGGGGAGCAGGAAGCATGTCAGAGATTTACAATATAGCATCTCTGAAGGTTTCAATCTGTTGCCACATCATCTATGACCCGGGGATGTATCGGAATCAATTGCAGAATCAGCTTCTCAGGAGCTTGGAAGTGAAACAGAGTGGCACCCTGACACCCTCACAATGTCTGATGGAATGTGCACTAGTCATGCTTGGCCTTCTTGTGTTTCCCTTTTGACTTGGACTTACTGGAAGACTTAGAACACAAAGAGGATCTGTTGTGGGTGTGGTCTTGAGAGTGAGAAGTAGGAGTGGGACTTGGATGACTTCCTCTTCCAATGTTTGATAATATACAGGTTTGTCTTATGATCTGGGGTCGACTTGGAGCCGTTCCATGAACCCAAACACCAGATGCATACCTCAGGCAGGTTTGTCACTAACACTTGCTTGTGATAGTCACCACAACATTTTAACCCTGAAGTTTTTGGAGGGGACTTAGTGCTTTTGCATACTGGTTAGTTTTAGATGCAGCATTTTGGAAGAAAAAACACTTGTCACCGGATGAGAGCAAGATGAGAGCGGAGTTCCATATCTACGTGCAAAGAGGCTCAAAAATATTGGAACTGACAAAGGTGTGGAGTGGCAGTTATATGCAGCTCATGTTGTCACTTAAGGAGGGGAACAAAGTCAACGTGAAAATTATGAAGCCATCTCCCTACTAAAGCTTCTGAATCATGTTTGAAGCCTGGGGCTATTCTGAAGGTAAGGAATCTGCAGTTAGGATTTACCATCAGAATTGCTGTGCAATAAAGCATTTTTTTTTAAAATAGCACTGACAAAAGGTTTGCTCTGGTAAGATCACCTTTTTCTCAGCTTGTGATGCTATTAATTGTGTTTGACCAATGACTTTGTGTTTCACCACTGCGCATATTAGTTGCTCAATGTTCACCAGTAGCACATTACAAGTTGTGTTCAGTTTAGCTGCCTATTGGCTTTAACGTGGCATTAGACATTACATTTGGTATTTGGGTTAGCTGCCTATTGGCTTTAACATGGCATTAGCCGTTACATTCTGTATTCAGTTTAGCTGCCTATTGGCTTTGACATGGCATTAGACATTACATTTGGTATTTAGGTTAGCTGCCTATTGGCTTTAACGTGGAGTTAGACATTGCAGTTGAGGCACTGCAGATGAGCTGTGTTTTTCCAAGCTGTGTTTTTCCACAAAATAGACCAAGCTGTGTTTTTCACACCAGACCCTAGCTGATAAGAGCGCGTAGATTTTGTGTTTACCTCTCAATCCAGTCTGAGAACGAGTGAGGCTTGGAGAATTGGCCACTCTCCAAGTTTCTTCGGTCCTCAAACTGAGTTTGCTTTCAAGGGGTGGCTCTGGACAACAGAGTTAGATTGAAACTATCTTGACTTCACACAGGAACCAGACGTCAGTTGTCTGTCCCCGTTTGGGTAGAAAATCTCTTTCTCGCAGTTGAACCGGAGTCATCAACTTGTAGCCCCAGAAAGATGAAGCTGAGTTATAGGCCCTACAGCCTTGCCCTACGGTGATGCAATTTTGACTTTTATTCTTTGCTTTGAAGTTATGCTATAATATAATCACATGTAGTTGCTGTGTACATTGCAACTGAGGAGTACTTTATTATATTTTGCTTTCATTGCTGCAACTACTTTTGAACGTGTGCTTCCAACCTACTAATTTCATCTCTCAGGAACCTCATGGTGAAGTAATAATAACAATAAATGTCTTCTTTAAACTCAGAAGTGCATTCCAGAGAGGTTCTGTAAGCTCGGTCATGAAATAAGAGAAGGAAAGCAGGACACAGCTTTAAGAAATAGTCAGAGTAGGGGAAATGAAACAATTTACTTTCTTTCAGTAACGCTCTTTCTGGTAGAGGCTTTATATAGGTGCAGATTTCTCACCTTTTGAATTTTAACAGGCATCAGACCGCACTGATGCTGTTCTGCTCTAGATATGACATACGGAACCTATACAGGCGTCACTCCCTCGTTCCGTCAGTTGTTTTTTTAGACTGTCTGCTTCCCCAGACATTGAGCTCCAAAAGCAAATTAGTGTGACTAGTGTGCAGAGATTAGATCTCATATTAAAAATTTGAGGCCAACAACAGAATGATGATGATGATGGGAGGGTCAATTAGGAATCTGTGGTTAGAGTGTTACCAAAAGTAAGTAAATTGTTCTTCTGATAGGCACTTTTAGCCACAGATTTATCACCTTTTAAATAGATAACAAAGCATTATCTATTTGGAGGTAGGACCCAAACCAGAAAGTCTTACAAGAGTGAGCGGGCAAAATGCCCCTCTTAGTGACCCTGACCATCTAGACAATAGTGCTTTGTGAATGTATTTAGGGGTGCCCCTGTAGCCACCTTGCAAATGTCTACACAGGGACTCTACATGCTAAAACAGTGGTAGATGCTTTGGCCCTGGTAAAGATGAGCATGCAGTCCTTCCAGAGACTGTTTTTTGGCCAGTGCGTATCAAATCAAGATGATTCTCCTCTTCACAGTCTTGCCTTTCTTCACTCCAGAGAATCCCACAAAGAGCTGATCATCCACCTGGTGTTTGGTAAAATCTATGTAAAAGATCATTACTCTTTTGGAGTCCAAGCAATGCATCCTCTCCTTAGAGGGGTGAGGTGGATAATAGAATGCCTGTAGGGTGATGTTTTTACCGACATGAAACAGCATCCCAATATTCTGCAAGAAGTATGTATGTGTCTCCAGAACCAGTTTTTCTGAGAAGAAGGTGATGTATGGTGGGTTAAGAGTCTGAAACCCATTCACTTGCTGTGTCAATGTGATTGTGACAAGGAGCATTGTCTTGTGTAAGAAGCCACAAGGAACCCTGTGAACCAGCAAAAAGGGAGTGCACATCGCAAATGTGAAGACCACGTTTAGGCCCCACTGTGGCATGACAAAGGAAGAGGGAGGAAACAAATGTAATCCTTTCAAAAAGGGCACAACAACTGGAGAATTAACAAAATGACTAATCTGGCAACTGCAAAAAAGCCAAAAGAGCTGAAAGGTAACCTGAAATGGGCCCAGAGCAAGGCCTTGCCCAGCTAGGAACAAAACACACAACAAAACATCAGATAACTTGGCCCGGAGGGGCTCTAAATTTGTCCTAACAACAGGACTAAACAGTTTTCGTCAAGGAGTGCCTGGCTGCCAAGATTACCTAAACCACTTTCAGAGGAAAGTCAAAGGTGTTCAGCTGTCACCGCTTGACATCAGAGCATGAAGTTGAAGATTGGGAAGGCCAGTGTGCAGAACCTTGCACTGCTTCTGCAACAGCAGATCCTCCCAGAGGGGCAGCCTGATCAGAGGACAGATGCTTATGCCCAGGAATTATGGACTCCTTACTCTCTGTACCCAGTCCAGGGCCACTAGGATGACTTGGACCCCATCAGCCCTGATATTCTCAAAAACACCTGAGTAGAAGTATTGGTGGAGAGGAATACAGGAGCTTTTAGTTCCACTTGAGGTGGCACATGTCCCTACACAAGAGACACCTTAGAAACTCTAACATGTAGAGGTGCTGACATTGCATGTTCTCTGCAGTCGCAAACAGGTCGAGCCAAGGTTCTCTTCTTTTGTGGACGAGACCTTGCAATACTTCCATGTGTTACTGCCACTCGTATTCTGATAGGTGACCATGTCTGAGCTTGTCTGCCTTGCCATTCAATGATCCTGTCAGGTAGTTCATCACAAGCAAAATTCCTCAGTGGTGCAGCCATTTCCAGATGCTCAAGGCCTCCTGGCACAGGGTGGGACCCCATCCCACCCTGTTTGTTGCAGTACCACATGATGGTGGCGTTGTCCTTCAGAATCTGTACCAGCCTCTCCTTGATAGATGGATGAAAGGCTTTCAATGCCAAGTGGATGTCCCTCTGCTCCTGAAGCTTGATATGGAGCTGGGACTCCATCGGAGACCAGAGGCCTCTAATTTGCATCTCTTCCAGATCGGCTACCCAATCCAGAAGTGATGCATCAGTTACCAATATATGCACTGGGGGAAGCTGGTAGGGTAGGAGGGGTCTGTCACTGGTCTACACGTAATGCAGTAGCCACCATTGCAGATCTTTCAGTTTCCTCTGAAATCTCCCCATGATCAGAGTGGTGCTCCTGATGTTGGGCCCACCAAGACTTCAGATCCTACTGCTTGTGCCATCTGGCATGCTCAACCAGCAGGATGCAGAAGGCTATCAATCCGCGCAGCCTCAGAGTCCACCTCACTGAAATCTAGGACCAAGACTAAAAGATCTTGATCATAGCCTGAATGTCCTGGACTCTCTTTCCCAGGGCAAAGGCATGAAACCGAATGGAGTCCAGGATGGCTCCAATGAAAGGGAGCATCCTAGACGCCAGATATGACTTCAGAATGTTGATAGTGAACCCCAAAGATAACAAGAAGTTTGTCAAAGTCTGGAGGTGTTTGACAACACCATGGGGCAAGCTCACTCTGCAGTAGGGGAAGACTGGCATCCCTGACCTCTGAAAATGTGTTGCTACCAATGCAATCACTTTTGTGAACACCTGAGAGGCACTGGTGACACCAAAAGGAAGCACAGCAGACTGAAAATGCTTCTGTCCTACCACAAAGCATAGGTAGCACTGACTGGCCTGCAGGGCGAGTATGTGGAAATAAGCATCCTGCAGGCCCAACACCACCATCCAGCCTTCGGGGTCAAGGGCAGACCAGTCATGGGCCAATGTGAGCATTTCAAAATTTTACTTCCAGAGAAATGTGCATGTTTGGCACCAGAAAGTAGCAGGAATAAGAACCACATCCTACTTCTGGTGCAGGTACTGTTTTGATACTCCCTTTGGCCAAGAGGGCTTGCACTTAGTGCTGAAAAATGTTAAGATGGTCCTCCATTGCTTGGAGGGGGAAGGTGGAAGGTGTGGCAATGCAGAAAGAAAAGACGGGCATAGCTTTTCGGCACAATTTGCAGGTCCCACATGTCTGAAGTAATGACCTGCTAACCCAGAATGAATCATTGGATCCTGTCTCCTCCCGGTAGCTATGCTCCGCTAAGGGCATGCATAAGGGGCTTGGCAGGTGGGGCTGCAGGGAGGGGAGTGTGATCTGTGTGGACTGGTAACCTTGACGACTGGGTGGTGGGAACCAAGGATGCATATTAAAATAGCTGTGTCTCCAGGTATCGATGAAAGTCTACAGATAAAACCGTTTTAATCACTTTGCAAAATTCCCTCATTTCTATAGCCCCATAAGCCTGATCCATATGTCCCTACTGGGATACATTTCGTTTTCCAGTTCTCTAACCAGTTTCTTGCGTAATCTATGAGCAAACCTAGAGATGGCCTCAGTAGTTGTACTGATTTGTTGTAATTGTAGAGTTAGTATGGCAGTCTAGCTTAAAGAGGAGATGAAAAGAATTCCCAAGTAACTAAAAGATTTTTTTTTCAAGCTGGACACCCACATGCAGTAGGTTTTGGACTTAGTATTAGGGCATCCACACGTCATAACATATGACTTATAGAAATCTACTTTCAAATCTAGGTCCTCCGTAAAGGCTAAAAAAGAAATCCAGCAGGGCTTGTAAGCCATTTGCTGTACAGGGAATGAGGACTGCATCATCTGCAAGTAGAATGGGTATTAGTGAGTTCTCATTCAATGATTGTCATTTTGCTTGCATAGTAAGTGGTTAATGATCCTATTTATATAAATTAAAAATTAAAAGGGGGCCAGGGTGGACCCATGTCTCACCCCCCGGGACCCTGGAATGTTCTAATTTGGGAGGTGCATTTACCTGATGGGCCACATCGGATCCCAACCGATGTATCCTGATGCAAGAGTCTTACTAGGATGAGCAGTTCCCTTTCCACCCCCATCGGTTCCATTGCAACCCAAATTTCTGTGCGGTTCACTAAATCAAAAGCACTGGAAAGATACTTTAAAGCCTGGTTTAGGGAGACCTTCTTAGCCATAGCCTATTTCCACCGTCATAAGGTAAAGATTAAGGCACTGCTCTTTAATGCCAATTCCTGGACTAAAATCATATTGTACTTTGTTAAAATATTATTGTCCTCGGCCCAGACGTCCACGTGGGACAGAAGTACCCAGCCCAGAATCTTAAGACTGGAGTCTACTAAAGATATTGGCCGGTAACTGGATGGTAATGATCTATTATCCTTCTTAAAGATGGACACTATAATAGCTGTCCTCCATGGTTCAGGGATAGGGCCCATCACAGTATGTTTTTACATTTGTTAACAATGATGTCCATAATTTAGTATTAGCTTTAAAAATATCGACTTGCACACCATCTGGGCCAGAAGCCTTCCCTGGAATACTTTTTTAATAGCGAGGGCTACATCCTTGACTTTCATCGAATTAAGGAAATCCTGCTGATCATGAAAGTCCATATAGAACATAGTATCTGTTTTCGGTAGGTGAACTTCCCTAATCTCTGAATGAAATATGGTTGAGAAACGGGTCACCCATAAATCAGCTGGGATTATCAGCGGGTTGTGTTCTGAAAAGAAGGGGTGATTTAGTATCTCCCAAAATATAGTGTTATCTTATGCCCTCCCCGCCTTTAAAAGGTCATCCCAGGCGTTACTTCATATTCCATTCTTCTTCGCCTCTAAAGTGGTTTTTAGAAAGGCCCCTAGCATTGTCAATACCTTGGCTCCAACATGGACAAGGATGAAGTGCTGCCTTCAGCTGCTCATGAGTGTTGTGCATGATAGGGTAAACCACCTACAGGTTTACAGGGTGGTACCTCAATAGAAACTAGATTAGGAGTTAATTTTTCTAAAATGTTGTTACAAATCTCTTTGAATCCATTTGGAATAATGCTGGGGTTGAAGTCATAAGACTAGCCTGTTAAAATGTTATCCATATTCTCCCCCAGCTGCTTTTTGCATAAAATCTACCAGATCTACCTTGTCCCATTTTGTTGTTGTTAATCCTATATTTTTGGTGTACTTTATCCCCTGTATTCTTTTTTCCAAACCCATTGGTTTTAATAAATGAGTTCCAAACAGTGACACATGGATTATGGTCACTGCAACATTTAGTCACAATTTCAAAATCTACAAGAGAAAGATCAGACTACATCATTTTAAAATTAATAGTACTCCCTTAGAGTTTCAGACAAAAGTTGGGACAAGGTTGCTTACTCTTTGGATTATATTGATAGTAAAAACCAAATTACATTTCATAATAGGTTCATTCAGAGCTTCGCTGTATGTTTAAAATGAGTCACATTTCCATTATTTAAGTAAAAGAAAACACAGACTGGCTGTTAAAATCACACATGGGAGTGTTGAAATCCCATACCAAAATTAGTGAAACACGATTATTTCTTGGGTGAACATTTACAGCAAAATAAAATATCAAAGTGATCTATCACATCGCTAATGCTATGATTAAAAATATTATAATAAATGTTAATCAACAGTATATCAGCTTTATTATAAAAGGATAATCGTGAGGCCACAAAATTAGAGGAGAACCAAACAACCTTAAAATGTCAGTGCAGAGATGTGAAAAGGAGGACGGTGAGGCTTGATGAGTGAAAGTGTGAAAGCCATCAATGTGGAACTTTTTGTTCATAAAAGTCTCTTGACAGCATATATCACCAAAGTCACTGACACATGATAACCAAACTGGTTTTCCAATTTTGATGCGTGACCTAGCAATGTTCCAAGAGATAAGACTTAAATCCTTAAAAAGGAAGTGACTTTTTTCTCTGAAGAGTTCTATTTTATTACCATTTTTGCACGAGGATTCTGGGACGCACTATCAGAAGCAAACCCAGCTCAGAAGTATACTTGGCAGTCTGTGTGATGTAACATTCAATCAGCCCCATTCATCAAATCAGACGGCTCAAAATGGTTTCTAATGTGACATTGTAACAATCCTGTATTCCAACTTATGGTCTAATGATCCACCCCTTGTTTATTACAAGTGTTTGTTGAAAGATGGTGTGGTCTATAAAAGAAACTGAGTGGATAAACCATTTCCCAACTTGATTTTTAGGCAAATAGTTAAAATGTTGAAGTAAATGTGTGACAAGCATTGGGTTCCTAATGTTTTTCACAACATAGTCCCCTTTTGATTTCTTGCTAGCTTTCCCAACCCATCCGAATGTATGGGTTGAGAGGATCTCATTAAATATATTGTGGTGATAAACCGTTTTGTTACTTAACCATTGTATATAGTCTTATGTTTTACAGCAGTGTCATCCTCGTTTAACCAGTTGATTACTGGGTGTACATCTTCTAGCATAGAGGGGTACGCTCTGGTGACAAAGGCAAGGACTCTTTGCAAGAAAGGAATTCAGGATTTTCCCTCTCAGGATGTTGAAAGTTTGAGCAAGGACCATTTGTCTATATGGGTCCCCTTTACTGGGACACTCCTCTTATTTGGAACAATCCATGGCTTTTTCTGCATTTCCTCTGTTGTATTTCTGGCAAGTTTGTATGTCAGGGACCACAATTAATTGTGCAGGGTCTATAATTCCTGAGTGAGTGAGGAGTACAACCAGCATTATCACTCTGAGTATAGTCAGTGTTTATCGAGTGTAGGGTCATATACGCCAATGAGTGTTCAAACAGTCATAATCTTATCTTTCACTTTTTTTACAAAAGTAACTTAATAAAGATTCCATCTTTTGCGAAAATTGATTACAAAGTTCCACAATACAACTTTGGGTATCCTTTGAAATCGTATTGCACTTATTATTCTCCAATCTGCTATCCATGGGTTGGTCACCATGATGGCATGGATTGCTTAAGGCTGGGTTGAAAGAGTGTTGTGTACAAACAGACTTTCAGGATATCCTAGAGTTGACCTCTTTTTATTTTTATTTTTTTATTTTTTTCAGAGGGGACTTGCTAAACTTGAGATGCTGTCTCCAGGCCTATGCTCAATTCCATGTCTATTGCCTAGGGTAGAGGATCTATGCCCATTAAGTCAGTGTGCCCGCTGCCTTTCCCTCTGGAGCTGCACTCATCTGGGCATTTGGAGGATTCTCCATGCTGTTGAGTATGATGACCTGGGGTTCTAGGGTCAGTTTATGGGATTGCCGTTGTGCACCTTCGGTTCTTTCCTCAGCATTTTCTAATTTGGTTGATATCACCCCCATAACAGTGGGGGCAATTAGCAATAGAGGTCTGTTGGGGTAGCGAGTCTCTTACTCTGTTTAAAGGTTGCAGCCTTTCTTTTACCCATGCATACAGCAAGACACTAACCAAAAAAAAAATAGGTCTACCTTAGAGTTGTGCAAGAGGCCAGGATAATTTAGAGTATGAAAGTCAAGAGTGTAGCCCAGCCCATCCCAGTCTCTTCCAGGCTCAAATTGGCACAGAGAGGCCCGCTCTTGGTATGGTACTTGTCTGGGTGCATGCCCAGGCCCGTCCTGCACTGCGAGGAAAAAGCAGCTGTATAAAGCACCCAAATGGCGCAAGTGACTCCAGCCACTGTCTCCTCCTTAGTGCAGAGCCTTAGAGCCTTCCAGGCCTTAAAGCCCTGGCCCTTGTGCAGCTGACTGGGGGGAAAAGAGTCACCAGAGCAAGGTTTGTCTCATTCTACCAAAAAAGTGTCCGTTATGGCCTTGTATTTTTTTTAAACTGTATTTTATTAGTTTTTAATAAGAACAATAAATACAAAATACAGTGCTAGACTCTTGTACCATAATCATTTTCCTGAATTACGTTTTGTTCACATTGACAGTCTGAATGAGATATGTCAGAAGGCAGCGGCTGCATGCATACTATAGGAATTGTAAGAAAAGATTTGCCTCCAGGACATAGGATGAGGCCGGGCCAGTAATTAGGAACAACATCATTAACCAATATAATGCTAACAACATACCCAAATCTGTTGTCTCACAGACATCCTGACTATAGTGATGAATATTGTCCCTCTCTGCCTTAGTCCCCGCCAGAGTCAGAGTTCTGGTCACCAGCCTCCAGGAATTGAGTCAACAATTGGGTCCACTGTGAAATCTCCTGCGCCGCCTTTTCGTCTATGCGTGCCTGTTTCATCTGCTGTTCCTCTGCTACTCTCCACTCCTGCAGATCCCTCAACCACAGCTCAAAAGACAGTGCCCTTTTACTGAGCCAACCAATGGCTACACGTCGTTTCGCCAGCAATAGGGCCAGCTGTGCACGTTTATACTGCATTTTACAACCCTTGCATCTGAACAGACCATCCAACAGACAGACCTGGGGAGCCTTGGGGTTTAGGAGACCTATACCACTTTCTCCCTGGGGTAGCACTAACCTCCAAAACTCCCGCACCTGCCTACACTCCCAAGCCAAGTGCAGAAGACACACCAAACTCACAGCACTCACATTTCACCCTCTGGTGGGCTCGGTCTTATTTAGTGTTTATGGCTTTACATACGTGCGGTGTAGGAAGTGGAAACGGAGCAATTTAAACCTATTGTTGCATGAAATTGTGGCCACCAACCCCACAGCTCTTGTCCAAACCGAGTAAGGGATGGGAATGCACAGTTCCTGTTCCCAGGCCACCCGAGCCACAAATTATTTATGAGTCATGTCACCCCTAAGCACTCTGTAAAGCAACGAGATCAGATGTCGCTCATGTCCTCAACTAAGCAGCCTGTCCAGTACTCCAAAGGGCCTAGGCTCCTCAGGAAAAATCCAGCCAGGTCTCCCTTGCAACGATTTCTAGTTTAGCATAGTGCAATAAATGTGTTGGACCAACCTCAAATGTGTCCTGGGCTTCCTGAAACGAAATAAATGCTTCCACTGGTTATATATTCCCTGCAACCTAGCATCCTCCTGCTCTCCAATGTTCCATAGATAAGTACCTATCTATATTTCTAAAGGGTGTCAGGTCCCACAGCTGGAGTTCCCTGATGTATGGGGCACGCCGAAGAACCCTCTGCACCACCCATTCCCAGATCCCATCCATGGTTGTTATAAGGTATGGGACTGGAGTGTCGTACCTGAACCCTCAAGTCAATAATTGTGGTAGAGATAGGCCAGCCTCCTTAGCCCCCAATAGACACTTCTTCTGGTTGCTCGAGTCGGTGAGCCATTTGGCAGCATGTTGTAGGTGTGCAGCTTAATCATAACACCTCATATCTGGTATGGCTAGTCCACTCTCCATAAGTTCAGTCATGAGTGTCAATACTGAAACAAAAATGTGGATATAAATGCAGGGAGAGTTTTATGGTCCAGGGCATCAATCACCCTAAATGAACTTATAAGTAAATTAGGATGCACTGTTCCAAAAGAATAGACTCCGTTCCATCAACTGGGGTAGGGGTCTTCTTAGTCCTCACATGCATTAGCCTTCCAGGTACAATACCCCTCACTCACCATTAGGTGACATGCTTCTTCATCGGGCCATGCTCCTTGTCAGGCCGGCACTGCAATACCCAACAGGCCCCACTAAAGGGCTTTTTGCAAGATATCTTTTTAAGAAAAATGCCGATAGTGAGTGGATGTGACAGTGGGTGGAACAAACACAGTTAAAATTGGGAACAGGTGACCAAGATAACTACCTTTAATGTAACCTGACACCCATGCTAAGATTAAAAACAGACAACAGGAACGCACAGAGTATAATGATCTGGTTCCCTACCAAAATAATTATGTGTGTCTGCTCCTTCAATTAGAGGTGTAGCTGTTAGGGTCTGTGTGTGGGTATTTCCTACACTACAGAACTACTGGAAATGGTCAACATGTTTCTCGCCTACAGAAGTTTTATAGATCTAGTGGCGAATCATCAAGACCTATTGTTGTGCCTAACCCTCACTAAAAGAGTAAAAATATTATTATTTATTGTGTAAGAAATCACTAAAATCTTACACTAGAGTTGTGTGTTTCTCAGTGCGGGGACCTAACTGAACAAGAACAAACCAAAGCATGTTAAGATAAGCAACATATAAGCACATACCTGTGAACACACCTTTTGTCCTCAAAACAAGTGTTTAAGGTGTATGTGGAAACAACAAGCCACTTTCATGCACAAAGTGGGGTGGAGTAAACATGTATTCATGCTTAAAACAGAAGAGGGGCATACCCCACAGTGATATTTTTACCCTCCTAGATCAGGTATACAGGCCCCTTGGGGATCGCATGGATGCTGGCTGCTCCACTATCAAGGTAATCAAACAAACAGCGACACACTGCTGCATTTAACAGATCATATTAATGAGCCCAGTAGGCCATCCAGCTTCCTAAAAACACCTCTCTCAGTGGGAAAGGGGAATTCTGGACCAAATATAGGCACCATGGAAGAAAGACCATCTTGGAATAGCGACTCAAAAGATCAGGGAGAGGGGGAGTCAGTTCCAGAATTGAATGGAGCTGGAGAGGCCCGACAACACCATGTCCACATTCTTAAGCTGATACTGGGACTCCAAATTCATGACCCAAATCCTGAGGTATCGGAACCCCTCCAGATCCCACCTGAGTCCAAGATTACTAAGACGGTCCAGGCTCCTTCCGATCTGTGCCCCTAGAGGGAACAGCAGCGATCTATGAGTGTTGACCCTCAGTCCGAGGACGTCACAGAATGAGCTCAACAGCCCCAGCAACAACAGAAGCAATTCTCTAGGGAAATGTAAATATACCAATGCATCATCAGCATACAAGGAGACTACATGAGTGACAGCGCCCACTCTGATCCCCAGGATTTCATCTCTTTGCCGAACACCAGTGCGAGAGGCTTTACAGCCAATGTGAATAGAAGGGGGGACAGGGGGCATCCCTGTGTGTTCCTCTACCCACCCTTCACGGGTGTCATAAGATGTGTCTCCTGTAGGCAGGCAATTTGAGTTTTGTCTCTCTTGAGGAACGAATGGACCCTGTATCTCTTGGCACATCCCTGAAGTCACCTAACATTCCACGTTACAACATTAATGTGTCTAGCCAAAGTGTGAATACTGTGCTCCACCCCCTCAACACCTTCCCACCGTGTGCTCTCTTACATTGTAAAGAACATCGAACAAATGCCCCCCGCCTGCCCCCCAACCTGGGCTCAACATACAAACTGCTAACTAAAACTGACCCTCCCATCCCAGACATGCAATGTAACACTCCAGACTGCAAATCTCGTACGTCGGGGACCCTCAGCCTAACCCTTCTCTCCCACAACAATAATCTACCCCTAGAGTGTAGGAGCAACCCAACAGTGTTGTTCACCCAGTTTGCAAAAGAGTAGTGAGGACCACTTCTCTGTAGCCCTAGTAAATCATAAAAGTACAGTTTCTACTTCCAGTCCAGATTGAACCTCCTCTGGCCCACTTCTCCACCTGGACTCACAGAACTCATAGGATGCTCCACTCCTTGACAGCAGTGTAGGAGGCTGGCCTGGCTTGTAGTGGGTACCAGAGGTACATACACCTTGTGCCAGGTCCAGTTATACCTTATTAGTGTAGAAGAGGTGTTTCTAGCAGCTTAGGCTGATAGAAGGTAGCTATGGCAAAGCAGCTTAGGCTGAACTAGGAGACATGTAAAGCTCCTACTATACCACTTATATCATATGCACAATATCATAAGAAAACACAATACACAGAGTTACTAATAATAAAGGTACTTTATTTTTATGACAATATGCCAAAAGTATCTCAGTGAGTACCCTCAGTAAGAAGCTAAGTAATATACACAAGTTATATGTACACAAACCAAAGTTAGGTAAGTAATAGCAAGAAAAGTAATGCAAACAGTGTAGAATTACAATAGATTGCAATAGGAGCACATAGGTATAGGGGCAACACAAACCATATACTCCAAAAGTGGAATGCGAACCTTGAATGGACCCCAAACCTATGTGAGCTTGTAGAGGGTCGCTGGGACTGTAAGAAAACAGTGAGGGTTAGCAAAATACCCCACCCCAAGACCCTGAAAAGTAGGAGTAAAGTGCACCTACTACCCCCAGAGAGCACAGAAGTCGTGATAGGGGGATTCTGCAGGAAGAACAAACACCAGCAGTGCACTGACAACGGATTTCCGGACCTGAGTACCTGTAAGACAAGGGGACCAAGTCCAATAGTCACGACAGTGTCCAGGGGGGGCAGGAGCCCAGGAAACCCCAGCTGAAGGTGCGAGGAAGCTGCCACCAGTTGGAAGAAGCTTGGAGTTCTGCAAGAAAGAAGAGGACTAGGGACCTCTCCTTTGGAAGACTGATGTCCCACGTTGCGATGAAGCTTGCAGAGGTGTTCCCACACAGAAAGGCCGCAAACAAGCCTTGCTAGCTGCAAGGGTCGCGGTAGAGGTTTTTGGGTGCTGCTGAGGACCAAGAAGGACCAGGATGTTGCCTTTTGGAGGAGGAGACAGAGTGGGTGATCAGCAACTCAGAGATCCCTCACAGAAGCAGGCAGCACCCGCAGAAGCACCCCAACAGGCACTTAGAAGAAAAGTGAACCGGAGTCCACGCAAAGTCACAAAAGGGAGTCCCACGACGCCGGAGGATAACTCAGAAGGTTGTGCACTGCAGGACGGAGTGCCAGGGACCCAGGCTTGGCTGTCCATGAAGGAAATCCTGGAAGAGTGCACAGGAGCCGGAGCAGCTGCAAATCACACGGTACACAGCTTTGCAGTCTAGCGTGGGGAAGCAAGGACTTACCTCCACCAAACTTGGACTGAAGAGTCACTGGATTGTGGGAGTCACTTGAACAGAGTTGCTGTGTTCCAGGGACCACACTCGTCAGGATGAGAGGGGACCCAGAGGACCAGTGTTGCAGTCTTTTGGTGCCTGCGTTAGCAGGGGGAAGATTCCATCAACCCACGGGAGATTTCTTCAGAGCTTCTGGTGCAGGGTGAAGGCAGGCTACCCCTAGAGCATGCACCACATAGAACAGCCGAGAAAGCCGTCAGGATTAGGCTCTACAATGTTGCTGATAGTCGTCTTGCTACTTTGTTGCGGTTTTGCAGGCGTCCTGGAGAAGTCAGCAGTCGATCCTTTGGTAGAAGGTGAAGAGGGAGATGCAGAGGAACTCTGGTGAGCTCTTGCATTCGTTATCTGAAGAATTCCCCAAAGCAGAGACCCTAAATAGCCAGAAAAGGAGGATTGGCTACCAAGGAAGAAGGATTGGCTACCAAGAGAGGTAAGAGCCTATCAGAAGGAGCCTTTGACGTCACCTGCAGGCACTGGCCACTCAGAGCAGTCCAGTGTGCCCCCAACACCTCTGTTTCCAAGATGGCAGAGGTCTGGGACACACTGGAGGAGCTCTAGGCACCTCCCCTGGGAGGTACTGGTCAGGGGAGGGGTCACTCCCCATTCCTTTGTCCAGTTTCACGCCAGAGCAGGGCTGAGGGATCCCTGAACTGGTGTAGACTGGCTTATGCAGAGATGGGCACCATCTGTGCCCATCAAAGCATTTCCAGAGGCTGGGGGAAGCTACTCCTCCCCAGCCCTTCACACCTATTTCCAAAGGGAGAGGGTGTAACACCCTCTCTCAGAGGAAATCCTTTGTTCTGCCTTCCTGGGCCAGGGCTGCCTGGACCCCAGGAGGGCAGAAACCTGTCTGAGAGATTGCAGCAGCAGCAGCTGCAGTGGAAACCCTGGAAAGGCAGTTTGGCAGTACCCGGGTTCTGTGCTAGAGACCCAGGGGATCATGGAATTCTCCCCCCAATACCAGAATGGTATTGGGGTGTCAATTCCATGATCTTAGACATGTTACATGGCCATGTTCGGAGTTACCTTTGTGACGCTATACATAGGTAGTGACCTATGTATAGTGCACGCGTGTAATGGTGTCCCCACACTCACAAACTCCGGGGAATTTGCCCTGAACAATGTGGGGGCACCTTGGCTAGTGCCAGGGTGCCCACACACTAAGTAACTTTGCACCCAACCTTTACCAGGTGAAGGTTAGACATATAGGTGACTTATAAGTTACTTATGTGCAGTGGTAAATGGCTGTGAAATAATGTGGACGTTATTTCACGCAGGCTGCAGTGGCAGGCCTGTGTAAGAATTGTCAGAGTTCCCTATGGGTGGCAAAAGAATTGCTGCATCCCATAGGGATCTCCTGGAACCTCAATACCCTGGGTACCTCAGTACCATATACAAGGGAATTAAATAGGTGTACCAGTATGCCAATGTGAATTGGTAAATTTAGTCACTAGCCTGTTAGTGATAAATGTGGAAATCAGAGAGAGCATACCACTGAGGTTCTGGTTAGCAGAACCTCAGTGAGACAGTTAGGCATCACACAGGGAACACATACAGGGCACATACTTATGAGCACTGGGGCCCTGCCTGGCAGGACACAGTGACACATAGACTAAAACAATATCTATATATATACAGCGAAATATGGGGGTAACATGCCAGGCAAGATGGTACTTTCCTACATGCAGTGTTTAAACATAAATGAACCATAAACTTGAGGTTTAGTGAAAACTCTCTTGAATGAACCCCACCCCTGTGAAGGAAGATGAAGTTAGTTATCCCACAGCACTGTTAAGCATTCAACATTCTTACAGCTAATACATAACCAGATAATAAACCGGCTCATCAAGCCAACTGCCCTAGGATGTCCAATCAATGTCCAGGATCGACCAAATCCAGAGGCTCCCTGTGGTGATCGAGGCCTTACCCACCTTAGAGTATGGGTCTCTCTGTGCCATTGCCATGGATCTCCACCCAATGGGCCCCATGTCCATCTCCCAAACTGCCCCCGAGCTAAGCTCATCCGCAGTGGGAATTTTGCATGGCCCCTTCTTCCCAGTTTCTGTGCGATCCTTGGGCACTTTGTCCCAGACCTCCAACTAGCTCCACACATCCTCAGGATTAACAAAGAAGTGTGGGTTCCCTCCAAACAACACTTTAAGCTTGGCTGGGTACAGGAGCATGGCTCATAGTTTGCTTTTAGCTCCAGAAATGCCTTACAAGCCCCTTGCACCTTGGTTTTATAGTCTGGATAAATAGACATCTTCTGGTTTTCAAACCTGGTTGTGTCCCTTGCACCCCTCAGGATACAGTCCCTGTCTTTATATTTCAATATGCGAGCAAGGATAGCCCGCGGTGGGGTGGGGGGAAGCAGGACACAGCATAGGCACCAGCGCAAGACGTGCTCACTCCGTGATGAACATGGGTGACAACCCGACTGGCCTCAGTCACTCCCGGGTCCACTGCTCCTCTCAGATCAGTTGCAGACCCCTCTTCCCATTTCGGGAATCCCAGAAGGTGGACATTATTCCAGCATGATCTTCCCTCTGCGTCCTCCACTCTTGCCTTTAGGGGCCCCAATCTGATCTTAACCATGGTTACTTGTTGGCAGTGGGTAGCTACTTCCGTCTCCAGTGCCTCTATTGAGGATTTGGCCACCTGGACTTTCCCAGATACCTTGCGGAGATCCGTGCGCAGCAAATTAACTTGAGGGCCACAGTTTCGATTTTGTGTTCTAATGCCACTCTGAAACCCTGGGTGGCAGCCAGGATCTCAGCTCTCGTTGGTTCCCCCTCGACCTGCTCCTGTTCTGGGTCCTCACATCTAGAGGTTTGGTGCGTGCCATGCTGGGCAGTGTTCCCCAGAGTTGTGTAGTGCTGATGGTGTTCCCCTGAGGGGCACCGGCTTGCCTGTTCCTCCCCATGTGGTCTCGGGGGTGTCACGCCTCACATGCTTCCACTGGCACTCAGAGTCCTCACAGCACTCCACCCCCCAGGCAGTAGTTCAGCAACTTATGCTGCAGCCTCAGGCCAGGTTTTAAGTTCCAAGTGCCAGTACTAGCCTGCCCCCAGCTGGTAGAGTCAAAATCAGGTCAGGGTTCAAGTTACCAGCTCCATGTGTAGGAGCTCAGAGTGTTGTGCATGACCATCCACCTAGTGACCAGGGCCCACCCAGGGGCCAGCAACCCTAAAGCAAAGACGACCTGCCCAAAGGACCTCAGGCATCCATTCTTTCCCCCCCAAGGCCCTTCAATCTACAATGAGGCCTCCTCTCCCACTCGCTCCACTTAGGACATGACTCTCCACGGGTAGGCAGGATCCAGGCAGTCATAGGGCAACCGAGGCAGGCCAGTCCAAGTCCACACCTCTAACAGCAGCGCCACCGCTGGGCTAGACTGCGCCGACAAGCCTGCAACGTCCTCTTCAGAGCTGCACTCTCCGTATTGGGCTTACGTAAACAGCGTTGTGCCTCCTACTCACAGAGCTCCAGCTCCCACAAAGCAGTCCACTAGGTGGGCCCCCACACCTCTACACCACTCCACAGGATCTGCAATATCAGGGCCAGATGTTTCTGTACAGTTTCAGGGCCTTCACTGCCTGGAAGCCCGCCGAGGCAACATGGGAGCTGTGTGCCCCGCACAAGTCCAGCCAGCACCAAGCCTTCACAAATCCAGCCGGCTACCCTTGCACAGTGCAGCGCCCTTCCCTGATGGGACATACGGGCTATAGAGCACCGGATGCAGGTCTGCTACTGGCATCAGGACATTCCAGAAAAGAAGGAGTGGCAAGCCCGGAGTTTGCAGTCCCACCCCATACTGTCTATGTTGAGAATGCAGCACGCTGGGCTACCAGGCCTCAGTTGTGGCGTCATAGGACACAAAGAGGTTCTGGACCTCACCTAAGGATCACCATTGGCCCTGGGGTCCCTCTCATCAGGGTATCATCAGAAATTCATACGGTGAGGACAGGATCATGCAGGATTTAATGGAGTCGGTCAGGAGCCTCTCAGGCATGCATCCAGACAGCCATCTTGCTTGGCCACCCGCCACCCCCCCACCTATTATGGTCTTGTTAGATGGTAAGAGACTCAGTAGGGGTCTGCCCTGGCTGAAGAACCTCTGTAAATACATAGGCCTTGACCTTCTAGATGAGCAACTGGAAGTAAAGCACTTCAGCCACCCTACGCATAACCAGGACATAGAAAGCACTCCCCTCAGTGGCAAGGCCAGTGAGTGAGAGGAGACCAGAATCAGGTGATTTAGCAAAGACACTAGCCTGCTCCAGATCATCATATCACTTCCCCTTGTGATAAGGTTGGCCAGTCTGATCACCTGCTTTGTAATAGTTATTTGAATCAGTGCTGAATGGGGACTGCAGGGTGCATATAAGTCCCACTGTGGGGGCAGATCAAGTGGAGGCAAAGCAGCCTCTACTGTGGTTGCAGGGCTACTTTGATCAGGGTCAATTCCAGTGCTGACGATGTCAAAGAGGACAACTGGGGCCTCATCTTCTGGTGTTGATGGAGCCGGCGTCAATGCGCCAGGAACCGGCATGGCATGTGATGCCAGAGGTGGAGTTGAGTGTAGAGGCACCAGCTATGGATTCTGAGGGTCCTGCTGGAGTCAAAAATTAACCAGCCAGTGGTAACCCAGATAGAGAATTCTCTTGGCTCCTTGGGGTCCACAGGCACACCATAGGGCACTGGAAAGAAGCCAAAGAGTCTGAGAATAGCCTCATAGAACTCTGTGAACGGTTTAGGAGTGGCGGACTGACCCAGAAACACAGGTTTTGCTGCAATAAGTTGCAGGATCTGGTCTGAAGTCAAACGACTTCGGAAGCAAGATCAAGATGTATGGAGCCAACCTTGTGCCTTCTAAGGAGAGTGTGAGTTGTAGGAAGGGACTGAGGGGGTCATTCTGACCCTGGCGGTCCATGACCGCCATGGCGGAGGGCGGCGGAAGCACCGCCAACAGGCTGGCGGTGCTTCCTGGGCGATTCTGACCGCGGCGGTAAAGCCGCGGTCAGAAAAGGGGAGCCGGCGGTTTCCCGCTGGCCCAGGGTATCCGCCATGGCGGCGCTGCTTGCAGCACCGCCATGGGGATTCCGACCGCCTTCCCGCCAGCCTGTTTCTGGCGGTGTCCACCGCCAGAACCAGGATGGTGGGAACGGGTGCCGTGGGGCCCCTGGGGGCCCCTGTACTGCCCATGCCACTGGCACCTAACAGGGCCCCACAAAGATTTTCACTGTCTGCTTTGCAGACAGTGAAAATCGCGACGGGTGCCACTGCACCCGTCGCACCCCTGCAACTCCGCCGGCTCCATTCCGAGCCGGCTTCATTGTTGAAGGGGCTTTCCCGCTGGGCCGGACGGCGGTCTTCTGGCGGTCGCCCGCCGGCCCCGCGGGAAAGCCAGAATGGCCGCCGCGGTCTTTCGGGGGGAACCGCTTTGCGGGCGCCGACCGCCGCGGTCAGAATGACCGCCTGAGTCTCTTAGTTTTCTTGTGTATTTTCTTCGATTAGATGAAAGCTTGGATCAAGAGGAAAACTGACCCCTTGAACAACTCTGGTGACCTCTGGATCTCGAACGTCACTGAGTTTGAACTTTGCTTTGCAATGTAAAGTTTCACCTCCCAGTCTTGTATGGCCTTTGGGTTAATCGGCTCAGTTACTGCAGGACTTTGAGTTGTGACCCGACCCCAGGCACCACAGGCATATTTGATGAGCATCCATGACAAACATTTGTCAGCGACATACATTCGGGGCTTAAAACCTGTTATTTTGGGAGAGGCTATGTCCTTTGCATACTGTAAAAAAAAAAAATTGATTGAAGTAAGGGCCTCGGAGACAAGAGGTAGCTCATGTGCGTATCTGATGGCGTGGGAAGAAAGGAACTGATGTCAGCATACAGGAGTAGTGCATGTATTGGCGCCTCATGTCATTTCCAGAGTGGAATGGCAGTAATGTGAAGCTGCACCAAGCCACATACTAGTGTGCAGAGGTACTGCTTTCCACATCCACTCTGACGAATGGGTAATATTCAAAAGGTGAGGCATCTCCAGCTAGATGTCTCTATCAGAAACAACTATTTCTCTTCACAGTTTTTCCAATTTTTTAAGTGGTGGTCAATATTTATCATGTGTGGTTTCTACCTCTTTGCTGTTTGTGAGGGGAAAGGTGTGAAATTGATGGGCAAGCCTGGAAAGCTATACATTTCAGAAAAATTCTGATTTCAGCAAGGGATATTTGTGTAGATAGCTCACGATTTAACCAAATAAACTAATCATTGAAATTAAATATTTGTGAAAGCAGGAAAAAATAGAAATACTGGATAATGTTTTTGGCTGCAATTGTTTGTATTGAAGTCGAATCTACAAAAGTACTAAACTTTAACAGTAGACAGGCTCTCTTGGTAACAGACACATATAGGCGGTCATTCTGACCCTGGCGGTCAAAGACCGCCAGGGCGGAGGACCGCGGGAGCACCGCCGACAGGCCGGCGGTGCTCCAATGGGGATTCCGACCGCGGCGGTAAAGCCGCGGTCGGACCGGCAACACTGGCGGTCTCCCGCCAGTGTCCCGCCGCCCCATTGAATCCTCCAAGGCGGCGCAGCTTGCTGCGCCGCCGAGGGGATTCCGACCCCCCCTACCGCCATCCAGATCCCGGCGGTCCGACCGCCGGGAACCGGATGGCGGTAGGGTGGGTCGCGGGGCCCCTGGGGGCCCCTGCAGTGCCCATGCCACTGGCATGGGCATTGCAGGGGCCCCCGTAAGAGGGCCCCTACAAGTATTTCACTGTCTGCTTGGCAGACAGTGAAATACGCGACGGGTGCCACTGCACCCGTCGCACAGCTTCCACTCCGCCGGCTCGATTCCGAGCCGGCTTCATCGTGGAAGCATCTTTCCCGCTGGGCTGGCGGGCGGCCTGAAGGCGGCCGCCCGCCAGCCCAGCGGGAAAGTCAGAATTACCGCGGCGGTCTTTTGACCGCGCAGCGGTATTCTGGCGGCCCCCGACAGGCCGGCGGCGACCGCCGCCGGTCAAAGTCGGAATGAGGGCCATAGTGTTTGTTGATTGTTCATAATCGAAATACAAAGAGACATCAACCAAGCTACGAGCTACCCCAGACATTTCTGAAAACTAGACAACTGGGCAAATAAGGTATGTTGAGGTTTGTATGGATCAGACTACTTTTTCTAACCTAGAATGCAATGCAAATGTCAAGGTTTATCTAGAATATGCGGCCTCAAAGACTTTCCTCACATTTTTGTGGGATAAAGTTCATAATCTGCAGGGTTAGAAAGAGGTCCACCACCCAGCATTCCCACACTTCTCCCAATAAAAACAGTACCCCACTTGTGTGGGTCGTTCACCTGTGACAGAAAAGGCCCCAACATGCATTATGGAAACATCAAGATATTTGTAGTTAAAACCTCACTTATTCTGGGGATGTGGGTAGCAACATTCTTTTAGCCCAGGGTCTGGTGGCATTGTGGGAAACCTACCAATCACAGACATTTCTGATTCCAAGGTGGTGCGGCTTACATGGAGACCCCACATTTTCTTAACCGGAATGCCAAGCTAATCCTCAACTTTTGCGGAAAGAACAATTTTCCTCATATTTCTATGAGCGAAAGGTCTGTAATCTGCAGGAGTCAACAAATGTCTTGCCACCCAGTGTTTCTCTACTTTAATGACAGTAACATCACCCCCTATTGTGTGAGTTTGCATATTGTTTTCTATAGAAAAGGCTCCAAAATGCAACAAGGAGATACCAAGATTTTTCCTTTGAATTTCAATTTCAATCTTTGTGGGTGTGTGGGTAGCTGCCATATTTGGGCCTAGGGTTAGCCAGCACCCAGGGAAAGCTATAAATGCAATACATTTATGAAAACTTTACAGCCAGGGGAGTGCTGAGGGTGTGGCTTAAGAGGATAAACAGCAGCATATTTTACCCAGAATGCCCTGCAAACATCAAGTGTTAAAGGAAAAAACAGATTTTCCTCACATTTCTGAGGGAAAGTTTTAGAAGCTGAACTTTTAGCAAACCCGGTCTTAACCTTGAAGTGCAGTCAATGTGCAACGGTGATAACAAAAAGGGTAAACCTGTTCCCAGGATTCAGCAGATATCAGCTTATAGGTTACAGTCCTATTGAGTAAAGGCTATTTAGACTGAAAACGGAGTAGGTTTGCAATCACAAACAACATCTTCTCAATGGATATATTGTATGTGGTAAAATCCTGGCACTGTCACAGCAGACTCCTTATTCTCCTCCTTCTTCAATACCAAAGTGCCTTGGGACAAAAATGCCCAGGGTACCTTCTCTAATATGGTGCCTCTTCCAGTGTTTTCTGACCATCTGGGAAGCCAGATTGGGGCTAAAGCCAACAATCTGCCCTCCCCTGGGGTCTAGAAAGACTGCTTGGGCTTCAAGGCTTGGATTTCTTATTGAAGCCATCCTTGTTGATTAGTGTGCTTTTTGCCCCCCCCCCCCAGTGGGGCTGATTGGGGGTAGTTCCCCAAATTGGCTTTGCCAGGGAGTCCCAACAACTGCACTGCTTTTGAGATGAATCCTTGGTGTCTAGTGGGCGTTCTGTCCCATGGGATGTGCAGATTGGATGTAACCCCTAACAAACTGCCGTCCCAGTGTTGCAGAAAGGCTGTTGGTGATCTTGGTGGGAAGCAATAGCCAAGTCTGAAGGGGGAGTGTCCTCCTAAACCTTCAACCCCCTGGGGTCTAGAGGGCACATATCTGCTTGGGGTATTGCCCTCCTACAGTGATCCTCAAGCAGGGAACCAGTAGGAGATACTTTTGGAAAGGGGACATCAGAGGTCTGATGTGCACCCGAAATTTCTGTGGACAGTGAAACTTCTGTCCAGCATCGCTAAAATGTAGTGGTGTGGAGTGTCAGAGTCGGGAGTACAGTGTCATAGAGTTGAGTGGAGGCAAGTAGATTTCAATGGTTCAGTGGCATAGTGTGTCGTGGAATTGTGTGGGGGTGGAATACGGTGAAGAGGGTTGGAATGGATCAGGGTACTGGGGTGGATTGGATTAGAGTGGGATAGATTGGATTGGAGTAGAGTGGGATGGTTGGAGTGGGGTGGGATGGACTGAAGTGATAAGAACAGAGTGGGGTAGAGTGGATTGGGATTTTGTTTGAGTGGGGTAAATTGGAGTGGGGTGGATTAGACTGGACTGGAGTTGGGTGGATTGGACTGGAGTAGATGTCTTTGGAGTGGGGTGGGCTGGATGGATTGGGGTGGGGTGGATTGGACTTGGCTAGAGTGAGGTGGACTGGACTAGAGTAGGGTGGACTGGACTAGAGTGAGGTGGACTGGACTAGAGTGGGTGGGATGGATTGTAGTGAGGTTGACTTTAATGAATTGGGGTGGGTTGGACTTGAGAGGGGGTGAATTAGACTGGAATGGGGGTGAACTGAAGTGGGCGCGATTGGACTGGAGTGGGGTTGATTGAGGTTGATTGGATTGGTGTGTGGTGGATTGGATTGAGGCAGACTGAATTGGGGTGTCGATTGAAGTATTATCAGGTGGATTGGAGTGGAATAGATTTTGTGGGGGGAAGGATGGAGTGGGGTGGATTGGAGTGGACTTGATTTGAGTAGGGTGGATTAGAGTGGGGTGCAGTGGACTAGAGCGGACTGGATTTGAGTGGGAGGATTGGAATGGGGTGGGGTGGATTGCACTGAGTGGGGTGGATTGGATTGAGTGGGTTAGACAGGAGTGGGGTGGATTGGGGTGGGGTAGGGTGGATTAGACAGGGGTAGGGTAGATTGGACAGGGGTAGGGTGGATTAAGGTGGACCGTATTAGGATAGTTTAAGGTGTGTTGGGATGGATTGGAGTGGTGTGGGTGGGTGGACTAAACTGGAGTGGTGTGGATTGGGTTGGCATGGATTGGATTGGGGTAGGGTGGGGTGGATTGGGGTCGGGTGGAGTGGATTGAAATGGAATGGTATGAACTAGATGGTGTGAAATGGGGTAGGGTAGATTGGGGTGGGTTGGATTGTGGTGCGTTAGATTAGAGTGGGGTTTGGTAAAATGGACTGGAGTGGGGTAGAATGCATTGAGGTGGGTAGATTACAGTGGGGTGAGTTGGAATGAGGGGGTGAATTGGATTGTAGTGGGGTGGATTAGATTGGTGTAGAGTGCAGTGGATTGGACTGGTGTGGAGTGGGGTGGATTGGAGTGTGGTAGATTTAGGTGGTGTGGGGTGGATTGGAGTGGGCAGGATTAATGTAAACTGGATTGGACTGGACTGGAGTGGATTGGATTGAGTGAAATGGACTGGAGTGGGGCGGATTCAATTAGATTGGAGGGGGTGGGTTGAACTGAAATGTGGTGGATTGGAATGGTATGGGTTGGATTAGAGTGGTATGGGTTGGACAGGAGTGGAGTAGGCTGTACTGGAGTGGAGCAGATTGGATAGAACTGGATTGGATTGGTGTGAGGTGGAATGTGGTGGACTGGAGTGGGGTGTATTGAGATGGAGTGGGGTGGACTGGAGTAGGATGAATTGGGATGGAGTGGGGTGGACTGGAGTAGGGTGAATTGGGATGGAGTGGGGTGGATCGGAGTGGGGCAGACTGTTGTGGTTCGGAGTGGGACAGATGGTCGGAGTAAGGGAGGATTGATTTGGACGGAGTGTGGCAGACTTTTAGTTTGCAGTGTGGCAGATTAATGTGGGTCAGAGTGTTTTTGATTGGAGTGGGTCTGGTTGTTTTGGATTGGAGTGGGACAGTTTGGAGTGGGGTGAGGTGGACTGGTTTTGAATGGGGTGGATTGGATTGGAGTTGGGCGGATGGGATTGGAATGGGGTGGATTACTGTATACTGGAATGGGGCAGATTGTTTTAGAGTGGAGTGGGGTGGGTTGGGAGGATGGAATCTGGTGGAATAGGATGGAGTGAGGTGGATTGGAGTGGAGCACTTTTTGGTTTGGGGCAGACTGTTTTGGGATTCGGACAGATTGTTTTGGGTTGGAGTATGGCAGATTGTTTAGGATTGGAGTGGGGCAGGTTGGACTGAGGCATATTGTTTTTGAGTGGAGTGGGGCAGATTGTTTCAGACCGGAGTGTGGCAGATTGGAGTGTAGTTGGATAGGAGGATTAGAGTGTAGTGGATTGGGGTGAGTGGTTTGGATTGGAGAGTACCGCATAATTCTGTTTAAGCATAATTTTGAGAAATACACCTAAGAAAGCAATAATGTTGCTTTGGAATATTTAGAACAAGATAATAGTCATCTTTTGAGAACAGTCCCCACCAGCAAAAACAAAACAAAACATGAACAAAACGTGAGAAAGGACTTGTCAAAAATTTTAAAAAATTAACCATAGAATATACAACTTTGAAATCTTGTTTGTACTGCTGCGCACGTTCTTGCCAGTCACACGCCTTTTGTTTGCAGGGCACTAGAAGTTAAAAATAACAAAATAGTACCTCAGTCACATCAGGAGCAGTGGACGCGCACTGATTAAGTTGAATCAATCAGTGCTTGGTCCCTGTGCCATGGACAGGAACAGAAATGATGTGCCAGCCACAATCTATTATGAGGTTGTTAGGAAGAGTGCCAAGCAAGCAAACAAATGATAAGCAACAGGCGGACACCAATCCCTTTTCTAAACTCAACAGTCTTGCAAGTAATACACATGCATTATCACAGAATTGGCCCTAAATGAAACAAAACATGAGTGAAAAGTGAGAATAGAAGACTTGTCAAATTAAAACAAAGTTAACTATAGAAAATACAACTTTGAAATGTTGTTTGTACTGCCGAGCAAGTTTTTGCCAGTCACGCGCCTTCTGTTTGCAGGGCACTAGAAGTTAAAACAAAATAGTACCTCCATCACGTCAGGAGCATGATTAAGCAGAATCAATCAGTGCTTGGTTCTTGCCCCACAGGCAGGGATGGAAATGATGTTGTGCCAACCAGGACCAATTACGAGGCTGTAAAGAAGAGTGTCAGACAAGCAAACAACTGCTAAGCAACAGTCGGACTCCAAGCCCTTTTTTAAATAAAACAGTGTCTCACAAGTGAGACACATGCGCCAGTGCAAGGTATTGCAGGTTTGACCTTAAAAATGATTGTGGCTCTTCTGTAAGAGTTCTGAACACCTTTTCTGATGTTTTAGAGAAGATATGATTGCCACTCACTGACTACCCTCCCTCGTTTTTTCGGTAGCAGTTTAGGGTTTGCAAAGTGAAACAAATGAAAAAAAACATACTCAAAAACTGCAACTATTCTGTAAAGATTAGTATATTCTAAAGTATATTCTGAGCAGGCATATTCTTTTGTGCCACCATGCTGCTGGGCTAATATACTCAGCTGGTGCATCCACTTTTAACATTTGGGGCCGAGCGGAATTGAAATCAATAGGCACAAAAGATGGTGATTTCTCTAGCCAGCGTAGGTGATCCACCGCCTCCACAACAGATAGGAGATATTAATTTTTGTCTAATTCTTGTGTGATGGCCTACCTTCATACCGCTTCTTGCAGTGAATGCCATAGCAGAACACCAGATCGCCAAATCCCATGCGGCCGTGACCAACTATTGCTAGGGTAAGACACAGACCTTAATTGGTGCTGGATGAATATGAATGAGAGTATATATATTTATACACATGCACACTCACACACACACACCAAAAACTAGGGAGCACTTGCGTGAAAGGCAATTGAAGTGCGCAGGCCCTCTGCCCCAACTTATCAAAGCCCTCAAAAATCTTTTGCTCCATTGCCTTGAGGCTCCCACCTCTCCCACACAAGCTCTTGCATGCTTGTGCCACTTTTTGGCTCTCAGTCTTCGCACTTATGGCATTCTCACTATTCTGTTGCCTTTTGCACTTTACTCACTTTCTCACCCTCTTCAGTCTTTTGTGCCTTTGTTCTTTTCTTGCAATTTCTCACCCTTCTGTTGCCTTTTTGTGCCATTTTTTACACCCTTATAGGCTTTTTTGCTTTTTCACCTCTGTTGCCTTTTTCTGCCTGCACTATTTTCCCACCTCCCATACCCATCCCCTCCATACCTGTTCCTCCTGTACTCCAGACTAGATCAAAGGCAAGCCCATCTGTACCCTGAATATGGCCAGCCCCCTAAGCCCTGGTCCTTCCACCCCCATACGTTACTCCACAGAGCTCCTCCGTTCTTTGAATCTTAGGTGCCCATCTATGCCAACTGGAAGAAGCACTCACCTGCACCCATTGCCACTTCACCTCTAACACAACACTCATTATCCCCAAACACCCGCTCAATAACAGCCCACCTTCGACACCTACCTACAAAGACGCACCACAAGACATTCTAACATGCATGCTCCTCAACACCCACTCTGAGCAAACACGCAGTGGAAATTTGGGTCATCCTACACAATGATGCCCTGGATTGCTTCTTCCAAGGCTGACCTCTGAGTCGGCACCCGACATCGCCATGACGATCGCAGCAGGATACAGACTTGTATATCGAGACCACCGACATAATCAAAAGGAGACATTGCAATTATATTCTAAGACTCCAACTGCACTACAACCACACAAGCTGCAACACACCCTACATTGAGCATCTGCACTTTAAGCTAGATGTCAGCAACATACACTCCAAGTGCAACCCTCGTATACAGACCACCAGGACCTAGAGCCATTTTTCCCAACATCACTGACTTCATCGCCCAGTTTACCATCGACTCCAGCAACTACACCCTACTAAGAGACTTACACTTCCACCTAGAAAACAAGAGTGAGTATAGCACTACATACGCCTCATGAACCTAGTGAACCTGGGTCTCACAACACATCACTGGATGCATACACTCCACCGGACATAGCATCAGCCCTGTCTTCACCATTTTCAACATCACTAAAATCACTGCAACAGTTCCGCTCACCTGAAATGACCATGCCACCATCTAACTCTCTATCAGCACCCCAGGCCTAATCAGATCGACCACCACAAACATGGCCTAACTAAGCCAGAGCAGCATCCAGGACTCCAACAGGGTAGGGAACCTGCACCTGACTCAACCAACCTCCAACAACTTAAACAGCAAAATCAAAGACCCAGGCAAGTGGATTACAAAATGCCCCAACCTCCTGGCACCCCATAAACACAATGAACACAGAGGATTATGAAGCAGGCCAGCTGGTACACAGAGGAACTCTGAGTAACAAAACATTCCTGCAAACAACAGAAAAGAAAATAGATAACGAGCTAGAAAACAACAAAAAGATATGTAAGACAGCTGTGAGACGCTGCCACCAACAAATTGAAGAAACAAAGAACGCTGCGCCAGCAGTGTGCATGGACAACAGCTGAAAAGGAATCTTCGCAATCAAGAAGGACTTCATCTCACCAGTTTCCACCACTAACTACATCACCCCCTTGAAAGAAATAACCACTGAGAATTCTTCAGAGACAAAATCAAAGTCATATAAAACAACTTGTACCCTTTACCAAACCACTGCATCTTCACCACCAGCCAACCCTCAAACACCCACAGAAAAACCCTGATGTACAATGGTCAATGCATTGCTAAAGAAACCCTCAGTAGACCCTACACAACTAGCAAATTACTGTCCGACCTTTTACCCTTTCTGGCTCAAGTGATGGAAAAAGCCAAAATAAACAACTCTCTCACCACCTCAACGCACACCAGCTCCTAGATGCCATAGAATCAGGCTTCCAGCTGAACCGCAGCACCGAGACTGCCCTCATTGCAGGAACCAATGACATTAGAATGATCCTAGACTGTGGAGAGACAGCACAGCGTATATTACTTAACCTCTCCGCAGCCTTCAGCATGGTCTCCCACTGTACCCTGAACAGACGATTTCACAAGACAGGCATACAAGGACCTGCCCTAAACTGTCTTTTTCCTGTGAGGAAAGAACACATCCAAAGAGTCAACCTGCCACCCGACACATTGAAAGCTAAGATCCTCGTATGTGGAGTCCCCCAAGGATCATCCCTCAGCCCAACGCTATTCAATATTTACATGACATGACTTCACTAGCGAACCTCATCAGGTCATACAATATCAACATACTATCCTATGCAGACAATACGCAACTGATAATCTCCCTATCAGACAAGACCCCCCCCATTACAAAAATCAACTTTGACATATGCATGACTGCTGTTCCAGATTGATGATAACCAACTGCCTCAAATTAAACACTGAGAAAACTAAAGCAGTGATCTTCAGAAGGAAAGCCTCTGCCTGGGAGTCCGCTTGGTGGCCAACAAATCTTGGACTCACACCCACCTCCACCCCCACTAACCATGCAAGAAATCTTGGAATCATCCTGTACGACAAACTCAATATAACAGCCTAAGTAAACGCAGTGACCTTCACCCTGCGTCCACATCCTTAGGATACTACAAAATATTTTCGAATGGCTATATGAGAACACCAAGAAAACAGTTACATAATATGCAGGAAGCACTAAGAAGCTCCTGAATCGACTACAGACCATTCAAAACGCGACACCAAAGCTCATACTCAACCTAACTCGTTGCACCCATCTCAGCTTATACTTCAGACCTGCACTGGTTAACAATCCACAAACACAGTTCAAACAGATTGAACACACATACAAAGTCCTACAAACCCCTGTGCTACATACCTTAACAGCTGCATAAACTTCTACACACCTTGAGGGACCTCTGCTCAGTTGGATTCACACTGGAACAAATAACCTGCATCCGCAAGGCCACATGCTGGAGGCTGAACCTTCGCATATATCCTAACCCCCCAAAAGCATGGAACAACCTCCCTCACCTCCTCAGAGCTTTCTCAACACTTCGAGAGTTCCACAGGAAGCTGAAGGCCTGACTCTTTGTTTAACCTCACCAGGCGACAGCTCCCTGCCCACTTGCAAATCGCCTGGATACCCTCAAGGGTGATTAGTGCTAAAGAAATACACATAACATGAGCATGACGTGTACACGGGCATCTTTGCAGTATTTTTGCTGTGTCCACAAAACACAATGCACGTTGCGACTAAATTCAAGAATTATTTTGTAATCAATTACTATTTATGAAGCCACTCTGTAACCAAAAGGAGCTTCACATAATAAAAATCCTCGTTTTACTGTTCACTAGGTACTAACATGAAAAGAACATCTGTAAATACCACTGTGAATTTGGTTCTTACTCATTTGTATTCTTGACGATTATTGTTTATGGTGAGCCCTGACTGCAATGCCTAACCTGACCATAGGGATTACTAGGTTAGATTAGATTTATGGTAGAACGTTCTGAATAATGCCACAGACTCTCCCTGGCTGCAAGGCAAGAGACATATTGCCAATGCACTAAGGGCCTGATTATGACCCTGGCGGACGGCGGAGGCCGTCCGCCAAGGTACCGCCGCTGAATGACCGCACCGCGGTCAAAAGACCGCGGCGGCCATTTAGACATTTCCTCTGGGCCGGCGGGCGCTCTCCAAAAGAGCGCCCGCCGGCCCAGAGGAAATGCCCCTGCAACGAGGACGCCGGCTCAGAATTGAGCCGACGGAGTTGCAGGGGTGCGACGGGTGCAGTTGCACCCGTCGCGTATTTCAGTGTCTGCTTTGCAGACACTGAAATACTTTGCGGGGCCCCCAGGGGCCCCGCGGCACCCCCTACCGCCATCCTGTTCCTGGCGGGCGAACCGCCAGGAACAGGATGGCGGTAGGGGGTGTCAGAATCCCCCATGGCGGCGCAGCAAGCTGCGCCGCCATGGGGGATTCTAAGGGCAGCGGTAAACCGGCGGGAGACTGCCGGTTTGCCTCTTCTGACCGCGGCCGAACCGCCGCGGTCAGAATGCCCTGCGGGGCACCGCCGGCCTGTCGGCGGTGCTCCCGCCGACCCTGGCCCCGGCGGTCTTAGACCGCCGGGGTCAGAATGACCCCCTAAGTTTGTTAGTCTTGTTAGCAAAGACAGGAGTCATGCCCCCTTGCCCAAAGGCCATGCCCAGGGGACTTCTGTCCCCTGGGCATGGCCATTGGGCATAGTGGCATGTAGGGGGGCCCAAATTAGGCCCCCCATGCCACTTTAAAAAAACCAAAAAATACTTACCTGTACTTACCTGGGATGGGTCCCCCCCCATCCATGGGTGTCCTCCTGGGGTGGGCGAGGGTGGCAGGGGGTGTCCCTGGGGGCAGGGAAGGGCACCTCTGGACTCCTTCCATGGTCAGAGACCATGGAAGTGAGCCCACAGATCCCTTAACGCCTGCCCTGTCCCAGGCGTTAAAAAACGGGGCACATCAGGCTGTGTGCCGTTTTTTAAGGCCCGCCCTCTCCTGTGCGTCAAAATGACACGGGAGTATAAATATGGCGCACAGGCCTTAAACTAATTTTTTGGGCGGGCACGCCTACCTTGCATGTCATTAACGCAAGGCAGTTTCCCGCATCCAAAAAAATGACTCACACTGAGTAATTTTGACATCTGCGGGCTCGGGCGTCAAAGTTTAAATATGGGGCAAGGTTTGCGCTGAATGTGCGTCAAAATTTTTGACGCACATTCGGCTCAAACAGAGTGTAAATATGCCACTTAGTACATTCGTTTTCAGTGCTGCTCATTAAAAAAGTGTGGCATTCTGTATTCTGAAGGTGAGAAAAGCCCTGTGCTTGTCCACTCTAAATCACAATGCGTATGTAACCAATAATATGAGCTTGCTTGTGAATTTAATAACAGATTCATGATGCAGAACAGAAGGCATTTAAAGGAGACAACCCCAACGCATTCTCAAGCAACAGGTAAGTAGCATGCAGTCATAGTTGAAGAAAGAAAGGCACTACGTGAGGTTCTGGGCTTGATTTTTAAAGTTTTTCTTTTAATTATTTTGTTTCTAGTATATGGAGGCTCCAATAGATGTCAATTTAAGTTTATGCTCTACAAAAAACAATCCCCAAACCAATCCCAACCCTCCCTTCCCTGCAGTCCCTATAAATCAACAGAGAAAAAGCCTTGGAAAGGACATCAAGACTTTATGGAACACTGTCATAGAAAAACCTGTGGCCAAATCTCCAGGAACAGCGCAGAGGCACGTCTACAGGGATGGTGACAGGGCAATGTTGTTTGGGACGGCGCCAAGGCATCACCAATGATGGCATCACAACAATGCCTTCAGGGACAGCACCAGGGCAAAGTCTTTATGGAGGACACAGAGGTTGATGCCTTCAAGAAACAAGACAGTGCACTGCCTTCACTGATGGCACCAGGACATCATCTTCAAGGACAGCACTGAACAATAGCTCAAGGAGCGGTGCCAAGGCAATTGTTTCTAGAAAAAGCAAGGATCATGTCAAGGAGAGAGCTAGTAATTAGGAGAGCAAGATGCCATGGTACCTTCAATAATATTGAAGGTACCTACTGGACCTACTGGATAGTCAGGAAGAAGCCAGACATGACATCATGGCATGACTGCACCTCCACAAGACCATGGTGGAAACACCAGAACCATTTCTCACTCAACCCGTGCAAAGTGACTAAGAGAACAGTTGTGTCCCGAAGCTCCCACCCACCTTGTACCAGAGAGAAAGACAGATTTAACAACAATTTAGTTCACTATTTTGTGAACGGTTTTACATTTTTAAACCAGTGACCTATACAGAATGGAAGAGAAAAGTCATGTCACCTAACTCGTAACCAATCTGGGCGGGGAAACTATTGAGTGGAAGTATGTGAGTATAGCAAGCGGGAAAAAGGCAGATGTCTTGAAGCACTTTTTGCTTGGACAGTGGACATAAGTTATCAATAGCCATGTTCCTTAAGGAGGGAGAGAGCATGGTAGGTGAGCAGAAGCACGTTTCTTATGAACATGGAGGACACACATTAAGCGATCAAGAGCACGTCTGATGCATAAAAACGCAAGACACACATTTATTTAAAAGGCACCCCATATGTAAAGTGTGGACAACAAAACGTGATCTAGGGCTTGATGCTGCTTTGCTTGAAGTAAATGTCACTTGGTTGCCAGGAGGTCACCTGACAGTCCTGTTTAGATTTCTACCTGTCATTCATAACCAGATGCCAAGTGTGTGTGGGGGGGGGGGGGTTAAAGTCTCTTCTCCCACCACACCATGTTCCTCATAATGGCTGTACACTCCAGGCCTGTGGATGAAACGGAAGAGCTTCATACAAGGCATTTAATAGACATTATCTGATGCAGAATGCTGACAAGAAAACAAAACCACATATAGAGAGAGGGTGGCAGGGAGACAGGACTTTTCCTGCAACAGGAGTGAACGAGTGCACATCAAGTATGAAAGCCGATCAAGGGGTTTAACTTTGCTGCTTTTTCTTCAAAGCCTCCACCAAGTCATTCTTAAGAGCCTCCTGTTTGGATTTATCTGCAAACGTCTGCACAGACCAATGGAGAGAAAAGATAGACCACAAATTACAAAAGCATAACCATGAAATGATTCCTTCCGAAGCCATATTACTTACAGAGGAGCTTTCAAAGACATGCATAAGACATACCTACTTGAGGGCACAAGGGCAGTACCATGTTACTTCAAGTTATAACATATTACAGTTTATTTTGCACTTAATGGCTGACAATAAATTCAACAATTATTGTTCTTGTGCGCTAGTCTAAGTCCTTTATTCCCGCTTGAACAACCCTTTAGAAGTCAATATGATACGACCCTTCTGTGCACCAGGGGCCATATTACAGATGTGCCCCAAGGACGCAGCAGGTGTTTGCGCCCACTTTGTGCACTCTCAGTGCACTTTGGTATTACAGAGGGGGCCGCAAACGCTTCTCTAATCCCTCTTAAAAGTGCAGGTGGGTTGCCACCTGCACAGAGAAACACGGAGCAGCTTTTAATCAGCTGCTCCATATTTTCCTTGAAGGTGCTGCTCTGGGGGCAACGCAGGTTCACAGCTGCCCTGAGGGCAGCGCATCCAACATAACAGGACGCACTTTTCCTGTTTGCACCTGACGCTCCTGCTTAAAGGTGGCACAAACAGGAGAAGTGCGCTCTATCTATAATAGGGCCCCAGGGGCACAACTGACCACTGAATTATAACCCAACAGCAGCACCCAAATGCCATGCATTCAACCACAAAAAGAACAGATGATCGATGGAATGCTGAACAGTGCAAACATTGACCATCAGTCAGAGAGATCTGGGTTTAATCCATTGGTTTTTTTTTGCCCACCACGCCACCCCGGTTTGGACCCAGCCATCTAAAAAATCAGTTGTGACCCTGCTCCCCATGGGAAAAGACCAGCCTGAACTGCCAAGCCAGGTCTTCCCTGGACTGAAAACAAGAATACTGGGACCTGTTTCGGTGCATCACCCCTCATCAACCAGGCTAGCTTGAATTCGGTGGCATAGTGAGCACGAGACCCACATCTGGGCATACCCTTCCCCCCTAAGGCAACAAAAGCAAAAAGAACAGATGATGGACGGAATGCTGGACAATGCAAACATTCACCCCCAGTCACAGAGATCTAGGTTTAACCCATTGTTTTTTTTTGCCCACCATGCCATCCCAGTTTGGACCTAGCCATATGCAAATCAGTCTTATCCCTGCTCCTCATGGGAACAATCCAGCCCGAACTGCCAAGCCATTCAACCACAGCATAGTGTGTCCAAACTCAGACCTCAAAGAGATGCCCTAATCAAACATCAGTACCAAACAACAGGAGACCTAAATCAATCACAGCATGCACACACATAAAACAACCACAGCACCTGTTCACCATGTGCTCTAACTCACCCTCTTGACAAATACACTTGTGTCTGAACACAACACGTGCAGTTATCCACAACTCACCCGCAACACCCATTTTTCTAATCCAGAACTCATGGGTAGTACTTCAATCCCTCTAAATGCTATCTTAAATCTACCCCAGTACTAATAGACAATTCCAATCAGGGTCTAGCACCCTTACATCATCATTCTTTGTCTAACCTTAGTACCCCATTCCCCAATCCTACCAAGTCTCCAACCATGTGTTATTCTTCTACTAGAGTCATGCAAAGTGTGCCTCAAATCAATCCCAAGATACAGGTGTCATGCCATGACAGGGCCAAACCAACCAAGAGCAGACCATGTACCCTATCCCAATCTGGACATCCATTCTATGTCCATCAAAACCTCAGTCATACACTACGTAGCCTAATGTAAGCATCAATAAGTCAAATGTTCTTCACTGATCCTAGCACCCAAAAACAAGTCCTAACCCAACCCTAGCAACCACTCCCACCTTGTTTCAACCCCTAGACTCATAAGACCTCACCTAACAGAAAACTAGCACACATGTATCCTAAGCCTCTAGTCAACTCCAAGACACACCACATACTTTAACCCAGCACCCAATGGCAAGGCCAACCCCTAGAGCCACAATCCATATGCCTTATCCCAATCCCAGCAGTGATGACAGATCTATCAAAACCTTAGCAAAGTCGAACAATACATTGTGTCCTTAGCCAACCCATGCAAGCACAAGCCAAAACGTACAACCTGAATCTAGCCACATCTACTAACCATACTATGGTAATTAAAACATCATGACTCTAAGGTAACTTTAGCTTTTTTACAAGTCTTGCAAACCAGTCTTACCTTTATGCACCATAACTTCTAACGAAAGGCAGTATCCAAACTAAACCAATCCCATAGCTGCAATAATATGCAACCCAACATAATCCCAACATTAAAACAGAGACCTTGAGAAACTACGGATGTACTGAGGCACATGTCGTAACACCAGAACTTTTGCTGTGTAGCTCAATAAGGAGCGGGGTATGTGCCCAACAAAGACGCACTTTACAACCAAAAAGTTATAATCCTCAGAAAGACAGATCACACTCTCACTTTCACTCACACTCTCCATCACTCAATCTCTCACTCAATCTCACTCACAATCAATCTCTCACTCAATCTCTCATTCACACTCAATCTCACTCACAGTCACACTCTCACTCACAGTCAATCTCTCACTCAGTCTCTCACTCAATCGCACTCACACTCTCACTCATACTCAATCTCTCACTCTCTCTCACTTAATCCCTCACACTCTTCACTCAATCACACTCTCACTCAATCACACTCACTCACATTCTCTCACTCAGTCACACTCTCACGCTCTTTCTCACTCTCACACTCTCACTCTCACTCAATCTCTCACTCAATCTCTCACTCTCACTCACACTCAATCGCTCACTCACACTCTCACTCAATCTCTCACTCCACTCAATTTCTCACTCTCACTCAATCCCTCACTCTCACTCTCACTCATTCTGTCACCCTCTCAATCTCTCACTCACACGCTCAATCTCTCACTCTCACTCAATCTCTCAATATCACAGTCTCACTCTCATGCTCACACTCAATCTCTCACTCTCTCTCAATCACTCACTCATGCAATCTTTCACTCTCACTCAATCTCTGACTCAATCTCTCTTTCTCACTCTCTCACTCTCTCTCACTCAATCTCTCACTCTCTCACTCAATCTCTTACTCTCTCACTCTCTCTCTCACACTCTCACTCACTCATTAACACTTTCACACACACTCTCACTCACTCACTCACACTCACTCAATCTCATTCAGTCTCTCACTTACACTCAATCTCTCAGTCACACTCACTCAATCTCTCACTCTAACACACACTCTCACTCTCTCACTCACCAGCACTCACACTCTCACTCAATCTCTCACTCACACTCTCACTCACACACTCAATCTCTCTCTCACTCAATCTCTCACACTATCACACCCACTCACACTCACTCACACTCTCACTCACATTCACTCCATCTCTCACTCAATCTCACTCACTTACTATCTCACTCACACTCTCACTCAATCTCTCACTCACACCCTCACTCACACTATCACTCAATATCTCACTCCACTCAATTTCTCACTCTCACTCAATCCCTCACTCTCACTCTCACTCATTCTGTCACCCTCTCAATCTCTCACTCACACGCTCAATCTCTCACTCTCACTCAATCTCTCACTATCACACTCTCACTCTCATGCTCACACTCAATCTCTCACTCTCTCTCAATCACTCACTCATGCAATCTTTCACTCTCACTCAATCTCTGACTCAATCTCTCTTTCTCACTCTCTCACTCTCTCTCACTCAATCTCTCACTCTCTTGCTCAGTCTCTTACTCTCTCACTCTCTCTCTCACACTCTCACTCACTCATTAACACTCTCACACACACTCTCACTCACTCACTCACACTCACTCAATCTCATTCAGTCTCTCACTTACACTCAATCTCTCAGTCACACTCACTCAATCTCTCACTCTAACACACACTCTCACTCTCTCACTCACCAGCACTCAATCTCTCACTCAATCTCTCACTCACACTCTCACTCACACACTCAATCTCTCAATCTCTCTCTCACTCAATCTCTCACACTATCACACCCACTCACACTCACTCACACTCTCACTCACTCGCATTCACTCCATCTCTCACTCAATCTCACTCACTTACTATCTCACTCACACTCTCACTCAATCTCTCACTCTCTCTCAATCTCTCACTCAATCTCTCACTCAACCTCTCACTCTCTCTCACTGACTCTCAATCTCTCAATCTGTCACTCAATCTCTCAATCTCTCTCACTCACATTCTCACTCACTCAGTCACACTCATTCTCACTCAAACTCTAAACTCACACTCTCCCTCAATCACTCACTCAATCTCACTCACACTCAATCGCTCACTCACACTCTCATTCACTCTCTCACTCTCACTCAATCTCTAACTTAATCTCTCACTCAATCTCTCACACTCTCACTCACATTCACTCAATCTCTCACTCTCTCTCACTAAATCTCACTCAATCTCTCACTCTCAATGTTTCACTCTCACTCAATCACTTACTCAATCACACTCTCACTCAACTACACTCTCACTCACACTCTCTCACACTCTTATTCTCTCACTCACTCACTCTCTCACTCACACTCTCACTCATTCTGTCACTTACTCACACTCAATCTCTCACACTCACTCACACGCTCAATCTCTCACTCTCACTCAATCTCTCACTATCACACTCACACCCACACTCTCACTCTCATGCTCACACTCAATCTCTCACTCTCTCAATCACTCTCTCACACTCACTCTCATGCAATCTTTCACTCTCACTCAATCTATGACTCAATCTCTCACTCTCTCTTTCTCACTCTCTCACTCTCTCTCACTCAATCTCTCACTGTCTCCCACTCAATCTCTTACTCTCACTCTCTCTCTCTCACACTCTCACTCACTCATTAACACTCTCACAATCACTCTCACTCACACTCTCACTAACACTCACTCACACTCAATTCCATTCAGTCTCTCACTTACACTCAATCTCTCAGTCACACTCACTCAATCTCTCACTCACACTCAATCTCTCACTCACTCAATCTCACTCACACTCTCACTCACACACTCAATCTCTTACTCAATCTCTCACACTCTCACACCCACTCACACTCACTCACACTCTCACTCACTCACATTCACTCCATCTCTCACTCAATCTCACTCACTTACTATCTCACTCACACTCTCACTCAATCTCTCAGTCTCTCTCACTCAATCTCTCACTCAATCTCTCACTCAGTCTCTCACTCAATCTCTCTCTCTCATTGACTCTCTCTCAATCTGTCGGTCAATCTCTCAATCTCTCTCACTCACATTCTCACTCACTCAGTCACACTCTCACCATCATTCTCATTCACACTCTCACTCTCACTCAATCTCTCACTCAATCTCACTCACACTCAATCTCTCACTCAATCTCTCACTCACACTCACACTCATTCACTCTCTCCCTCACACTCAATCTCTCACTCACACTCTCACTCACACTCACTCAATCTCTCAGTCTCTCTCACTAAATCTCACTCAATCTCTCACTCTCAATGTTTCACTCTCACCCAATCACTTACTCAATCACACTCTCACTCAACTACACTCTCACTCACACTCTCATTCTCTCACTCACTCACTCTCTCACTCACACTCTCACTCTCTCACTCACACTCAATCTCTCACTCACCTCACTCAACCTCACTCAATCTCTCAATCTCTCTCACTCACACTCTCACTCAGTCACTCTCACACTCATGCTCACTCACACTCACTCAAACTCAATCTCTACTCAATCTCACTCACCCTCACTCTCACTCACACTCAATCTCTCACTCACACTCAATCTCTCATTCACACTCTCACTCAGTCTCTCACACTCACACGCTCATTCTCTCAATCACAGTCAATCTCTCAATCAATCTCTCACGCTCACTCTCTCACTGACACACACTGTCTCACTCACTCACACTCAATCTCTCTCTCACTCACTGACTCTCAATCTCTTACTCAATCTCTCACTCAATCGCTCACACTCTCTCACTCAGTCACTCTCACACTCATTCACACTCTCACTCACACTCAATCCCTCACTCAGTCTCACACTCAATCTCTCACTCAGTCTCACACTCAGTCTCACACTCACTCTCATTCACTCTCTCACTCAATCTCTCTGACTCACTCTCACCCGCTCAGTCACTCTCACACTCATTTTCACTCACACTCAATCCCTCACTCAATCTCACTCACACTCAATCTCTCACTCACACTCTCATTCACTCTCTCACTCACACTCAATCTCTCACTCAATCTCGAATTTATTCGCTCACTCAGTCTCACTCACACTCTCACTCACACTCACAGTCACTCAATATCAATCAATTTCTCACTCTCAATGTCTAACTCTCACTCAATCACTCACTCTCACTCAATCACTCACACTCTCACTCAATCACACTCACTCAACTACACTCTCACTCACACTCTCTCACTCAATCTCTCATTCTCATACTCACACTCACTCTGTCACTCACACTCTCTCACTCACGCTCACTCAATCTCTCACTCTCTCTCACTCAATCTCACTCAATTCCTCACTCTCAATGTCTCACTCTCACTCAATCACTCACTCTCACTCAATCACTCACACTCTCACTCAATCACACTCTCACTCAACTACACTCTCACTCACTCACTCACACTCTCTCACTCACTCTCTCACTCCCACTCTCACTCAGTCACTCTCACACTCATTCTCACTCACACTCTCACTCACACTCAATCCCTCACTCAGTCTCACACTCAATCTCTCACTCAGTCTCTCACTCACTCTCATTCACTCTCTCACTCAATCTCTCTCACTCACACTCTCACCCACTCAGTCACTCTCACACTCATTTTCACTCACACTCAATCCCTCACTCAATCTCACTCACACTCACTACTCTCACTCACACTCTCACTCAATCTCTCACTCTCACACTCACATGCTCACTCATTCTCTCAATCACACTCAATCTCTCAATTTCTCACTCTCACTCACACTCACACTCACTCACTCGCTCACTGACACTGACACTCTCACTCACACTCACTCTTTCACTCACTCACACTCAATCTCTCACTTACTCTCACTCACACACTCAATGTCTCAATCTCTCTCACTCAATCTCTCACTCTCACTCTCACTCACACTCACTCAATCTCTCACTCTCACTCACAATCTCTCTCACTCAATCTCTCACTCTCTCTCACTCAATCGCTCACTCAATCTCTCACTCTCTCACTCAATCTCTCACTCTCTCACACTCTCACTCACTCATTCACACTCTCACTCTCTCTCACTCTCACTCACTCACACTCTCACACTCTCACACTCTCACTCACACTCAATCTCACTCCATCTCTTGCTTACACTCAATCTCTCACTCACACTCTCACACTCACTCAATCTCTCAGTCACACTCTCACTCACAATCCCACCCAATCTCTCACTCTCACACACATTCTCACATTCACTCACCAGCACTCACACTCTTACTCAATCTCTCACTCACACACTCAATCTCTCAATCTCTCTCTCACTCAATCTCTCACTCTCGCACTCTTACTCTCACTCACACTCACTCCATCTTTCACTCAATCTCACTCACTTACTCTCTCACTCACACTCTCACTCAATCTCTCACTTTCACTCACTCTCTCACTCAATCTCTCACTCTCACTCAATCTCTCACCCTTTCACTCAATCTCTCATTCTCTCTCACTGACTCTCTCTCAGTCTCTCACTCAATCTCTCAATCTCCCTCACTCACATTCTCACTCACTCAGTCACACTCTCAGACTCACTCTCACTCACACTCACACTGTCACTAAATCTCTTACTCAATCTCACTCACACTCTTTTTTTTTTAACCTGTTTATTAAACATTATTAACAGGCAGGAGTACATTTCACCTTTCAAGCTGAAACAAAGGGAGGTCCCACGACACCGGAGATCAACTCAGGGAGCTGAGCATTGCAGGACAAAGTGCTGGGGGCCTAGGCTCAGCTGTGTCTTGGAAATGTGCACAGAAGCCCTCGTAGCTGCAGATGACACTGTACATAGGATTACTGTCTGGGGAGGGAAGGCAAGGACTTGCAGAATGAACGTGGAATATTACCACAAATGGGGCAAGTGGCCAGAGGGTCACATATTGCACTGCAGAGGCGAAGAACCCTCACTTTATTTTGACAGTGAAAGTAGAGAGTGAATCTTATCCACTGTCCCCATACCTATTCAGATGAGTCCTGGAACAGGGGCGGATGATAAATGTAATGAATATAAACGTAAAAGCAAACTACGATTACAGACAATAATTTTTTTTTCTCCATCAAGGGGTACAAAAGCAACACAACCCCCAAAAGTAGGAAGGTGGGAAAGGAGTGAGAAGGATATTATGTAACCTTGATTAAATACATGTTGCTGAGGTCTGACCTACTTGTATGTGCAAGAAAGAAATCTACCACATTAGGGCCTATATTTATACTCTGTTTGCACCAGATTTGCGTCATTTATTTTGTCGCAAATTCGGTGCAAAATTAACTCCATAGTTATACTTTGGTGCTAGACCCGTCTAGCATCAAAGTTATGGAGTGTGCGCCATTCTTTGTACGTGAAAACCTACCTTGCGCTAATGACATGAAAGGTAGGCGTTCCTGTGCAAGAAATGACTCTAAGGCATGTGCGCCTTATTTATCCTCTGGCATCAAAATGACACACAGGAGGAGGCGGGCCTTAAAACATGGCGCCAACCCGGCTTTGCGCCGTTTTTAATGCCTTGGTCAGGGCAGGCGTTAGTGGACCTGTGGGCTCATTTCCATGGTGGGAGACCATAGAAGCAGTCCACAGGTGCTCTTCCCTGCACCCAGGGACACCCTCGCCCACCCCTGGAGGACACCCATGGATGGAGGGACCCATCTATAGTGAGTGCAGGTAAGTATTTTTTTTATTTATTTTAAGTGTTATGGGGGGGCCTAACGTGGGCCACCCTACATGCCACTGTGCCCAATGGCCATCCCCTGAGCAGGGCCATTGAGCAGGGTGGGCATGACTCCTGTCTTTGCTGAGTCATTTCCATTGGGGTGACTCTAACCTGACTTGCACCATTCTTTGGCGCACAACCCCCAGTCTCCCCTTCGCCTTCGCAGCCCGGTTACCGTAATTTATTTTGACGCTAAACAGGCCGCAGGGCCGGCTACCGTCATTCCATAAATAAGGTACCCAGCTGGCGCATTGGAATGGCATTAGCCGGCGTTAAACTTTTTGACGCAAATCTGCACTAGCGCTGATTTGGGTCAAAAAGTATAAATATGGGCCTAGATATTTCTGTCGAAGGATAAGTACAGGTTCCATGTGAACCCCAGGAAGACAACATTACTGATGAACTGTAGTTACAGGTTTTCTCCTAAAGCACTGGATTGTTCAGCAAAATCACAGGTTTGAATTAAGACTATCAAGCAATAAATAAAATAGAGGAAGATGGGACTAAGGGGGTCATTCTGACCCCGGCGGTCATGGACCGCCGGGGCCAGGGTTGGCGGGAGCACCGCCAACAGGCTGGCGGTGCCCCGCAGGGCATTCTGACCGCGGCGGTTTTGGCGCGGTCAGAAGTGGAAAACCGGCGGTCTCCCGCCGGTTTTCCGCTGCCCATTAGAATCCTCTGTGTCTGACAGCCCATACCGCCATCCTGTTCCTGGCGGTTCTCCCGCCAGGAACAGGATGGCGGTATGGGTTGTCGTGGGGCCCCTGGGTGCCCCTGCAGTGCCCATGCCAATGGCATGGGCACTGCAGGGGCCCCCGTAAGAGGGCCCCACAAGGAATTTCACTGTCTGCATTGCAGACAGTGAAATTCGCGACGGGTGCAACTGCACCCGTCGCACCTTCCCACTCCGCCGGCTCAATTCTGAGCCGGCGTCCTCGTGGGAAGGTTGTTTTCCACTGGGCTGGCGGGCGGCCTTTTGGCGGTCGCCCGCCAGCCCAGTGGAAAACCCAGAATCACCGCAGCGGTCTTATGACCGCGGAGCGGTGTTCTGGAGGGGGGAACTCTGGCGGGCGGCCTCCGCCGCCCGTCAGGGTTAGAATCACCCCCTAAGTCTCAATTCACAAAGGGATTTCTTAAAGCTGCTTGATTCACTCAACTGATGAGATATGCAGTCCAGGTTGAAAAGCAGAGGTTAGTAAAAGTGCAACTTATAGGTTGCAATCTTTCATGGGTCAACCAGCAGGATTCCCCTACCCCCCAGTGCTGCTTGTCCTGGCATTCCTCTGCTCGAATGTGTCTTTACTCCTCTATTCCAACTAGACCAGACAAACGCATGTCCATATCCACTGAGGCAGGCATGTTTGCCTAACAATTGCTTCTACTGCTTGCATCCAAAAGAAATGAAAAAATTATCCCTTTTATGGATGGCTTCGGTCTTTCCTAGTATAAAATGCGGCACTGTTTAGTGAAACAACGTCTTAGCTGATGTTTTGGGATTTGAAAATAAAGTGGGTAGTATAACTTACTGGTTTTAGGGAAAGCCGCCTGAAAGTAGTTTAGGACTGAAATCTAGGTTAATCTTTAGGATAACAATGCTAATGTAAAATCTAAGTTATAGCTCTCTGGTGAAACATGTGCAACTAACGTGATTGATGTGATTGTCAACAGAGCTGTCTTCGGAGACAGATGTGCAGAATCTGTCATTAAGTCCCAAAGGAAGAGATATGAGCTTTGCAAGAGCTGTGCCACGTTCCCGTGTAGATGATATTGCAAAGACTGGTAGAAAAGTACTAATGAATACACTGGTTTCTTTATCACGCTACAAGTGAAAACAAAAGTCAACTTGGTATTTTTCCTGAAGCAATAACCCACTTTAAGTGTATTGTGAAAGCAGTACTTGTCCATGCGTCAACAGATCCAGCAGGTCTGGCAATCACAGGTGAAATTTCACAGACATGGGATTGAGACCCTCCTGCTGGACAACAAGTCTGTTTCAGTAAGTAGGTTTTAGATACTTACTCTGGCTGCACACAAAATAAGACTGTAATATTTCGAGGTTGCAGTATTTCCAATTCCTAGCTAATCGGGAGCTGGGTTGTCAGCAGCTCGGGAGTTGTGTAGGGATCAACTTGACTTTGTCAACTGATTCAGGTGTACTCAGACACTGACATGTTCAGAAGGTCCGTGAATGGGTAATTCCTCACCCATGTTGGAGTAATGAGTAGTGTGCAGGTCTCTTATCTCAACACAAAAACAGGAATTCGGGGAATGGGTGGAAAAACGTTAGCAAAGGTCCAGGCAATGGCTTGAGATGACACTTCTTCTATTTTGTAGCAGTGTAGAGGAGGTTCATATGGTAGGTGTTCGTTTTATCGTTTTTGGAGCTGGATTTGAAGGTGGAATTTGCTCTGGAGCAACTTAGGGTGGCTGTAGACAACAAACTTAACGTCAAAGCCCAATATAAATATACAGGCAATCTGATATTCACGAGGAGTCTGGGTACAGATATGACTTAAACATGTAGATGAAAATTCAATCATCAACAGCAATAAGATGGACATTCAACAGGACTAAGATCAATTATTACAAATCTTCACAGACAGATAAGAGTAATAGCATACAATCTGAATTTCATGAGCATCAAAGAAAATTAGATGAAGTCAACAGATTAGATTTTCTCTATATAGAACGACAATTGAGTGATTATCACTATACCCACCCAGCTACATACTTTAAGTTTTTTGATTATTTTTTTTTGCAATTCCACTCTATAGACTGCATGTTGGGTTTCAAATCCTATTTTCGCAAACAAATGAACAAAATTCACAGCATAATAAGCAATTATTATCCAAAAATAATTGTTTTAAAAAATAAAACTACAGAGCTTTTAGCATAATTTTAATGCTAGGTGATGTGAAAGCCCGCATCAACCCCCTTATGCCAATGTAGGACATACACAGGGACCTGAATGAATGGGCATCTGTGATCCATTTTCATGTGATGGTCAGTGGGTAAGGTAAGTATAGTTGATAGCATTCCTTCTCTTAAAGGCATTAACTGTCTCCATATCTATATCTATATCTATATTTAACTATATATATCTCATAAAGGGCGGTCACCAGTAGGTAGTTATAGTTATGACCTAGTTTCCATAGGAAAAGCGTTTTTTGACTTTGCTATATCTTTGGCGCCGTTTGATGAATCTTAGTGAAAAACTGTCCTCTAGGGTTTTTTGTGCGTAGAAAGTTTTGGTGTGATCCATCAAGCGGGGGCCAAGAAAAGAGGGGTGGGGGCTGTGGTATCAGGAGTAAAAAAAAAAGTGCACTTCCAATGTTATTTCTATTTCAGGACTGGAGGCGAGGATTATTCGTTCTTTCTTTCTTTATTTTTCAACAGCAGCTTCAACTATAACTACATTGAACTACATTTCCCAAGAAACACAGGGAAAAAACTACAGGTCCCATGATCCCCGCACGGGACCCGCTCAATGACATCCGGGTCGCTTCCCCTGTGACGTCCTCTTTCTTTCCTGCTCACAGCAGCTAAGTACATGTTCCCTTTCTTCTCTTACGGGCTAAATGACTGTGCAGTTTTTCTTTGCAGCAGGCTCCTTTGTAGCCCTAAACGGTGCAGCAGGAGCACAGTTCAGTGTTCTGATCACGGCACACTTCAGCCTCAGGGTCGCTTGAGTGCGGTGCAGTGTTTTTGCTGCTAGGGGCAGTGTCAAGCGAATGCGCCCCGTCAGTTCCAGACTCAGATCTGACAGCCCGCATCACTCCAGTCAGACACGTCTCGGTGCCCCGAGCTGCCTGGAAGCATTACGCCCGCAGCTTGTGGGTCTGTATCTTAGAGGCACCGAGTGTCTTTTTGGCTGAGATTAGAGGCAGTTGAAAGAAGCGTATTCGGTTGTTGGCGCTCTGACACCTTTCACTGCCTCAGACGCCTAGCCCAGGCACTTATAACAATATTGATAGAATTTGCCTGTGTTACTTTCCAGGGCGTGGGGCCCCAAGGAGGGGTTGTACTGAATAGCACTTCACGCTTTTGAATCCGCTACGTGGTAGCTCCCAAAAATCACCTTAGGCAGTCCACCCATCTTTCTCCGGTGTCTCTGGTCCATGAACAGTCCCTAAATGGCACAGGATTATGTAGAGGAGGAGTCCCTTCAGGTCCTCCCAATAAACAATGAATTTTGTCAGGCGGTAGACTCCTCCATTCACCAGGCAGTGGCAGCAGTGATGCAACCTTTCGAGCACCCCTTACTGGAGCTGGCCAGCACTTGCCCTATTCCTTAAGTGGGCGCATTGGATAACCTCTCCTCGGGGGTCCCTCTTTTGAAACACCCGCCTCAGAAGCATAAGGTAGATAGATCTGTGGATCTGAATATCTTTGAGTCCCTCAAGAAGGCCTTTGTTGGGCTAGAGCCTTCCGCAGAAGACAGCCCTCAAGTCCGCAAGATCTACCAGAACTCCCTCTTCTGTTTGATGATGCAGACTACCAGGATGAAGCTGGCAGTCCCGCCCTTGGCACCCTTCGCCCCTGGAGGAATCGAAGGCCCAAAACCCTCTGACTGATATGCTGGACCCCGAGGATCTTGTTCATCCACACTCTTCGGAGTGGTTTCCCTCAGATAAGGCGTCCAAATACATGGCCGGCCACCTCTGCAAACCTTTGAACTCTCGAGCTCAACCCACACATGGCCACCTTCCTCCAGAAGTACTTCAAAGACCCGACAGGTCATGGCGCTTGTGCCAAGATAAATTGCTGGATGTCAGTGGCCCTCTGACAAAAATCCTGGACTTAGCGGAAGAGGCTAAGGCCTCAAATTCTCCCATTTCCCCAGAGATCCTTTTGAGTTGGGCCCAAAGGGCGATTATCTTTTTGGGCAATGCCAGCTGTGCACTCTCCACGGAGAGGAGGCGTTCCTTCCTCCTGAAAGAAGACCTGAAACAGCCCGACACCCCAGGTTTTTTTTAGCAATCCCTTTCTGGTGGAGAAGCAGGACGGGGGGCAACGTCCAGTGATCAGCCTCAGGGAGTTCAATGGCCGGCTGGTGTACTGCCATTTCGAGATGGAGTTTATCTATCATTTATGGGACATGCTGCGACCCAACAACTGGATGGTCCATTTGGATCTGCAGGATGCCTATCTGACGGTCCCAATTTTTCCCCCATCACAGATTTCTGCAATTTCGGTGGAGGCATCAGGTCTTTGAATTCAAAACCCTGCCTTTTGGTTTGTCTTCAGCTACTTGGTGCTTTACCAAGGTCCTCAAGCCAGTGATTGAGGCTTTGGGAGCTCAAGGTTTTCATCTGATAGTGTACTTGGACGATATCCTCTTAATGGATCAATGCCCGCGATGCCTGTCAGACGTACTTCAGGTTGCAGTCACTCTTTTAGAGGACATAGGCTTCGTCATCAACAGACACAAGTCTCTGTTAGTCCCTGCCCGTCAGACTACCTTCCTTGGTTTCCGGATAGATTCGGTTGCAAAATTGTTGAGCCTCCCGCTGCAAAAGATCGCCAAGATACGTCGGGAAATCAGAGAGACCATAACAAAAACCTCCAATTCTCTTCGGCAGATCGCCAGGATAGTGGGCTTACTATCTTCGTCCATCCTGGCAATTTTCCAGGTCCCCTCCACTACAGGGCCCTTCTGCATCTGAAGGCCTCTCACTTGCACAGGAGACTCCAGTACTCAGAGAGGGTCTCCCTCTCTGACATGGTAGTGGACGAGATAAACTGGTGGCTGATGCACATAGATGCCTGGAACGGCCATGCCATTTTCGGTTCCGATTCCGATATGGTGATCGAATCGGACGCCAGCAAATCAGGCTGAGGCGCGCGTTGCGGGGACTCTTGTACAGGCAGAAAATGGTCTCACGAGGAACAGGCTTTGCATATCAATTGCCTGGAGCTCATGGCTGGTTCTTTCGCAATAAAATGCTGGACAAAAGACCGCATTCGCTGTACTGTCCTGTTGAAGATGGACAATCGTTCAGCTGTCAGATATATCAACATATTGGGCGGCTCAAGATCCAAAATGTTGGCCGATTTAGCCAAGGACCTATGGGAGCTTTGTCTCAGCAGGAACATCTCAGTTATGGTGTAGTATCTGCCGGGGGCTTCCAATTCCATGGTGGATTGGTATTCCAGACAGTGGTCAGACTTGAACCTGTGGCGTTTAGACACAGCGATTTTTAGTCGCTTGAATTCCCGGTATGGTCCCTTCACAATAGAACTTTTCGTGTCCAGGCTAGATCATCAGGTACCACGCATCTTCAGCTGGAGGTCGGATCCTCTGGCGATAGCAACAGATTGTTTTCTCCAGGAATGGTCGAAGGAGCAAGGGTATGCATTCCCCCTTTTGTGATGATCACAAGGTTGACAGCAAAGGTTTGCAGACAAGAATGTTCTGATGACTCCATACTGGAGGTCACAAGTTTGGTTTCCAGGTCCTCTGGAACTTTTTTGGGATTCTCCAATCCTCCTACCCCACTTTCCGCATCTCCTTTGGGATCCATAGGGCTCCTACACCCCTCTGGTGATGCGCGGCCGGATGCCGCTCGTGGCTTGGCGGATTTCAGGCAACGCTGGAGAGTCCCAGGGTTATCGGAAGAGGCTGAGAGCATGTTGGCAGTAGCATGGGCAGAGAGAACGAACAAACGATATCAGTCAGCCTGGTTTACATGGGTACGTTGGTGAGTACAAAACAACCAGGATCAACTGGTTTGCCAAGTGGTCCCCATCCTGAATTTCCTGGCCTCCCTAGCGTCCAGGGGGGTGGCCTACAGAACGGTGAATTCTTATAGGTCTGTACATTCAGCTGGCCATCTCCCTTTGGAGGGTGCCCTGGTAGGGGAACAGCCCCTGGTTTGCAAACTAATGAGGTTCATACGTCTGTCTTTGCCGTCTGAGCCGCGCTACTCGGCTCTGTGGGATGTGAATCTCATCCTCAATCTCTTCCTTTCGTGGCAATGGAACAAATATTTATCCCGAAAGGAATTATCGGCCAAGTCAGCCATGCTCTTGTGTCTGGTCTCATGTCGTCGGGTATCAGACGTGAGGTTCCTGGACATTTTGGGCTGCTCCTTCACTCCAGACGGGGTGACGTTCACTATTTTCAGGCGAATAAAAACGAATTTGAGAGTGGTTACTTACCCATCCTTTCTGGGCTTCCCCAAACTATGCGTTCTGCGTTGCCTTAAAGCCTACTAGAGAATGACGGAAGAGTTCAGACCTTCCGGGGAAAAGGATTTACTTATCTCTTTTAAAAAGCCTCATAGGGCAGTCTCACCGCCCACTATCGGGAGATGGGTCCAATGGATCATGCAGGAGGCAGGGGTTAATACCACAATGTTCAGAGCTTACTCGGTATGAGGAGCAATGGCTTCTAAAGCGTTCAGCTTGGGAGCCCCATTGGAAGACATTATCAATGCACCTGACTGGTCTTCAGATTCTATGTTCAAGCAGTTTTATTTTAAACCAGTATTGGATATGGCTTCGTTGGTGGTAAATAAGCTTTGAACGGGCATAATCCTTGCCTCCAGTCCTGAAATAGAATGGAGAATTTCCTAGTAAACACAAAGGAAAGTTTAAATTCTATTAAGGACACGGAGGTGAGGATTATTCCCACCCTTGGCTTATCAACACCATTGCCCAAACCTTGGATTTTATTTCCTGAAGATGTGCTAACTGTTACAGCATAAGGTCTAAGTAATCTTTATGGTTTTCTCGGATCTGCATGCCCTAAGGAAACGGAAGTCATATGGAGTTATAAATGTGTTCTGTCATGCCGCGGCGGCCGCGGCTCTTGCAGCGGCCGTGGCCGCAGGCTCAGGTCGCCGCAGCGCGGCACTCCATACATACCGCGGCTGGCGCGCGGGCCGCGGGTGACGCCGCGGCTGGTGCGCAGGCCGCGGGGGACGCCGCGGCAGGCGCGCAGGCTGCGGGTGCCTCAAGGAGCCTGGTTAGGGGTCTCGGCCCGCGCTGCGCCCCTTTCTTTAAGTTCTGCTATAAAGGCAGACGCGGCAGGGCTTGAGACCCCGAGTGGGTTTCGGGCCTGGCCGCGTGTAGCGCATTATGCGCGTTTACATCTATCTCCCTGCATTCTGCTTTCACATCTGCTCACCACTTACCACTTTCCCCAGTCAAAAGCCGAACCCTTGCACATGGTGGTATTTTGTACCTGCCTTTTCCTTTCCCAGAATGCTGACCACTTCCTCTCTTCCCAGCATGCATTGTTTCCTCTTTTTTAGGTGCATGTACCTGATTCACTATGGCTTTCTTTTCCCCAATCCAAGATGGTGGTATTTCTACTTCCTGTTTCCTACTTCCTGCCTAGGGGTATATAAGGGGAATTCAGCTGCTTGTTCATTGCGTTGCAACACTCCTTGGTGGTAGTCACGCTCTGATTGATTTCTTCCTGCGAATCCAGTGTTTCCTGACCTGTCTTTGTTCTCCAGTCTTCCTGATCTTCAGTCCTAACGCCTTGGTGTCCTCCTTTTGTTTCAGGGAGTTCCTGTGGAGGTTTTTTACCCTACTGGGGTTTTTCCTCTGGGACTCCTTCTGGAGGGCACAGACTGTAGTGGTTTGCTCTTGCCAAACAGCACCGTGGCTACCGGAAGGGGTCGCCCCTACCTCGGACAGAGCAGAACCTGCCGGAACCGGGGCCGTTCCACTAAGCTTCTCAACTTCGACGGTAAGCCCATTGAAAACCGTGACAGATTGCAACGCCAAAAACTCCACTTGCAGTCCGGTATCATGGATAATCCAGTGGCAAACACGGAACCTACGAGCCAGACCCTGCTTATGACGATACAACAACAGGCTCAAGAACTCCAACAGTTACGTACTGAAAATACCGTCTATCGACAAGCCTTTGCATCCAGGACCACAGATGTCCCCTCAGTAGCTTCCACAACACCTCGTTTTTCCGGGATCCTAACAAATTAAAAGAATTCCTGGATGCCTTGACGGTTTACTTTGCCTTTCGCCCCTCGCAATTTGTACAAGACAAGACCAAGGTGGGGTATTTGATTAGTGCCTTATCAGGGCCAGCCTTGGCTTGGGCCACTCCTCTAGTAACCAGAAACGATCCCTGCCTATCTAATTACTCCACCTTTATCACTACTTTTAAACAGATGTTTGAACGCCCTGGACTCGAGGCGTCAGCAGAAGAAGCTCTTTGCGAAGTCCAACAAGGGAATCAAGATGTATTACAATACATCACCCGTTTCAGACAATTAGCAGCAGAAATAACCTGGGTGGAACGTACCTTGGTGACACTGTTCCGTAGAGGTCTCAGAGAGGACATTAAAGATGAACTGGTGCACTCTGCTAGAATAGAGAACCTTAAAGGATTGATGGACCAAGCTCTGACGATAGAATATCGGTTGAATGAACGAAGAATGGAGAAAAAGAAGAGTCGTTTGCCATCTCACTCAGTACCGTCTCGTTCCTTCTCTCATCGTACCGAGGAAGTCCGTCCTGAACCTAAGGGGAGTACCGAGGAAGAACCAATGCAGATTGACACGGCTCGAGGACCTTTATCAGCCAGTGAAAGAGAACATAGACGAAGGAAGGGGCTTTGTCTATATTGTGGTGCAGCTGGTCACCTAATTCGCACTTGCCCCATTCGTCCAACCAAGCCCTTGGGAAACGCCAACTCCCGTCCTCAGTGAGAAGGGTGAGGACGGGATATCGTGACATACCTTCTATTTGCTCTTCCAGGGAGGAAGGAACTGCTCTTTTTCTCTTACCAGTTATCCTTCATCTAACTGATGGCCGGGAAGAAAGAACCTTGGCCTTATTGGACTGCGTAGCCAGTGGCATCTATTTAGATGAAGCCTGGGCCAAAGAACGACAGATAGCACGAATACCTAAGGAAGTACCAGAACAGGTACACACCGTGGATGAATCACTCTTGGCCTCTGGACCTGTACAATATACCACCCCTACCTGCTGTCTACAGTTTGGAAAACACCAAGAAAATCTTTCGTTTGATTTAATTTCATCACCACACCACGTCATGATCCTGGGAATTCCATGGCTCACAAGGCACAATCCTTACATCAACTGGGAAACAAAAACCATTTCCTTGTCCTCTTACTTTTGCCAACACCACTGCTATCACGCCGGGGATTATTGGTCCCCAAAAGGTCTCTCAGCAGCACCTCCTAAGGTGGGATGCTCCATTAACGTCCTACAGGGAGTTCCCAGGCATTATCAGGAATATGCCGATGTATTCCAGAAGCCAGAAAAACCCGAACTGCCACCCCACAGAGAATACGACTGTACCATTCCTTTAGAACCAGATACAGTGGTTCCTTTTGGGCGGATGTACTCTCTCACAGAACCGGAGAAACAGATTCTGAAGGAGTACCTTGATGAGAACCTACAAAGCGGGTTGATTACTCCCTCTTCTTCACCCGCCGGGGCTCCTCTTTTCTTTGTACCAAAGAAAACTAAAGACTTGCGTCCTTGTATCGATTTCAGAGGGTTAAACAAGATCACTATTAAAGATCGGTATCCGTTACCCCTCGTAAAGGACATCTTAGAAGCAGTCAGAGGAGCAAAGAGATTCACAAAGCTGGATCTCCGAGGAGCCTACCATCTTCTAAGAATAAGAGAAGGTGATGAGTGGAAGACCGCCTTTAGAACACCTTTTGGTCACTACGAATATAGAGTAATGCCATTCGGGCTCACTAATGCCCCTTCCATTTTTCAAAGGTTCATGGATTCTATCTTTTCTGATCTTTTGCAATAAACAGTGGTGGTGTATCTTGACGATATTCTAATCTTTTCTGTTCATCCAGAGGAACATTCCAAGCATGTTCGCCAAGTCTTAGAGAGACTCCGACACAATACTTGGGATATTGCATAAACCAGACCGGAGTTGCCATGGATTCAGACAAGTTGCAGGCTATATTGAATTGGCCATCTCCTTCTTCCATCAAGGATACTCAGTGTTTTTTGGGACTAGCCAACTTCTATCGACAGTTCATAGCAGACTTTGCCCAGAGAACCAGCTATATTACTCAAACCCTTAAAAAAGAACATCTAAAGAAGGGTTTTTGTTGGACACAAGACGCAGAGTTAGCCTTCCAGAAATCAAAGAAAGCCTTTATTCAAGCCCCTATCCTACGACACCCAGACACCAGCAAACAATTCATTGTTGTCGCAGACGCCTCAGAAAGGGCCATCGGAGCTGCCCTATTGCAAAGACAAGACGATGATGATTTAGAACACCCTGTATTTTACCTATCACACATTTTATCTGATTCCGAGCGGAACTATTCCGTGTTAGAACGTGAATTACTCGCCTTAAAAACCGCGTGCACAGAATGGAGACACTTTTTTGATGGGATCAAAGGAACCTTTTGAAGCCCGGACAGATCACAGAAATCTACAATGCTTAAGAAACTTTCAGTGTCAAAATAGCCGGCAGGCTCGATGGGCTTTCTTTTTCAGCCAATATGACTTCTATATCACTTACATCCCTGGTTCTCAGAACATCCTGGCGGATGCCTTGTCCCGACGTTATCCTGAGTGCAGCGATTCTACTGTTCAGAACTTATTTGACAACGACAAGATCATTGGGGTAGCACAGACTTTTTTAGACCAAGTCAAGTCCGAATATGCCCGTCTAGACGAAACAGAGCTGAATAAGTTGCGTCCGCAACTGCATACAGATCATGGCTATTATTATCATGACAAGGCCCTGTTTCTACCCACTAAAGTAGTACAAACTGAAGCTTTACATATGTGCCATGATTCCCCTATCGCAGGTCATCGAGGAATGAAAGCTACCCAAGAACTTTTGCTTCGCTCCTTCTGGTGGCCAACTCTCAAGGCTGATACTGAGGCATATGTATCATCTTGTCCTATATGTGCTCAAGCCAAGACACCCCGTACCAGACCAGTAGTTTTACTCCGCCCATTACCAGTTCCCCCAGGCCCATGGCACACTATCTCCACAGATTTTATGTGCGCATTACCTTCCTCAATGGGGAACCACGTAATAATGGTAACCGTGGACTCCTTCACCAAGATGGCTCACTTCTCGGCCTTAAGAAAGTTACCAACGGCAAAAGAATTGGGTCAAATCTTTACTCAAGAAATCTTTCGACTTCATGGGTTACCTCAGGTCATTATATCGGTTAGGGGTCCTCAATATATCTCCCGATTCTGGAATCAATTTTGTAAGACCTTGGGAATCAAGGTGGCCTTATCATCCGGGTTCCACCCTCAAACCAACAGACAGACGGAACGACTCAATCAAGGTCTCGAACAGTATTTACGTAGCTTCTGCAATGCTACACAGAGTAATTGGGCCACCTATTTACCGCTTGCAGAATTCTCCTATAACAACTCCCTACACAGTGCCTCGAAGGTCTCTCCTTTCTATGGCTCCTACGGTTTCCATCCCAAGGCCTTTCCAACTCCCCTGAGAGATAATTCCAATCTTCCTGCCATCTCCTCCTATGTTCGACAGCTACGGGGTATACAACGAGTTATCCATTCCAACCTTGTGGCCACTAAGTCCCGCATGAAAAAGATAGCAGATAGGAGACGCTGTGCGGCTCCTCAATATCGGGTTCATGATAAGGTCTGGCTCTCCTCTAGATTCCTACCTCTCCGACTCACTCAGAACAAATTCAAACCTCGCTTTTATGGTCCCTTCCTAATTCTCAAAAAGATCAACCCAGTGTCTGTGCGTCTTCGCCTGCCCCGGACGTGGAAGATCCACCCTGTATTTCACGTCTCTCAACTGAAACCTTACCGTCCTGATCCTTTTCATATGCACTTACCCTGTCCACCTCCTCTGTTGGTTAATAATGTGCCTGAGTACGAGGTCCAGGAAATCTGTGACTCTCGGTTTTTCCATGGGCGCCTCCAATATCTTATTCATTGGAAAGGATACCCTATGAGTGAGTGTTCTTGGGAGGATGCCTCTTCAGTTCATGCCCCTCTTTTGGTCCGTCGCTTTTTTAGACTCTTCCCTCACAAACCTGGGGCCTCGGGGGGGGGCATACTGTCAAGGGGTGCGGCCGGCGCGCAGGCTGCGGGTGCCTCAAGGAGCCTGGTTAGGGGTCGCGGCCTGCGCCGCGCCCCTTTCTTTAAGTTCTGCCATAAAGGCAGACGCGGCAGGGCTTGAGACCCCGAGTGGGTTTCGGGCCTGGCCGCGTGTAGCGCATTATGCACGTTTACATCTATCTCCCTGCATTCTGCTTTCACATCTGCTCACCACTTACCACTGTCCCCAGTCAAAAGCCGAACCCTTGCACATGGTGGTATTTTGTACCTGCCTTTTCCTTTCCCAGAATGCTGACCACTTCCTCTCTTCCCAGCATGCATTGTTTCCTCTTTTTTAGGTGCATGTACCTGATTCACTATGGCTTTCTTTTCCCCAATCCAAGATGGTGGTATTTCTACTTCCTGTTTCCTACTTCCTGCCTAGGGGTATATAAGGGGAATTCAGCTGCTTGTTCATTGCGTTGCAACACTCCTTGGTGGTAGTCACGCTCTGATTGATTTCTTCCTGCGAATCCAGTGTTTCCTGACCTGTCTTTGTTCTCCAGTCTTCCTGATCTTCAGTCCTAACGCCTTGGTGTCCTCCTTTCGTTTCAGGGAGTTCCTGTGGAGGTTTTTTACCCTACTGGGGTTTTTCCTCTGGGACTCCTTCTGGAGGGCACGGACTGTAGTGGTTTGCTCTTGCCAAACAGCACCGTGGCTACCGGAAGGGGTCGCCCCTACCTCGGACAGAGCAGAACCTGCCGGAACCGGGGCCGTTCCCCTACGCTTCTCAACTTCGACGATAAGCCCATTGAAAACCGTGACATGTTCATGCTGCATACCTGTTTTTCTGCCTATGACTACCTGGGGTGGCTTTTGGCTTCATTGGAATGCTATTTTGTTTTGGCTTAGTTATTAACTGGCATTAGAATACCAGATACTTTCTCTTTGTTTAACAGGAAACGAGGGGTCCAAACAAGAATGAAGAAATGGAAACCAACCTTCTCCTTGCAGTCAAGAAAGACGACGTCACGGGGAAGCAACACGGATGTCATTGAGCGGGTCCCGGTGTGGTGATCATGGGACCTGTAGTTTTTTTCTCTGTGTTTCTTGGGAAATGTAGTTCAAGTTGAAGCTGCTGTTGAAAAATAAAGAAAGAAGGAATAATCCTCCCCTCCGTGTCTTTAATAGTATTGAAACTTTTCTTCTTTTTTACTAGGAACTGTTTCATTCTCATAGGGATTTTGAACACGACTACAGCTTGAACCTTTGGATGGAATTACAGCAAATTTGGCAAAAAGGTAGGTCTTGGTCAGAAAGCACACTTTGGGGGTCATTCTGACCCTGGCGGCCAGTGACCGCCAGGGTCACCGACCACGGGAGCACCGCCAACAGGCTGGCGGTGCTCCCTCGAGCATTCTGACCGCGGCGGTTCAGCCGCGGTCAGAAACGGAAAGTCGGCGGTCTCCCGCCGACTTTCCGCTGCTCGGGAGAATCCTCCATGGCTGCAGAGCGCGCTCCGCAGCCATGGGGATTCTGACACCCCCTACCGCCATCCTGTTCCTGGCGGGTCTCCCGCCAGAAACAGGATGGCGGTAGGGGGTGCCGCGGGGCCCCTGGGGGCCCCTGCAGTGCCCATGCCAATGGCATGGGCACTGCAGGGGCCCCCGTAAGAGGGCCCCACAAAGTATTTCAGTGTCTGCAAAGCAGACACTGAAATACGCAACGGGTGCAACAGCACCCGTCGCACCTTCCCACTACGCCGGCTCCATTCGGAGCCGGCGTCCTTGTGGGAAGGTAGATTTGCCCTGGGCTGGCGGGCGGCCTTTTGGCGGCCGCCCGCCAGCCCAGGGCAAATCTCAAAATACCCTCCGCGGTCTTGTGACCGCGGAGTGGTATTTTGTCGGGGGTAGACTGGCGGGCGGCCTCCGCCGCCCGCCAGTCTCGGAATCACCCCCTTTGTGTTATTTGGTTCAGTAGTTTGAGAAATTAACAGAAATCCAAATTTGTATATCTAGGTGTGCAAATAATTTGCGAATTCTCCTGATCTCATGCAGACATCTGATTGGCTGAAAACACTTCAGCCAAGAAGTACCTGGCGCTGGGTTTGGTGCTTATAGGGAATCGACCACGCATGGCCGAAGGCCGTGTGAGGCAGTGGTTGGATTAACATAAATAATTAAAATTACATAATGTTAAAAAAACATAGAAATTCACTGAAAAAAACAAAGATTACAGGGATGTTACAGTTAGGAAAAAGAATTTTAAAAACATAGAAATTCACTTAAAAAGCCAAAGGTTAAAGAGGCATTGTAGTTAGGATTCTGAATGTACTCGCACAAAACCATAGTTATCTTAAGTAACTATAACTTGTGCCCTCGACATGCACTGCTAATTACTCAAGGAGAAGGGGCAGGGTGTGTGTGAAAATTGTATGCTTTCTTCAAAGTGTAAATGCAGCCTTGAATCTGAGGAGGTGTTGCCCTTCTGATCATTGACTAAAGAGTGCACTATAAGATTCTTAAATGGCTCTTTAAGAGAAAGTCAGATTTTTTTTAGAAAATATTCAATCCCATATCTGCATTTCAACACCCCCCTTACACAGTTCATGTTACGCTCTGGTGCCCAGCTCAATGCAGACTTAGTAAGGAGGTGGGGGCATGCATTTAGCAAAATCGGGGATTTTCGTATCAATGACAATTGGGAAACTCCCTTAAATATCCAGATGGTTGTCAAAAATGACTTTGTTTTGGTGGGATCCTATAACATTATGTTTAAACAGTCTAAATGATCTGGATATTAATGTAATCATTAATGCCCAGGCGTTAGTCTCAGAATTGGTGGATCCTCCTGGAATAAGGAGCACCGGGTCCTGGAGAAGGCTATTGGTGGACAGGGATAAGGTCGATCTGGAGGCAAAGGCAAAAAAAAAATGGGCTCGTCAGGTGGACTTTGATCTTTCAAGTGAGTGCTGGGAGAGAATTAATCATCTAAATTTCTCAGTTCTCAGGGGCGCGAATTGGCATCGAATGATATTTTTCAGTAAATGGCTATTATATCGAACTCCGCAAGCCTTATCCCGTGTGGTGCCCAGCTGTCCTGATCTCTGTTTTCGCTGTAAGGCAGTAGGGGTGGCGGGTTGGATACATGTGATTGGGACACGTCAATGTATACAGGAGTACTGGGAGTGAATATTCAAGATGTGAACAACTATGGCCCTGGTTATTATAACTCCCAGTATCTGGTTGTTGTGCCTAGGCTTCGCCCCCGAGGCAAGGCTCCCTTCCAGGTGGGGGAAACTTGTTTTTATCGCCACTGTGGTTGCCAGATCTCTCTTGTTAAGAAACTGGCGCTCTGAGTTATCTCTCACCCCTCAAGAGTGGCGGAGCAAAATGGTGCTAGTCAGAAATCAGGAAATGAGATATGCTAGTAGAATAGGAAGTGGTAAAAAAAAAATCTCAATTTGGGGCGAATTCTTTTTAGACAATCGTGGAGAAATCTGTTCTTGAGTCACCTATTGAATGAATTTGCATAGCTACCTAATCTTAGTGTTTCTGTTTAGAGCTTTTTCTATGGGAATTGCTGGGGAAATTATTTTAGACAAAGTTTGGGACTGCAATTTATTTTTTCTTTTTTTGTTATCACGGTGGATCCTCATAAAAACTCAATAAAAAGAAAAAAAAAGCAGGTGTTGGGAAAAAAACTGTTTGCTGAAATTTTCAGCACTGTGTGATGAATTGGCACAAAGCAGAAGCTAGGAAGCATTATTTTATTTTGGCGTGGGAAGTTTTGTGCCAGTCCATAAAGGGAGCGGTCAATAAAATGTCTATTTCCTTATAACTCTGGTGCTGTTTGATTGATCTGTGTAAAGTGTGGTAAGGAGTTAGAAATTGATACCAGGGCAGGTATATTAGGTTTCATGAAGATCTAATGACGTCGACAACGCTAACGGCGAGGTCAAAATATTTTGGATACACTATTTGGCATCATTTGATGGAGCTGCAATACATTTGCAATGGACATAGCATGTTTTACCTTCTTTTAGTATTTGTAAGTTTGTGCACCCCAACTTTGAAAGGTGGGGGGGTATGTCAAGTGTTTTGCCAATCTATCAAGGGATGGGGCAAAGTTAAAAGGGGGGCATTATTTAAAATTGCTTAAAAATTTAGCATCAGCAAGAAGATATGGCAGCCATTTAGCAAATTACACCTACTGCAGGTATTTCATGTTTTGTACCTATCCAATGAGGAGAAGTAGTAAAAGTGAGGCTCAAAACGTTTTATATTTGATTATACCTTTGGCACCATCTGTGAATCCGCACAAAATGCGGCAGAGATTTTGCATGCTTAGCTGAATGTTTTCTCAATTTTATGCAAGCCCTTTAAAAAATAGCGGAGATTTCAAGGGGGAGGGTAAGGAGGGCGAAAGAAGTATTCATCTGAGAATACATTTGGCAGTATCTGATGAACGTACACAACATTTGGCAGATGTTTTGTGGGTTTAGTTTCTTTTTGGTTATGCCAAGTTTGGAGCAGATCCATGGTGATTTTGGGGAGGGGGCAAGATAAATGGGAGGGCAATTAGAGATGTATTCACTAATAACTTTAGCACTGAAGCTAAATGGGTACATGGCAGGCCATACACAGCTGGAGTTGAGTAGTCACAGTGGGTTGCAGATAGGACTTGGCCCTGCAGCCAATCCTCTCAGTACGCAGCCAAAGGCCTTGTGCCGCAGTCCCCACAGTGCACGACTGGTTGAAAATGAAGTAAATAATTAATACAATTCCTGAAAGATAACAGTTAAAAAGTGAATTATGGTTCTTGCTCAAACTGTTGAAATTTGACAGTCAATGTTAGCAATGCACACAACACATGCCATAACTCGGGTCACCTGAGTGGCATGCTCAAAACACAAATTTGGCAAATGTACAGAAACAAAAGAGAGATCAAGAGAACAACATGACAGTACCCGCCAGTGGGCGGCATTATTTATACTGTATTAAATTACTTCTTTTGGCATTCAGGAAAAAAAGCACGCATATATCAAATGTCAATAGTGCAAATGAGAATAGTGCAAATGAGAATTAGCAAGCAACCCTACACATTTCGGCAACACCTCACCTTGATCACGGTATGGGTGACAGCAGTGAAAACTGACAATAAAATGTGCTTAAGTTCTCAATCCAATCCAATAACTTTATTTCGGCTAAAAAACCATAAAAGTATGCAAAAAGCACAATATCATAATTAGACAATACCATATTACAGGGAGGAAGTAAACAAAATGTGCCAGATAATGAATTAAGAGACCCCGAATAAGTTATAAAATCGCGAATTTTGTTAAAACGGCATAAACAAACATTAATCTTAAAAAAATCTTTAATTCCTGAAATGTTAAAATATTAACATATAGGGGGTCATTCTGACCCCGGCGGTCATGGACCGCCGGGGCCAGGGTTGGCGGGAGCACCGCCAACAGGCTGGCAGTGCCCCACAGGGCATTCTGACCGTGGCGGTTTGGCCGCGGTCAGAAGTGGAAAACCGGCGGTCTCCCGCCGGTTTTCCGCTGCCCACAAGAATCCAGCTGCGCCGCCATGGGGATTCTGACACCCCATACCGCCATCCTGTTCCTGGCGGCTCTGCCGCCAGGAACAGGATGGCGGTATGGGGTGTCGTGGGGCCCCTGCATGGCATGTGCACTGCAGGGGCCCCCGTAAGAGGGCCCCACTTTGAATTTCACTGTCTGCATTGCAGACAGTGAAATTCGCGACGGGTGCAACTGCACCCGTCGCACCTTCCCACTCCGCCGGCTCCATTCAGAGCCGGCGTCCTCGTGGGAAGGTTGTTTTCCACTGGGCTGGCGGGTGGCCTTTTGGCGGTCGCCCGCCAGCCCAGTGGAAAACCCAGAATCACCACAGCGGTCTGACGACCGCGGTGCGGTGTTCTGGCGGGGGTACTTTGGCGGGCGGCGGAAGAATCACCCCCATAATGTGCCACTATATCTTAAGACCAATCATTTACCAGCTGTTATGTTAAATAATTCTAAAATCCATTTGTTAAAATACACAATTATAACAGTTCTCTAGTTCTTATAGCCCATGCGTTTTGCAGGTATCTCGCAACTGAGAAGACTACCTTATCAGTTGTATCGGTTGTCAAGATACGTAATGATGTCTTGTATTCCCTTATCCCCATTAACCTACATAGCGGAATAATCCACTTCTTCCTGGGGACCAAGTATCTAGGGCAAAAAAACATAAAGGGGCATATTTATACTCTGTCTGCGCCGAATGTGCGTCAAAATTTTTGACGCACAATCGGCGCAAACCCTGCCCCATATTTATACTTTGACGTCCGACCCCGCGGGCGTCAAAGTTCCACCATGAGCGTCATTTTTTGGAAGGGGGAACCAGCCTTGCGTTAATTATATGCAAGGTAGGCGTTACCTTCCAAAAAATGTCATTTTGACGCACAGGAGGGGGCAGGCCTTAAAAAACGGCGCCCAGCCTGATGGGCGCCGTTTTTTAACGCCTGGGTCAGGGCAGGCATTAAGGGACCTGTGGGCTCAGAAGGAGCCCAGAGGTGCCCTCCCATGCCCCCAGGGACACCCCCTGCCACCCTTGCCCACCCCAGGAGGACACCCAAGGATGGAGGGACCCATCCCAGGGAAGTTGAGGTAAGTTGGGGTAAGTATTTTTTTTTGTTTTTTTTTGTGGCATAGGGGGGCCTGATTTTGGCCCCGCTACATGCCACTATGCCCAATGACCATGCCCAGGGGACATAGGTCCCCTGGGCATGGTCATTGGGCAAGGGGGCATGACTCCTGTCTTTGCTAAGACAGGAGTCATGTCAATGGAGGTTGGGCGTAAAAAAAAATGGCGCAAATCGGGTTGAGGCCTGAATTTTGCCTCAGACCTGACTTGCCCCATTTTTTTACACCCAACCTCCATTTTCCCCTACGCCGGCACTGCCTGGTGTGAGACATTTTTTTTGACGCACACCAGTCCGCAGCACCGGCTAACGTCATTCAATAAATAAGGCGCCCGCATGGCGCTTTGGAATGGCGTTAGCCGGCGGTAAAATTTTTGACGCACAACTGCGTTGGCGCAGTTGTGCGTCAAAAAGTATAAATATGGGCCAAAATGTGCAAGTGTCTCTGTGCAGTTCTCCTGGCACTGATGACAAAAAATCAGGTTGCAATCCTCCACGCTCCATCTCGCGGTAAATGCCTTGAGCGGGAGTATCCTTAATCTGAATTTGATAAAGAGAGTTTAGGGGCATATTTATACTCTGTTTGCGCCGAATGTGCGTCAAAAAGTATAAATATGGGCCTCAGTGTATGGAGGATTTACATTATCCATATAGGCCTCGAATTTAGGGCTACATTTATGGTCCAAGAACTGCACAGTCCGACTACCTTGAGTTTTTTTGGACCAGATCTGCACCAAAATGTTCTCCCAGTAGCACCTACTTATGGGCACTTTTACTTCCTTGGTCAGGTTGTGAGGATCTTTCCACACCTCCTCCATTTTAAGAATTTTACACATGTCTCTGATATATCTAAACCAGGGGATTTTTAATGCACGATCATCCATAAGGAGCTCGTCTGTTGCTGTTTGGAAGGTGGACAGGTGCTCAGAAGACCAAAGGCGGACCCAGTACATAAGAGGTCTTAACGCGATTTCATTGTGAACCTCGTTTAGGGCTAAATCAAATCTAAGGGGTGTAAGAGGAGTGCTCATCGGGAGCTGTAAAAAATTGCGTATAAAACGGTTTTCTACCATCGTCAAACACCTGGAATTAAAGTGCCCCCAAAGCTCGGCACCATAGATTGAAGCTGCCACTGCCGCTGCTTTGTAGACTGTGATGGCAGGTGAGATTTCCCCTTCCGAGATGTTGGCGATTTCCTTCCCTATCACTACTGACCTCTGTCTAAGGACTGAGAGACTCTTCTCAATCTGCGCCGACCACTGTTGGTTGTCTGCTAGCCTAAGCCCCAGATAGTCAAATTGACTAACTCTCTCTACCAAGTGGCCTGCAATAGTCATTGTCCCCCTAAATGATTTGTGTGGATTAAAAGCCATAAACTTTGATTTAGTTGGGTTTATTTCAAGTCCTCTACTGGAGCGAAAGTTGTAAAAAGCATCCAGTTCATTTTGTAAGCCCATTGGAGTTCTTGAAATTAAAAGAGTGTCGTCGGCGAACATTAAGGTGGGGACGGGGTTCCTGCTAGCTTTGGAGAATCATGGTTGCAGTGTAACAGCTGGTCCACCGCACCATTAATAAAGAGATTAAACAATGTAGGGGCCAGGACACACCCCTGCCTAACCCCCCTGTTGACCGGTATAGCTTCTGTTAGATCACCACTTTGAGACCAGCGTACCTGAGCGTAGGTCCCCTCATGTAGAAACCTGATCAATCGTAATAATTCTCTATCAATTTGATAGCTCTCAAGGGCATTCCACAGCAAGTCCCGTGGAACCATATCAAAAGTGGCTTGTAGGTCAATAAAAGCCACATACAAGTGGCTCTTATTAAGTGATAGATATTTCCAGCAAAGAAGGTTAAATCTAAATGCTTGGTCTATTGTGCTCACTCCCTTCCTAAATCCTGCCTGGAAGTCGAAGAGGATGTGGAAATCCTCAATCCATGTCTGTAATCTGTTCAGTACCTGCTTACAAAATATTTTTGGGCTAACATCAATTAGACTTATTGGCCTATAATTAGTTGGTTCTTCCCTAGGCCCTTTCTTAAAGATAGGGACTATGATTGCTCCCTGCCACGTAGGGGGGAGTCCTCCACCCTTCAGTATCTCATTACTGAGCGCATTTAGATATAGAGCCCAAGTTGTTGGTCGAGACAAGTATAAGTCTCCTGGAATACCATCTAGCCCAGGAGCCTTCCCTTTACGAACTGATTGAAGGGCCAAAGCTGTTTCTTTTAGGGAAAAGAGATCTAAATAAAATTTTGGTGGTGTCACTATCTCACCAGTTGGTATGTGGGGGGAAAGAGACCCATTAGGTTTTAATATAAGGACGGTAGTGCTGCTAATTGGAGCCACTCTGCATAAGTTTTTAAAATGTGGCACCCAAGATTCTGGCTGGATTACAGGATAATTCTCCACAGTTCGGGAGCTGCCTTTACTTGTCACTAATTTCCAGAATAATTTGAGATTCTTCTCATGGAGTGCAACTACCAGCCCATTCCAGTATTTAGTTTCCCACTCTTTTTTAGTGGTTTTTAGTGCTACTTTGTACATGACCCTTGATTCTCTTATCTCTTGGCGGTTCCCTATCTTCAGTGCTCCCAGTAACTGTATTTTAGCCTGACGGCAGGAGTTGGAAAACCACCTCGATGTTCTGGCCCCAGTTTCTGTCCGCTTCCTTACTACCTGGAAATGTGGTTTTAACCGACTGGTCAGAATGCTATTCAAGTTAATCAAATCCACCTGTACAAAGTCAGTATGTTTCAAGGGAATAAGTGTGGATATAACTATTTCGTAAATTAATAGCTGGAAATTTACATCATCTTCCACCAGTTCCCATTTCACATTTTTGTAGTCATTCGTCATTACTAGGGCATTGCCCTTGACCCACTTTGTCAGTGTTTTACAGCTAAACAAGGTAGTGGAGAAGGTAGTACTCAGAGCTTGATGGTCGCTATCATTACGTGAAAAACCGACCATATCATTGAGAGATTTCCAAAGCGCGTTATCTAGTAAGACATAATCTAGATGGCTCGAGTATAGGCCTCGTCTGTATGTAGGCAGCGCAGGAGTGTCTGACTTAGTGTTCCCATTTACTACTCTTAACCCCTTTACTTTTATTAGATCCTCCAACAAATCTAATGGTCCCCCTGCTTTCTTAGTTGTAGTCTGAACCGGCCCAGATCTATCCCACGGATCAGCGAACTGGGTCCCTTTTTGAAGGTGATCATCTCTGCAATTCAGTTGCATATTATAATCTCCTGCAACAATTAAACCCTGCCCTCCCGGTAAGCAATTCAAGAAGTCTGCTAACATACTTATCAAAGCGATCTGAGCCTTTTGGGGGCCAGGTCTAACATATATGTTTACGAATACTATACGGACGGGCCCCCTTGGGCTGCTAAGTTCAACCTCGACAGCTAGTATATCCCTGGTAAGGGTTGTTAGCTCCCTCGCCTTTGGGAACAAATCATGTTTTAGCCAGGTTATCAGGCCCCCTGATGCCCTACCAGATAGGGATGGAAGTGCAGGCTTCTGGAAGGTCCAGTAGCCTGCTCTATTAATCACGGCAGGGACCCATGTCTCCTGCAATAAGATAATGTGGTGTTGGTCTATGAGGCCACACCAATCAGGGTTGGCTGTTTTTTTAAGCAAACCTGCCACGTTCCATGATAGAAGCTTGACTGATGAAACAGTTCCATCCCCCATCTTTTGCAAGTACTCTCTATTCTCACTTGAATAAGACATATCTCCACAGTACATTTCCTCTGCTTGATCGCTAAAATGTGCTCCTGGCTCTATCTTCGATGTGCCCAATATCTGATTGCTTATTGTACAGGGATTAAAGGCATTTTGCTGGATATACCATCTCTCCTGCCCTTCACTATGGGGGCTTCACGTCAATCAATAGTCGAGGTTGGGCTGCTCGTATGGTCCCTTCTTGGTGTACGTGTGCTAGGGGACGTTGGAGTTTTATGTCTCTCTTTAAAGAACAGATTAAGCAAGGACTGGGGAATTCTCTGGACAAGTGACATTTGGGATGAAGTGCCAGGTCTCGATTTTTCGTCAAGGGCCAGAAGACCCTTTACTAGGCTCTGGCTGCTGAATTTCAGCCCTATGAGGTCTGTTTCTGACCATTCTCTTGAGTATCTCTGGACAGCGACTATGTCATCCCTTATAATAGACCTACACTTCTTTACCCCCCTTATCCAGTGGGTTACTTTATTCTTCAGGGAATCTCCTTGTTCTTTTTGACCGTAATTTAGCTTTGGGACGTTTGTCATATATACGTTGTACTGGCTGTAGTTGGCCTGACTTGCTGGGGTGCGTCGCGAGGGACCTATGGAACTTTCATCTGGGGATTTGTTTCTGTGCACCTCCTGATTAATCCCTTTTTCCTGTCTTGTGTCACTTTTTTTAAGTCAACCACAACAGGAGGTACACTTTCTTCTCCATGGTAATTTTGTGTTACCGCTCCAGCCCTGCTTCCTCTGTGCATTCCTATTATAAATGACTCGACTTGCTGGGTTTGTCTAGGTACAGAGTTGCTCTCAGGTTTAAACTGAGCTTTCCTTATGTCCCCAATTACGGCAGATATGCCGTCCCATTTTTCATGTATCATATGGCTAAAAGAAGTAAGGTACTCCCTGAGGGTCAGAATTTCAGCTCTTATTTGTACTAGCTGGACCTCAACAGGATGTTCCCTCTTAGTAGCTAGATGTGTTAGTGGCTCCTCAGTTTCCCTTGAGGCACTTTTCTCTAAATCAGAGGTTGCCAAAAAGGCAAGCAGTAGAAAACGGTTATCACAATTTATAAGAGGTGATACATTGCCCTGCTGACTTGGCAAGCTCAGCTTGGAGCTCTCTGTTGTATTTGTTGAAACTTCTGGTGGTGTATTTTCTAAATTTGGTCCTTGCAGTAAAGGTAGTGGAAGTTCTCTATTTGCAGGAGTGAAAAAGGATTTTATATAATTGGTGACAGCAGCAACCCCTTTTTTATGGGGCTTAGAGGGCTTGACAGATAACAAACTTTCCACCTCCTCTATTAGATCATCAATTTGGGTCAATGTACAATTTTCAGCTACATGTCAAGGTACCTTCTTTGCCCCCCCCCAGCCCAATGGGATTACCGCTGGCTTTCCTTTTCCCCATCCTGATTGTAAAAATTAGACTCAGATATGTAAACAACAGACAATAAAGGGAAGCAAAAAAGCGCTAGGAAAAAAAAGAAAATCCCCTGCTGGCCAAATGACTATACATCACAGAAAATCCAGAAGGCCTTGAGGGACATATCAGGGGGGGGCCCTGCCCTGCCTCTTCCTGGCAATGACGGGCAAGAACGGGCCCGCCCTTGGCCCGGGCTTCGCCTGGGCGCGTCCCGTAGAGCGGGAGCGCGAGGAATCAATTTATGGTCCCGGGCTCACAGGGCAGCCCCTCCTCTCAGTGCCGTAGGTTCGCGCCTCCCGTAGAGCGGGAGCGCGAAGAATCAATTTATGGTCCCGGGCTCACAGGGCAGCCCCTCCTCTCAGTGCCGTAGGTTCGCGCCTCCCCAGGTGCTTAAGTTAATTAAAATAGAAAAAAGGGAAAATTAACAATATACAGTGGGATGGAACAAAAAAACAAGACATATACATCATCTTGGCATAGCAAATTCATTAGGATAATACCAGTGCAATAGATGAATGGATCAGCCAATGAATGTCTTTCCAAACAATGTTACTCACTAATAATCTCTTTCAATTTGTATAATTCAGTCAAAAGTTCCCACATATGGCCACATCCACAATACACATATGCGTTATAAAATTGGCTTTTTAGCAGGCTTATTGTCAGCAATATTAACAAACGTATCAGGAATGTTCCTGGAGTAATCCAAATCTGGTCTATTTTCATGCTCTTAAAGGATGACTAAAAAGTTCAATTTCTCAAAGGCTTTGGTGGAGCAACAATGCTTCTTTTATGATTTTAAGGAACAGTTATTCAAAGCCATGAGGTCCATACCCATACTGGACTTTGTTAGGTCAGGAGCCCTTAAACTGATCAAGATGCCGACTATGGAGTAACCCATTTGGAAAAGGAGTCCAGGGCCAGAGTTTCATCTGAAGCCCAACTTTATTAATATGTCAGCGGTCCAACGCAGATCAAACAACGCAATCATGCCTCTGTCAGCTCTTTTCGACAGACAGCTGGCAGATAGATTATTTGGGCCATGAAGTTATTTAGATGGTGGCATCATCAGTTAAAGCCTCAAATGCCTTTGGAATATTGGGCCATTATGATTCATAGATGTAGCATGGGATCTTACCACAGATTTACCTCATCCCTGAAGACAAAAGGGAGACTACTAAGGCAATTGTTAAGGAGGAAGCAGTAACATCTGCGCCTATTATTAATGGTGCAATGAATGTATCCGTTTCTGACTTTGAGAAGGTAGGGATGACTCAGGTCGACAACTTTCCTTCCAAAGGTCCTTGCTAGGATCCTGGAAAGGCTATTTGACAAACTGACCCCCATTTGGAAAACATGTGGATGATGCCTTGCAAAACAATAAGAAAGACATGAATACAGCAAAATTCATGCTGTTCTGCAATACGGTTGTCTTGACTCAGTCACTTTTTGTGGCTCACAAAGATCCCAGCCTTACAGGGGAGGTTTTACATCCGACCATAATAACTCTTACAATGAATCATATATGACTAGGGATACACATCCGGCAGGAACCAAAGACAAGGGTATGGCAGAGGAGGAGCACCTTTCAACTCAAGAATGCCCGTAGGACAACCAAATAAGAGCTTGGCTGCTCACAGAGGCTTCTCCTGTCAACTCCATTTCAAGAGGCCAGTCAAAGAATTTCCCTTTTTGCCTCTACATAGGAGTCCATAACATACGACCAATGGATGTGTTAAATTGTACACTCAGGACAAACAAGAGTTTATACAGAAACCACTTGTCTGCCCACCCAAGAAAAAAATCATCTTTACTTGAGGGCACTATGGCGGTCATTACAACATTGGCGGTAAAAGCCGCTTACCGCCGTGTAGAAGACCGCCAACACACCGCCGCGGCCGCGGAATTCCGCCACAGCTATTATGACCCACATCTCGGAATCCGACAAAAATCAGACACCCACACAAGTCCGCCACACCAAAGGTCAGTGATAAACTGGCGAGAAAAAAACCTCCACCGTCACGCCAACAGAAATACGCCCACACTATCACGACACACGAATCCACGCGGCGGTCTTTCAACCGCGGTATTCCATTGGCGGTACACACCGCCACGCTCAAAATACACACACTCTTACAAAACACTCTTACACTCTTACAAGCCAAATTGGACAATTCAAAATACACACACCTGATACACATACACACACCACTCCCACACACCCAATACAATATAAAACACACACCCACATCACCCACAAACCCCTACGACCACTATTACAGAGAGAAGGCCAGAGAGAGACACCACCATCCACAAACTAGCATCCACAGGCACACAACACCATCACCCACACAACTTCCACGCACAAAACACCACACTCCACTACATATCACCACACTGATCACCACACACACCACCCCACACATCACCTACACCACCCCATGGCACGGCAAAGACACCCCAGGTTCTCGGAGGAGGAGCTCAGGGTCATGGTGGAGGAAATCGTCCGGGTAGAGCCACAGCTATTTGGATCACAGGTGCAGCACACCTCAATTGCAAGGAAGATGGAGCTATGGCGATGAATAGTCGACAGTGTCAACGCAGTGGGACAACACCCAAGAAATCGGGAGGACATCAGGAAGAGGTGTAACGACCTACGGGGGGAAGGTGCGTTCCGTGGTCTCAAGACACCACCAGGCGGTTCAGCGGACTGGCGGCAGACCCCCACCTCCTCACCCACAACTAACAACATGGGAGGAGCAGGTCGTGGCGATTCTGCATCCTGAGGGCCTCGCAGGAGTCGGTGGAGGAATGGACTCTGGTAAGTCAAACCTTTAACTACCATATCCCCCACCCTACCTGCATGCTATCACATACCCCCACCCTCGCCCCCACCCCTATCACTCCAACTCCTCACAAATGTACCAATATCACAAACCACCCATCCCAAGCCCTGCATGCAACACCAACACATGGACACCCATCACTACAGCATGCCCACTGCACATACCCATACACCCCCCTAAACCATCATCACACAAGCCCCCACACAGGAATGCCAGCACTGGTGGACACGCTCACCCACCCATTGCACACCATGACACACACAGATGCAATAATCATGCCTTTCCACCCCTGCAGGACCACTACCCAACACCACCAGACAGGAGGGTCCAGACATCTCCACTCCACCCACAGAACAGGCCCACAGTGCTGACAGCACCTCTGTCCAACTGGATCTAGATGACCAGCCCGGACCATCGTGGGCCTCGGGACAGTCGGTTCTACTCACACAGGCACAGGCCACCACAGACCTTCCCCCCTCTGGAAACACCAGCACAGCACCCACCCAGCGGGCCCATACCTCCATCCCCAGGACACGTCAATCAGCTGTGTGTCCACCACTACAGGGAACCCAGGATAACCCACCACCCCAACAACAACAGGGACCTGGGGGCAGTGGCAGTGGCAGTGGGCACACGGTCCAGGGGACGGAGGCCCAGGAACACAGGGGAACTGGGAGGGCTGCTGTGCGACAGGGGGCGGACAGGCCAAGGGAACCCTCTCCACGAGGCCCTCTCCTCCATCATGGGAGCATACCACCACTCCCAGGAGACGATGGCAACGGTACTGGCCAAGTTTCAGGAGACCCAGCGCATGCAGGAGGAACAGTATTTGGGGTTCAGGGAGGAACTCAGAACCATCAGCTCCGCCCTGGGCACCATCGTAGGGGTGCTGAAGGAAGTACTCAACACCAGGAGGGACACTGTGGCACTACAAGGGGCCCCTGACACTACCATGGACGATGAACTGCCCACCACCTCCGCCGGCGCTAGTGAACAGGAGGCACCACCACAGGACCACCACACCAGCACCCCACCCCCAGCAGAGGGAGATCCACCCCGCAAACGGTCCCTGAGATCCATGAACAAGACAGAGCACGATGCCAAGACCCCTGCCAAGAAATGAGACCACCCTGATTGTCATCCCACTGTCCCACTTTGTCACCCTGTCCATATTGAAACTGCCCCAGCTCCACTTCCTATGCCCATATGGGCAATGCACCTGTGAGACTAATAGACTGGACTCTGCCATGGACACTCCTTCGCCATCACCCCTCACCATTTAACTTCCCCATCCAATATTTTGTACTTAAATAAACACACCTAAAGCACCAAAAGATCTGGAGTCTGTCTGTGATTTCGAAATAGTGTATTTGCAATTACAGTGACAAAATGTTCAGGAAATAGTAATGTCAACATACCTATGTCACACAGCTCTAGTCCCTGAGGAATCTAAGCAGTTGACACATGTTGGAACCCACACCTGTGAAACCGTAAGGGAAAGTGACAACTCAGTGACCATACACTGGGTGAAATCGACAGACAGGATAGAGGTAGAAGTGTAAAAGTACATGTAGTAGGCACAAATGTATTCTCACCTGTGTTTCACTGGAAATATTGCTGGATGACTGAGTCCCTGTTCTGCATGTCTTCTTCCTCTGCTTCCTCCTCATCACTGTCCACAGGCTCCACAGCTGCCACAACACCGCCATCTGGACCATCCTCCTGCAGAAAAGGCACCTGTTGTCGCAAAGCCAAGTTATGAAGCATACAGCAGGCCACGAAGATCTGGCACACCTTCTTTGGTGAGTAGAATAAGGATCCACCTGTCATATGGAGGCACCTGAACCTGGCCTTCGGGAGGCCAAAGGTCCGCTCGATCACCCTCCTAGTTCGCCCATGGGCATCATTGTAGCATTCCTCTGCCCTTGTCCTGGGATTCCTCACTGGGGTCAGTAGCCATGACAGGTTGGGGTAACCAGAGTCACCTAATAGCCACACACGGTGCTTCTGGAGTTGACCCATCACATAAGGGATGCTGCTATTCCGCATGATGTAGGCGTCATGCACTGAGCCAGGGAACATGGCATTCACATGGGAGATGTACAGGTCTGCCAAACATACCATCTGTACATTCATGGAATGATAACTCTTCCGGTTTCTGTACACCTGTTCACTCCTGTAGGGGGGGACCAAAGCCACATGGGTCCCATCAATGGCACCTATGATGTTGGGGATACGTCCAAGGGCATAGAAGTATCCTTTCACTGTAGGCAAATCCTCCACCTGAGGGAAAACGATGTAGCTCTGCATGTGTTTCAGCAGGGCAGACAACACTCTGGACAATACGTTGGAAAACATAGGCTGGGACATCCCTGATGCCATGGCCACAGTTGTTTGAAAAGACCCACTAGCAAGGAAATGGAGCACTGATAGCACCTGTACTTGAGGGGGGATTACTGTGGGATGGCGGATTGCTGACATCAGGTCAGGCTCCAACTCTGTACACAGTTCCTGGATTGTGGCACGGTCAAACCTGTAGGTGATAATCAAATTTCTTTCCTCCATTGTCGACAGGTCCACCAGCGGTTGGTACACCGGAGGATTCCGCCATCTCCTCACATGTCCCAGCGGACGGTGCCTATGAAGGACAACAGCGAGCACAGAGTCAAACAACTCAGAGGTATGTACCCACAGTCTACATAGAACACCATTCAAACACAAAATGTGGCCTGTACGTGTGTTGAGAGTAGGCCTAGGTATGTGTGACGCAGTTGGTAATTAGGCCATGTGGGCCCCTGAAATGGCGGCTGCCTGACCTCTAAAGTGGGACAATGGGATGTGAGGTAACTGCGCTGGCGTTGTACACCGTCGCGGTAGGCGGTCGAAGAACGTGGCGCAATGCTGCATTGGTTAACATTGGACCCTATGGGCCCCAGGAGCCAATGATGATGTACGCCGGCGGTGATGGTATGCACCGCCGCGGATGTGACCGCCATTTTCTATCTGTTGAATCACTCGATACCTGATCTTCGACAGGAGAGGACCTACACTGCAAGTGCTGCTGTGACCTCGGTCTGGAAGAGACAATGGCTTGTGCGTCTGGGGAAAGGGCCCCTGCCTTCACATCGGAGGAGTTGGAGAAGCTTGTGGATGGGGTCCTCCCCCAGTACACGCTACTCTACGGTCCTCCAGACCAACAGGTAAGTACACAGGGAGCATGTTGTATGGGCTATGCCTGTGTGGAGAGGGCTGGTTGTAAGAAGGAAGGGGGCAGAGTTCTGAGTGCATGAAAGACGGTGGGTGCATGTGCCACATGGCAAGGGTAGGGATGGGGGCCACTCACTTTGACGGCGCAGTTGGTAATGACTTCTCTTCTTCCCCTGTACATTTCATGTAGGTCAGCACCCACCAGAAGGATATTTGGCGTGCCATCGCCAAGGACGTCCGGACCCTGGGGGTCCACCACAGACAGAGCACCCACTGCCGGAAAAGATGGGAGGACATTCGCCGCTGAAGCAAGACGACGGCGAAGGCTCAGCTGGGGATGGCCTCCCAACGTGGGAGGGGTGCCCGTCGAACCATGACCCCCCTGATGGTCCGGATCCTGGTGGTGGCCTACCCGGAGTTGGATGGGCTCTTGAGGGCATCACAGCAGACACAAGGGGGTGAGTACACTCTCATTCAGCTGACTTTGCGTGCAGTGGAGGGGTCTGGGTGGGGGAGGAGGGCTGTGGGTTTCCCTAGGCCAGGGCGAGTTCCGTAGGCTAGGCCCCTTCGTAAGGCATGGCCCTGTGGCCCCCCACCCCACCTCTGTAGAGTGGCAAGTACAGCTATTCATGCACCTGTGTCATCTATGTGTGCATATGTCGTCCATAGCCTTGTAGGCCATTTCCCAGGAATTGCACTGTAGAGCCCAACAGCGCGACATAGTGCAGGGGGCTTCTGTGTCTGTCTTGTCCACCAACGGTAGCGGTAAGCCATGCGCTCAACATGTCTTTCTTCTGTTCCCCCCCCCCCTTTTTTGCGGTCCCCCTGTTCTTGTGTGCATTAGCATCATCAGGCGGAGGAGCAGTGGCACCGGAGCACGAGGGAGCTGTATCCCACATGGCCATAGAGGGCCACACTACGGACACTGAATACACCAGTGTGACGGAGGGCGAGGGGAGCACTACGGCGGTGACAGGAGCTGAAACCAGCGACACGGGCTCATCCTCCGATGGGAGCTCCCTTGTGGTGGCTGCAACATCTGTGCCCCCCACTTCTACAGGTACAGCCGCCACCCCCCCTACCACCTCCGCCCTCCCAGCAGCCCCTCAGCCTTCGCCCTGTGCCCGCTCACCCAGGAGGGTGGGCATCACCTTTGCCCCAGGCACCTCAGCCCCTGCCCCTGTCACCTCTGCTGCCCTCAGTGAGGAGGCCATTGACCTCCTCAGGTCACTCACTGTTGGGCAGTCTACCATTTTGAATGCCATCCAGGGTGTAGAAAGGGAGTTGCAACAAACCAATGCATTCCTGGAGGGCATTCATTCTGGTCAGGAGGCCAGAACCTTTCAAACTCTGGCCTCAGCACTGATCCCCTGTACCTCTGCCCATCCCAAGCACACCATCAGACCAGCCTGCACACACCTCACCACACAAGGGAAGCTCATGCAAATATAAGCACCACACATCCCACAGGCACTCACGCAAGCATCACACACATACAGACACACCAACATCCACTGCCTCCACTGTGTCCCCCTCCTCCTCGTCTCCCTCCTCCCTCCCAGTCTCGTCTACACTCACACCTGCATGCACTACCTCTACAGCCACTACGTCCCGCACCAGCACACCCACCACCACACCCTGCTCACGTGCAGTCACCACCCCCACTACCATTCACACATCCCCTGTGTCCTCTCCCAGTGTGTCTGTGACGCCCCCTCCCAAGATACACAAACGCAGGCACACACCCACCCAACATACATCCACCTCACAACAGCCTCCAGCGCATGCACCTGCACCCAAAGCCACAAAACTTACACCTCCTACAACAACCACCTCTTCCTCCACTCCCAAACCCCCTCCAGCTACCCGTCCCAGTGTCTCCAAACAACTTTTCCTGTCCACCCTTAACCTATTTCCCACCACCCCCGTCCAACTCATAGGTCCCGAACTAGCACCTCAGCCACAAAATCTACGGGACTAGTGGTGCCTGTTGTCACAGGTATGTGGAGTGCACCGGCCACCAGGACAGCCAGTGTGTCACGGAGCCACAGCACAGCCAGTCCCCCCCCCCTGTGAAGCACCAGAAGTTGGCCAGTGCCCGGCGGGAGAGGGGGAAGACTCCAGCCACCCAAGCCGCTCCCAGGGGTCACGGGGGGAGTGTGGACTCCGCTGTGACTCCTCCCAAGGTGGGGAAGGGCCAGAAGAGACCCGGCAAGTCTGGGAGAAGCAGCACGGCGGAGAAGACCGCCATCATCCCCGCTGGCCAGGAGGGCCCCGCCAGCCCCATCGTCGCTGCCCAGGAGGCCACCGCCAGCCCCATCGTCGCTGCCCAGGAGGCCACCGCCAGCCCCATCGTCGCTGCCCAGGAGGACCCCGCCAGCCACAGCCCAGCTGCCCAGGAGGGCCCGCCAGCCACAGCCCAGCTGCCCAGGAGGACCCCGCCAGCCACAGCCCAGCTGCCCAGGAGGACCCCGCCAGCCACAGCCCATCTGCCCAGGAGGGCCCCGCCAGCCACAGCCCAGCTGCCCAATGAAGGACCGCCAGCCCCATCCCAGCTGGGGATGAACAGGGCAAGGAACGCCAAGTCAAGCACCACTGAACAGGGCAAGCACTGCTGAACAGGGCAAGGACCGCCAAGTCAAGCACCGCTGAACAGGGCTAGGACCGCCAAGTCAAGCACCACTGAACAGGGCAAGCACCGCTGAACAGGGCAAGCACCGCCAAGTCAAGCACCGCTGAACAGGGCAAGCACCGCCAAGTCAAGCACCGCTGAACAGGGCAAGCACCGCTGAACAGGGCAAGGACCGCCAAGTCAAGCACCGCTGAACAGGGCAAGCACCGCTGAACAGGGCAAGCACCGCCAACTCAAGCACCGCTAGCCCATGAGCGGCAGGGGCACTGACGCAACAGGGACCGTCACGGGGTGAGTGATGCACTCTGGGCACCAGTCCCCCTCCAGAACCAGTGGAGACAAGCATCCACTACATCTGTCCTTGGCAGGATGAAGCACTCTGGGCACCAGTCCCCCTCCAGAACCAGTGGAGACTGTTATCCACTTGAGAGACTCTGGCTTTGCACTCCCCATGATATGGCAGTGGGCAACCCACCCACTGTGAGACTGTGGCTTTGCACTCCCCAGGATGCAGCAGTGGGCAACCCACCCACTGTAGAGACTTGAGAGACTGTGGCTTTGCACTCCCCAGGATGCAGCAGTGGGCAACCCACCCACTGTAGAGACTTGAGAGACTGTGGCTTTGCACTCCCCAGGATAATGCAGTGGGCAACCAACCCACTGTAGAGACTTGAGAGACTGTGGCTTTGCACTCCCCAGGATATGGCAGTGGGCAACCCACCCACTGGAGAGACTTGAGAGACTGTGGCTTTGCACTCCCCAGGATAATGCAGTGGGCAAACCACCCACTGGAGAGACTTGAGAGACTGTGGCTCTGCACTCCCCAGGATAATGCAGCGGGCAAACCACCCACTGTAGAGACTTGAGAGACTGTGGCTTTGCACTCCCCAGGATACATCAATGGGCATGGAGCCCCCTCGTGGATCTGGCGTTGTCCACTCATCCGGCTGAGGTGCCCCCCCTTCCTTTCCCCCTGAGGTGCCTGTTGTATTTCTATCTGATGCCCCTGCAGTGTTCTCTCTGTTTTGATCTGGTATCGTGTGTGGGCCTCGCCCATGCATTTTGGGCCCAGTGGTCCACAGACTATGAATGGTGCAATACCTGGACTACTAATCTTGGTGTATATTTTGTTAATAGTGTATATATGTATATATTTGCTTACGGAATTTTGATATATTACAATGGTTACACTCATTTCCATTTGTCTTTGCATTCTTCCGGGGGGGTTGGGGGATGTAACTGTAATGTTTAGATATGCATTGGTGTGTGTGTTGTAGTGGGTGGGGGTGGGGGTGTTGCGTGTGTGTGTCCCTGTTTTGTGCCTCCCCCCTCCCCTGTGTCGTAGGTGCAGTACTCACTGTGGTCTTCGCCGCCGGCGTTGATGCTCCTGGTACAGGAGCAGGAAGACTATCGCAGTGAGAATATGGAGTTCCGGCTCCATGGTGTCCTCCTTCCTCGTGGAGTGTGTAGAGGTGAGCGTTTTTCCTTCGAAATTCCTGTTTCCGCCGTGTTTTTATCCACGGTGAATCAGCCCCGGAAAAGGTGGCGGATTGGCCTGTCATAATAGTGTGGGCGGTACATTGTCCTCCGCTAGTCTGTTGGCGGTCGGAGTGTTAAAGTGGCTGTCTTTGTTGGCGGTTTCCGCCACTGTCGTATTCCCAAAATTTTACCGCCGGCCTGTTGGAGGTCTTACCGCCGCTTTAACACAGTCCGCCAGGGGTGTAATGACCCCCTATATATTGAAGTTCTCCTCTCCTTCTAAAGAGAGTGACAGAGAGGAAAGAAACCAGAACTTTAGTCCTGATTCTTTATGATAAGAAGGAAAATTGCAGATTACAGGTCTATTCTAGATCTGTGGGTACTCCATAAGTTCCTGAAAAAGTCTGTTGGCATGATTATTCTTCAAGAAGTCCTCCTGATGTTCCAGGTGGGAGATTATGTGAACTCACTGGATCTTCAGGCTACATATTACGACATCCTGATACCCCGAAGCCCAGGAATTACCTCTGCTTTTCTGGGGCTGGCAAAACTATTAATTAAAGGCACTTCCAATCTGCCTCAAATCTGCAACCTGGACTTTCTCCAAGTGCCTTACACCAGTGTAATTCCTCCGCAGATTACAGGGTCACCAAGTGCACCCATACTTGGAGGACTAGCTCGTTATGGCTCTAGCAAAGAAAGATGAAAATCTATCAATATGTTTCACAGGTTAGGACTGACACTGAACTTGACAAACCCTCTATGAAACTACAGACAACCTTCAATTCTTGGGAAGAACAATGGACATGTAGTTGGCAAAGGCATTTCCCTTGGTGGACGAAGCAATGAATCTCCAATCCATGGTGAAGACCCTCTATGCCAAGCAGTCAGTCATGGTATAGGCCATCTTCCATTGGGTCGACACTGTCGTGGTACATCTACCAGGATGCTAAAACGATCAGGTGAGCACACTCAGTTGAACACTATGGGACTTCCACCCATGGGAGCTCTACCAGGATCAAGTGGTCTACATCAGTTCACCCCACACTGGACTAGTTTGCTACCTTGAGACACATAAAAGTCCAGTGGTTTTGGCAGTCAGAAATCAAAACAATTCCTTTTAATCAAATGGTCCAGCGTCTTGCCTTCCCTCCGTTTCCCCTGATCCACAGACTACTGAGAAAGGTAAAGGGGGACCACACATAATGAGATAGGACAGGCCTGTCTTTTAATGTGCATAGTTCTCTGCCTCAACTGCGGAGTCTCCACAGTTGTAAACATACTATTAACTTGTAGTTTGTGAATATAAAAAAAGTACAAACTTACACAAAATTGTAAGTGTAATTATGAATCAGGCCCTCTGTGTTTGGCGTTTGCCCACTCTGTTCTCACAAAGAATCATAAAATAGTTTAGGAAGGGACTCCATAGTGCCCTGTGAGCTCAACACTGTCTTGAGCCAGCTTATTTTGTCTTATTTTGAGCCCATTCACAAAGTGCATCTAACTTTCTAACTCTTGGTAGACAGAGTCTCAAATGGTGCTTACATCAACAAGGAGAATAGGAGAGCTGCAGGGCTCTTCACACCATTCACTTTAAGTAGGGAAGATTGTGTAAAGTCGTTCTGATGATCTTACCTCAATTAGGCTGTCTGACGAGCAGTCCATCAACTGGGCTGGAGGGTGTCTGTTGACAGAATACTTACAGTGCATCCAACTCTAAATAAGGCTGTGGCCGAGGGTTTGGTGGACAGGGTACTCCATTGTATTTGCAACGGAGTACCCTGTCTGCCAAGCTCTAAATCCCACCCTTTGCCTGTTCTGCTAGCCTGTTCTGCCTTTGGCTCCAAAAAAACATTTTGGTATATGAAGAGCTTTATATTTTTTAACATAACATAGTATGTGAGCTGGTCCGTGGGTTTCTTAGGATTTGTCTGTTAACTTGTGACTTTGAAAAATGACTGTTAGCGTGTATGAAGTCCATGCCATAGGTTATTTTGTATTTGGGACCACATGCATGCACTTTGGGGGTCATTCTTACTTTGGCGGGCGGGGAGGCCGCCCGCCAAAGTAACCCCGTCAGAACACCGCACCGCGGTCGAAAGACCGCTGCGGTGATTCTGAGATTTGCCCTGGGCTGGCGGGCGGCCGCCAAAAGGCCGCCCGCCAGCCCAGGGCAAATCAACCTTCCCACGAGGACGCCGGCTCAGAATTGAGCCGGCGTAATGTGGGAAGGTGCGACGGGTGCAGTGGCACCCGTCGCGTATTTCAGTGTCTGCATAGCAGACACTGAAATACTTTGCGGGGCCCTCTTACGGGGGCCCCGCGGCACTCCCTACCGCCATCCTGTTCATGGCGGGTTTCCCGCCATGAACAGGATGGCGGTAGGGGGTGTCTGAATCCCCACTCCGCCGCCAAGGAGGATTCCCCCGAGCAGTGGAAAGTCGGCGGGAGACCGCCGACTTTCCGCTTCTGACTGCGGCTGAACCGCCGCGGTCAGAATGCTCGAGGGAGCACCGCCAGCCTGTTGGCGGTGCTCCCATGGTCGGTGACCCTGGCGGTCACCGGCCGCCAGGGTCAGAATGACCCCCTTTGTCTTTTACAGTGATTGTATGGTTGAAAATGTGAAGAAAATGGTTTTATATTAAAACACCCTGTCTCAAAATAACTATCGAATTGTATTTTGTAATTGGAAAATTGAAAAGGCCATCAATACAACAAGGTACTGCAAAACTTCCAGACAGTGGTGACAACCATGGAAATATCTGAGTTCAGAAATCATTTTCAGGCTATCAGAGCCTTCCCTGGTACAAATAATTAATCAGCAGGACATGAACCAACACGAGTGGCAACTTTATTATCTCTCTAGTGGAGAATGAATGAAGAGAACATGAAGAAGCGGTCCTTTCCAGAAAGCTCAGCCAATTCAGACCCTGGTAACAGAAGGCTCCCTACCAGCATGAATAACCCACTTTGTTGATCTTCAGATTGAAAGAATTTGGGGGGTCATTCCGACCCCGGCGGGCAGCGGTTTCCGCCCGCCGGGCGGAAACCACCCAAACACCGCCCAGCGGTCAAATGACCGCGGGGAGAATTTTGACTTTCCCGCTGGGCCGGCGGGCGATCTTCAAAAGATCGCCCGCCGGCCCAGCAGGAAAGCCCCAGCAAAGATGAAGCCGGCTCCGAATGGAGCCGGCAGATTTGCTGGGGTGCGACGGGTGCAGTTGCACCCGCCGCGATTTTCAGTGTCTGCTATGCAGACACTGAAAGTCTTGTTGGGGCCCTGTTAGGGGGCCCCTGCAGTGCCCATGCCTGGTGCCCGGGATCCTCTCCCACCTGGTGTAGCTGTGGACACTGCTGTGCCCCTGGACTGGGTGGCTGAAGTGCTTGCCTGGGTTCTGACCACCCTGGCCTGACGTGAGGGATGGGGTAGGAAAGGGCTAGAGAAGAGGCCAATGTTGGCGAGGAAAAGCTTCTTAGGGACATTGGGGCGGGAAGAGGGAAATGGTCTGGGAGTGGAGGTAGAGGGAATAGTTGTAGGAGGTGTCTGTCTGCTGTGTTTGGGTGCAGGTGCATGGGCTGGGTGCTGTTGTGAGGTGGATGGCTGTTGGGTGTCTGAGTGCTTGTGTTTGTGTACTTTGGGGGGAGGGGGCACAGACACAGTGGGAGAGGACACAGGGGACGTGTGCATGGATGTAGGGGTGGTGATTGCCAGTGAGGGGTGTGTGCTGATAGGTGTGCTGGTGATGGGGTTGTGGATGATGATGATGATGTAGTGCATGCAGGTGTGAGTGTAGACACAATTGGGAGGGAGGTGGACGAGGAGGAAGAGGGGACCACAGTGGAGGCAGTGGATGTTGGTATGTCTGCATCTGGATGGTGTTTGTGTGAGTGCCTGTGGGATGAAGTGTGGTGCTTGTGTTTGCTATGTCCACTCTTGTTTGTTGTCCTGGGTGCATGCTCGTCTGACTCTGTGCTTGGGATAGGTTGGGGTTGAGGAGAATGGGATTGGGTAGTGGAAGTTGGAGGGGGGAGGCTAGAAACAGGGACAATGGCTGCCAACAGATAGGAGGCCAGAGCCTGGATTGATCTCTGTTGGGCCGCCGTGCCAGTGTGAATGCCCTCCAGGAATGCATTTGTCTGTTGCAATTGGGCTGCCAGCCCCTGGATGGCATTCACAATGGTTGACTGCCCAACAGAGATGCATCGCAAGAGGTCAATAGACTCCTCACTCAGGGCAACAGAGCTAACTGGGGAAGGGCCTGAGGTGCCTCGGGCGAAACAGATGCCCACTCTCCTGGGTGAGCGGGCACGGGAAACACGACGAGGGGCTGCTGGGAGGGCGGTGCTGGTACGGGGGTGGCGGCTGTACCTGTACCTGGGGTAGGCACAGAGGTGTCCGCCATCACAAGTGAGCTTCCATCGGAGGAGGAATCGGTGTCAGTACTGTCCCCTCCTGTCTCCGCCATGGTGCTCACCTCGCCCTCCGTCCCACTGGTGCCCTCACCGTTGGTGGATCCGGCCTCCTGGGCCCTGTGGGAGGCAGCTCCCTCCATCGCTAGTGCCTCACCTCCCCTGCCAGATGATGCTAATGCACATAAGGACAGGGTGACAAAACAAAAAGGGGAGGGGGGCCAGACAAAGGAAACACTTGGTCAATGGCGCAAACAACACCAACGTTGGCGTACACAACACACACACACACAGGGAACAGCCCTACGCACTATGCAATGCACTACCAGTCACAATACTAGTCACCAGCCCAAGGATAGGGACACCTAACGCCACTTGCAGCATTCCTGAGACCCACAGACCCCTGCCCAGTAGTGGATGCCTACTAGCTTGGTTGGAGGTATTTTACATCAGAACTCTGCCCAACATGGGACCTACGCTACAATGTCAGGCCTGGCGTAGGGGCACCCAGAGGCGCACATCCCCCACCCAGATACCACCCCACCATGCGCAAGTTGTATTTTGGGGCACTGTACTCACTCCCTTGTGGCTGCTGTGATGCCCCCAAGCGCCCTTCCAGCTCCGGATAGGCCACCGCCAATATGCGGGCCATCAGTGGGGTCAAGGTTCGACGGGCACCCCTTGCTCATTGGGCGGCCATCCCCAGCTGGGCCTCCGCCGTCTTCCGTGCCCAGCATCTCAGTCCTCCCACCGTTTGCGACAGTGGGTGCTCCACCTGCTGTAGTCCCCCAGGGTCTGCACGTCCTTTGCAATGGCACGCCATATACCTTTTTTCTGATGGGTACTGACCTGCAGGGAAATGGACACAGGGAAAGATATTAGTCTGACTGTCCTGCCTGTTATACTCATGGCCCCCCATGTACCTTCCCTTCCCTATTAGCACAGACATACCATACATGCACCACGTTGCCTAGGGCCCTTCCACCAACCCCCCCCACACGAGGCCTTCACACACAGCACTCCATGCATTCACTCCCCATGCATCATACTCAAGGTGTACTCACCTGTTGGTCTGGAGGCCCATGCAACATTCGGTACTGGGGTAGGACCCCATTCACCAGTCTCTCCAACTCCACCGAGGTGAAGGCAGGGGCCCTTTCCCCAGTGACACGAGCCATGGTCAGTTCCAGACACATGTCACAGCAGCACTTGCAGTGTAGGTCCTCTACTGTTGAAGGTCAGGTAGCAAGTGAGTGAACAGATAGAAAATGGGGGTGACGTCCGCGGAAGTGCATACCGTCACCGCCGGCGTACATCACCATTGGCCACTGTAATCCATAGGCCCAATGTTAACCAATGAGGAGTTGCACGGCGGTTTTCGACCGCCTCCCGCAACGGCGCACAACGCCAGCGGAATTACCTCATGTCCACCTGTCCCTCCAAACAGGACAGGCGGATGCCATTTCAGGTGGGGGGGTGGGGGGGTAGGCCATGGCTCCTAACTGCGTCACAGTACACATATGCACCATTTGGACCTCTCCAAAAAATACTGTTACAATCTCAACATACATTGAAGTGTAGTGGTTGTTAATAAGAGATACTAACCAGCTCCTAACCATTTTGCCCCATAGATTGCAACTTCTGCGAATGAATAGGAGATTGAGACATACCCCGTGTACAGACCCCTGGTGGACTTGGCAACAATGGAGGACAGGCTCATTATCCTCACCTATAGACTGAGCAGGGCCACAATCACAGAGCTGTGTGCCCAATTGGAGCCTGACCTGATATCTGCTATCCGTCACCCCACTGGGATCCCCCCCTCTTGTGCAAGTGCTATCAGTGCTCCATTTCCTGGCAACTGGCTCCTTCCAAGTGACAGAGGGCTTGGCAGCAGGAATGTCTCAGCCAGTGTTTTCAGTAGTACTGACCAGAGTGTTGTCTGCCCCGATCAAACACATGAGCAGCTACATTGTTTTCCCCCAGGTGGAGGATTTGGCCACAGTGAAAGCTGACTTCTATGCAATGGGACATATCTCCAACAGTATAGGGGAAATTGATGGTACGCATATAGCATTTGTCCGCCCCGGCGAAATAAACAGGTGTTCAGAAATCGAAAGAGCTTTCACTCCAGGAATGTGCAGATGGTGTGCCTGGCGGACCAGTACATCTCCCACGTCAATGCAAAATATCCTGGGTCTGTGCATGATGCCTTCAACCTGAGGAATAGCAGCATCACATATGTGATGGCTCAACTCCAGAGGCACAGGGTGTAGCTAATAGGGGAGCCCTGGTTCCTGTCAACATCAGGACAGTGCGCACTCTACGGGCGACTAGAATGCAAAAATCCAGCACTCTCATGATAACGTAATTTATGCATTGTGCTGATATGATGTTGTTTAACCTTTTGCATTGCAGAGTTTAATCCTGATGTCTTATGTTTAAGATGTATATAAATACTGTACATTTGCAATGTACTGCTGCAGGCTTTCAGAGTGTGTCAGCGTGTGGTCCCCATTCCAGGGCCTTCTAGAAGCTTTCCCTGCAGCATGCTTGGGTGTGGTTTGTGGGCTGGGCCAAGGCTCTATATAAGGGAGCCTGCCCAGCTCCATGTGCTCACTATTCAGAGGTCCCAGTGCAGAGTAGCAGCAACTTCCTGAGCTCCTGTTCCGGAGGCCTACTTTGATCTTCCAGGCCTCGCCCTTTCACTTTGCTGGGTGATTCTTGATCAGAGCGGTAAGACGGAGGTCGGGCTGGGCCTCTGATCCCGTTCTCGAAGGATTTTGAGTTCTTGGGCCTAATTAGCATGATAAATCTATTTTGCTGTTGTGCGTGTGAAAGTGCGCTTGATGTTTAATGACATTTACATGCTGGCATTTGAATCAGCTAGACGCGTGATTCTTTCTTCGTATACAAATCTTGATGTTTATAGTGCACAACCATTTAAAGGCATTTACAAGGTTGCATTCGAATCGGCAAGACGCGCAAGTCTTTACTCAAGTGCAAATCTTGATATTCATTGTGCGCAACCATTTTATGGCATTTACAAGGTTGCATTAGAATCGGCAAGACGCGCAATTCATTTCCTGTGCTTAATTCATGTTATTCATTGTTCGCTACCATTACTTGGCATTCACATGGTGGCTTTCGAATCAGCAAGACGTGCAATTCATTTCTTGTGTTTAGTTCATGATATTCAGTGCGAGCTACCATGTCTTGACATTCACTTGGTGGCTTTCGAATCGGTAAGACGCGCGATTCTTCTCTTGCGTTTAATTCATGATATTCATTGTGTGTTACCACTTCATGGCATTTACTTGGTGACCTTCGAATCGGCAAGACGAGCGATTCATTTCTCGTGCCTCACTCATGTTATTCATTGTGCACAATCATTTCATGGCATTTATAAACCTTTGGGGATATCTGCAATGTGCGCAATTCATGTTCCCGCATTTTAAGAAAACTAAAGTGAATTATAGATGTTATATTGTATGTGCATAATAAGTCCATCTAGTACAATTCATATAATGTTATAGAAACCTTTCAGATTATTTCCTGGTCCTCATGCACAGACTATTCTTGAATTTGAAAGTGTAATGCTATAAGGTTCTGATGTTTCTAATCCATGTGTAACATTTCATTGAGTGGTTCATTAGAAAATGGTACTAATCTTTCTTGATTCCCTCACAGGTATCCAGACATCTTGAGGCCTAGTAATTTAAGTTCATGCTTAAGTTATCCATGTTTCCAATATGACAATGCTTAGAGTCATAGCCTAGTAATGATTAATATGGTATAATCTTGATATTGTGTGTTTTAACCTTTTGCTTCCTACAGGTCTCCTTCCCAGCTGTTCCCTACCTAATCCCCTTTTCCCCACTTGGACTCTCTTAGACTCTGTGGCATTCTAATCAGAGTATTGGAGCTGTCTGGTGGTGGACTTGCTGGGAACGTGCACAAACCTTGAGGATCTGGTGACTCTGACAGTTCCCACCCAGTGGGTGTTGGTGTGGTCCCTAAGGGTTGGTGTGTGGCTAACAGTTGTCCCTCGATATTTGCAGGTGACTCTGGTTACCCCAACCTCTCATGGATACTGACCCCTGCGAGGAATACCAGGACAAGGGCAGAGGAACGTTACAATGAGGCACATGGGGGAACAAGAAGAATTATAGAGAGGACCTTCGGCCTCCTGAAGGCCAGGTTTTGTTGCCTCCATCTAACAAGTGGATCCCTGTACTACTCACCCAAGAAGGTGTGCCAGATCATCATGGCATGCTGTATGTTGCCCAACCTTGCCTTACGTCGCCAGGTGCCTCTTCTGCAGGAGGATGAGGCAGGAGATGGCCGTGTGGAAGCAGTGGACCCTGTGGACAGTGAAGATGAGGAGGCAGAGGATGAGGACAAAGAAGTGCAATAATTCGTCAATACTTCCAGTGACACACAGGTAACAAAGAGTAACTTCACATTTAATTGACATTTTTGTGTTTTACATTATCACGGGCAGGCTGTTTTTCCCACATCTGTGGCCACTCACTGTAGCCTTTGGCATCTCTATTTGCAGATATTTGTGCCCCACTATCGCCCCTGGTGTGTAGACTGCAGCCAACTACAGGTCATTGTTATGTTTAAAATTCTGTACAGTTGATTTTCAATGTTTAAACCTTGTTGAACTAATACATACTTAAATCATTTGACATACTCCATACTTGTATTTTTTCAAAGGGTGATTATTTAAGTGCTAAGAGGTAGGAGGGGATGTGCAATGGGCTTTGGTGATGATGGAGGAAAGTCCAGGGTATAGTTCTAGTCTATTTGTATCACAGGTGCGTTGTCCAAGGGGGCATAGGAAGGGGAGCAATGACAGTTCAAGGTGGACAGGGTGACAGAGTGGGACACAAGGGTGACAATCAGGAGAGTCTTATTTCCTGGCAGGGGTCTTGGCAATAGTCTCTGGCTTCTGCCTGGATCACAGGGAACGCTTGAGGGGTGATTCTCCATCTGCAGGGGGAGGGGTGCTGGTGGCCTGTTGTTCCTGTGGCGGGGCCGTCTGTCCACTAGCGGTAGCGGAGGTCGAGGGCTGTTCATCAGTTTGGCTAGTGGCAGAGGCCTGGTGGGGTGCCACTGCCTCCCTCATTGTGTTGGCCATGTCTGCGATGGAGAACAGAGTGGTGTTAATGTTCTTCAAGTCCTCCCTGATCTCCAGGTACTGTCCCTCCTGCAGCGCATGTTCTCCTGCCAGTATCTGACCCATCGTCTACTGAGAATGGTGGTATGCTCCCAGGATCGCGGTGAGTGCCTCCTGGAGAGTCGGTGCCCTGGGCCTGTCCTCCCCCTGTTGCACAGCAGTCCTACCAGCTTCCCTGTTGTCCTGTGCCTCGGTCCCCTGAACTGTGTGCCCACCACCACTGTCCCCAGGTCCCTGATTGTCCTGTGTTTGTGATGTGGCCCGGGGTACCTATAGTGGTGGACAAACTGCTGAGTGATGTGTTCTGGGGACAGAGGTATGGGCCTGCTGGGTGGGTGCTGTGGTGGTGTTTCCTGAGGGGGGAGGCTCTGTGGTGGTGTGAGAGTGTGCCTGGGTAACCGACTGTCCGGAGATCCCTGATGGGCCAGGTTGGTCATCCAGATCCAGGCGAGCAGAGCTGCTGTCATCACTGTGGGCCTCTTCTGGTGGGGGACCTAGATGTTGCTGGCATCTTTTCTCCAGTGACATTGGCTGGGGGACCTGTGGGGATGTAAGTGCAGTGTTATTGTTTCTGCGTGTGACATCATGTGCATGGGTGTGTTGCCCTCTATGGTTGTTGTTGCCAAGGCAGATTTGCCTTTGTGTGAGTTGCTATTTGATGTGCTAGGTGATTCTCTCCAGTGTGCATGCAGTGTTGATAGGTGTCCATGCAGGTCTGTGAGGGGTGTCCATGCATTGATGTTACATGCAGGGCTTAGTATTGGGATGAGTGGGTTGTGATGGTGGGGTATGTGGGAGGTGGTGGAGTGATGGGAGTGAGGTTGGGGGTTTGTGATGGCATGCGGGGGGTGATAGTAATAGAGATTTGACTTACCAAAGTCCAGTACTCCTCCTACTCCTGCCAGACCCTCAGAATGCATGATTGCCAAGACTTGCTCCGCCCATGTTGTTAGTTGTGGGAGGGAGGTTGGGGTCCACCGCCAGTCCTCTGTATAGCTAGTTGGTGCCTTGCTGCTGTGAAACATACCTTCCCCCGTAGGTCGTTCGACCTCTTCCTGATGTCGTCCCTTGTTATGAGGTGCTGTCCCACGGCGTTGACCCTGTCCACGATTCTCCGCCATAGCTCCATCTTCCTAGCAATGGATGTCTGCCCCACCTGTGCTCCAAATAGCTGTGGCTCTACCCAGATGATTTCCTCCACCATGACCCTCAGCTCCTCCACAGAGAATCTGGGGTGTTGTTGTGGTGCCACGGGTGTAGTGTGAGTGGTGAGGGTGTGTGGGGTGATGTGTTGGGGTGTGTGATGTAAAGTGCGTGGATGGGGTATAGGTGATGATGTTATGTGGCTCTGGTTGTGTGGGTGCTCTTGCTGTCTCTCTCTGGTATCGATTATTTCTAGTCGTAAAGGGTTGTGGGTATTGTGGATGTGTGTGTTATAGTGGTGTGGGTGTGTGGGTGTGGTGTGTGCATGTGTGTCAGGTGTGTGTAATTTGAATTGTCCAATGTGGTGCTGTTTTGTTAGTGTGTGCGTATTTTGAGCGCTGCTGTATGTATAACCAATGGTTTACCGCCATTGAATGTCCGCCGCAGTGATTCGTGGGTCATAATGCCGTGGGTGTAGTTCTGTTGGCGTAAAGGTGTGGGTTTTGCCACCACCAGTTTATTACTGACCTTTGGGCTGGCAGACTTGTGTGTGTGGCTGTACAGTGACGGATTGATATGTGTGTGTCATAATATGCCTGGCGGTTATCTGCCATGGCAGCGTTATGTTGGCGGCAGTCGGATTGGCGGTAAGCAGGATTTACTGCTAATGTCATAATGAAGGCCTCTATGTCCATCACTTTGACGGACAAAGGATCACCATGTTTAGAGATCACTGCTGGCCTGTGAAGGTACCAAATGTTTGGTGGATGGCCACCAATGGTTTTGATGGCTACCATATAATATTTTTCTATTTCAAAAACTGCATTTGAAAAATAAAACCAAGGACCGCCACAGCCAGGGAGATTTTTTCCCTTGTGTGGGGGTCATTATTTGTTTTCTGTTCATCACTTCCAGGTTTTCCCTGCCTGCGAAGGAAAGAAAAAAGCACATCAGACCATCAGCACTAAACATGACTGGCAATGTGAAGCTCTTACTGTGACGGCCAGCTATCTGTGAGGCTGACAGATTAATCTAAGTTTTTCATCTACGGAGCCCATCAGGGCACAGGAGATGGAAAGACGATGGTCGGCCTTACTCTAAAGAGGGCAGGCGGTTATAATGGAGAAACCTGTCGGCCAAACTCTGAATCATGTCATAACATATTATGGGCCTGATTACAACTTTGGCGGAGGGGGTTAATCCGTCCCAAATGTGACGGATATCCCGCCCAACGTATTATGAGTTCCATAGGATATAATGGACTCGTAATACGGCGGGTGGGATATCTGTCACATTTGGGACGGATTAACCTCCTCCGCCAAAGTTGTAATCAGGCTCTACATGTTGTAAAGAGCTCCTGCAAACGGATGGGACTTTTTCAATCTTTTTTTACCTTAAAGATGATTCCCACAATGGAGATCTAGGATTAACTTTTCATTCTTTATCTTTTAACTGCTCTGCAGTTGTGCTTGATATCTACATCCTCGCCACTTCCTAAAGTCTAAACCTACAGGGCTTGGTCTGTACTACTTTGAGGTAAGGGATACTCTGACAAATTTGTAGGCAGGCCTCTGATCTATTATCTTAAATTGGATTCTATTACAGCTCAATTAAAGGCCCTCATTGCAAGTTGGGTGGAATACAGTAGAGTATTTGCTAACCATGGTAAATACTATTACCCCAGTGAGAAGTATTTAGCATGTGTGGTAAATACCTGCTATTCTGAGTTTCAAGAGGCAAATGAGGCAGGAAATAAAGAACTGGTTTAAAAACACAGAATTTCACAAGCTTTGCCTTTTTTCCAGGCTATTCCCCTTCCAGATACATTTCAGCAGATTTAGGGGGTCATTCTGACCTCGGCGGTAAAAGGCTCTTACCGCCGGTCAGAAGTCCGCCATCCTACCGCCGTGGCCGCGGTAAACCGCCACGGTCATTCTGACCCACAACTGCCAAACCGCCAAAAACCGGACATCCACGGAAGGCCGCCTCATCAGCGGTCAGCAATAAACTGGAGATGACCAAACCTCCACCGTCACGCCAACACAAACACGCCCATGCCATTACGACACACGAATCCACGCGGCGGTCTTTTAACCGCGGTATTCCATTGGCGGTACACACCGCCGCGGTCAAAATACACACACCTTTACAAAACACAGCCACATTGGACAATTCGAAATACACACACCTGATACACATACACACACCACATCCAATCAACTATAAAACACACACCCACATCACCCACAAACCCCCACTACTAGAAATTCGGAGAGAAGGCGAGAGAGAGAGAGAGAGAGAGAGAGAGCACAGCTATCGCAAACCCCAACACACAGAGGAACACAACATCATCACCCACACTACATCCACGCACAAAACACCACACACCACCACACACACCACACTCATCACCACAAACACCACCCCACACCACCCCATTGCACCCCAAAGACACCCCAGGTTCTCGGACCAAGAACTCAGGGTCATGGTGGAGGAAATAATTAGGGTAGAGCCCCAGCTATTCGGCACACAGGTGCAGCACTCCACAATAGCCAGGAAGGCGGAGCTATGGCAAAGGATCGTCGACAGGGTCAATGCTGTGGGACAGCATCCCAGAAACCGGGAAGACATCCGAAAGCACTGGAACGACCTACGGGGGAAGGTGCGGTCGATGGTGTCAAGACACAACATCGCTGTGCAGAAGACTGGCGGCGGACCCCCACCCACTCCACCCGAATTCACAGCATGGGAGCAAGAGGTCTTGAACATCCTGCATCCTGAGGGCCTCGCTGGAGTAGACGGAGGAATGGACTCTGGTAAGTCTAATCCCAACTACTTCACCCCCCACAACCACCAGCATGCCAACCCGCACCCCCACCCTCACCCTCAACCCCCCAGCACACATCCTCCCTGCCAATGTCTCACCAGCACAACCCACCCACCACAACACCAATCCCTGAATGCCAACACAAACCATGGACACCCATCACCCAAGCATGACCACTGCACATACCCATCCCCCCCCCCAAACCAACCTCACAACTCCTCCCACAAGGGAATGCCAGCACTGGGGGACAAGGGCACCCACAAATCGCACGCCATGGCACACACAGAAGCAATAACCATACTCTTTTACCCCTGCAGGGCCCGAACGTCAACACACCGGCCAGGAGGGTCCAGATTTGTCCATCCCGCCCCCAGAACAGGCCCCCAGTGATGACAGCGGCTCTGTCGACCTAGAACCTGATGACCAGCCCGGACCATCGGGGACCTCTGGACAGTCGGTTCCCCACACACAGACACAGGCCACAGCAGACCCAACCCCCTCTGGGAATACCAGCACAGCTCCCACCCAGCGGGCCCATGCCTCTGTCTCCGGGACGCGCCAATCAGCGGTGTGTCCGCCACTACAGGGCACCCAGGCTGACCCACCACCCCAACAACAACAGGGACCTGGGGGCAGTGGTAGTGGGCACACCGTCCAGGGGACAGAGGCCCGGGGAAACAGGGCAACTGGGAGGGCTGCTGTGCGAGAGGGGGTTGACCGGCCCAGGGAACCCACTCTCCAAGAGGCCCTCACCACCATCATGGGAGCATACCACCGCTTCCAGGAGACGATGGCGACGGTACTGGCCAGGTTCCAGGAGATCCAGGCACAGCAGGAGGAACGGTACATGGGGTTCAGAGACGAACTCAGGAACATCGGTACCGCAATGGGTACCATCGTCCTGGCCCTCAACCAGATAGTCACCACATTGCGGGACCATGTGGCACCCCAAAGGGCCCCTGTCACCAGCCCGGACGACGAACAGCCTACCACCTCCGCCGGCGCTAGTGGACAGGAGGCCCCCACACCACGACAGGCCACCAGAACCCCACCTCCTGCTGAAGATCAACCACCCCGCAAGCGGAACCTGAGATCACACAAGAAGACAGAGTAGGATGCCAAGACCCCCGCCAGCCGAAGATACCCCCTGATGTCATCCCACTGTCCCACATTGTCACCCTGTCCAACCTTGAACTGCCCCTGCTCCATCCTTCCACAGGCATATGGGCAATGCACCTGTGCTACTGAGAACTGGACTCTGCCATGGACATTACTCCACCCCCACCCATCACCGTTTTACTATCATGGACCTATACGCAGCACTTAAAATAAATCACCAATTGCACTTCTAATGTCAGGAGTCTGCTTGTATTCTTTACAAATGTATTACACATAATGGTGCAATAATGTTCATTAACATTGTGATGACAACATACCAGTGTCAATAAGCATTAGTCCATGGGCAAACAAAGCAGAAGTCACGCTGTGGGTCATACAGCTCTGAAAAGGGAATGGAAAGTCAAAAATCAGTGAAAAGGAACTGGGGGGAAACACAGAAAGTAGAGATGCAGGAGGCCAGAAGTAAATGTAAAATGGCATGGGTGATTCTTACCTGGGTGCTACTGAAAATACTGTTGTATAACTGTGTCCCTGTTGTCCGTGTCGTCCCCGTCGTCTTCCTCCTCTTCACTCTCCACAGGCTCCACAGCTGCAACAACACCACCATCTGGACCATCCTCCTGCAGGAAAGGCACCTGGCGTCGCAATGCAAGATTGTGAAGCATACAGCAGGCCACGATGATCTGCTACACCTTCTTTGGTGAGTACATGAGGGATCCCCCTGTCATATGCAGGCACCTAAACCTGGCCTTCAGGACCCCGAAGGTCCGTTCTATAATCCTCCTAGTTCGCCCATGTGCCTCATTGTACCGTTCCTCTGCCCTGGTCCGGGGATTCCTCACTGGGGTCAATAGCCAAGGCAGGTTGGGGTAACCAGAGTCACCTATTAGCCACACACGGTGTCTCTGTAGCTGTTCCATCACATAAGGGATGCTGCTATTTCGCATGACATACGCGTCATGCACTGACCCAGGTAACTTGGCATTTAGATGGGAGATGTACTGGTCAGCCAAACAGACCACCTGGACATTCATCGAATGGTAATTTTATCTATTTCTGTACACCTGCTCATTGTCTTTTGGGGGTACTAAAGCCACATGGGTCCCATCAATGGCACCAATGATGTTGGGGATATGTCCAAGGGCATAGAAATCACCCTTCACAGTGGCCAAATCACCCTCCTCAGGGAAAACAATGTATCTCCGCATGTATTTCATCAGGGCAGACAACACTCTGGACAAAACCTTAGAAAACATAGGCTGAGACATCCCTGATGACATGGCCACTGTTGTCTGAAAAGACCCACTTGCCAAAAAATGGAGTACTGACAGAACCTGCACCAGAGGGGGAATCCCTGTGGCTTGGCGGATGGGGGACATCAGGTCTGGCTCCAGCTGGGCACACAGTTCATGTATAGTGGCTCGGTCAAGTCGGTATCGAAGTATAATGTGTCGTTCTTCCATTGTCGACAGGTCCACCAGCGGTCGGTACACAGGAGGATTCATCCTTCTCCTCGCAAGTCCCAGCGGACGGTGCCTAGGAAGGACAACATGGAGCACAGAGTCAAGCAACCCACAGGTTCGTTCACACAGCTTGCACAGTACACGAATCGCTATGCATTGAAAGGCTTGTATGAGTGGCAATGCAAGGCCTAGGCCTGTGTGACGCAGTAGAAATCATGCCATGTGGGCCCTTTAAATGGCGGCTGCCTGACCTGTGAAGTGTGACAGTGGGATGTGAGGTCACTGCGCTGGCGTGGCACACCGTGGCGGTAGGCGGTCGAAGACCGCGGCGCAAAGCAGCATTGGTTATCATTGAACCCTATGGGTCTCAGGAGCCAATGACGATGTGCGCCGGCGGTCGCGGTAAGCACTGCCGCGGTACGCACCGCCGCGGGCTTGACCGCCATTTTCTATCTGCTTAATCACTCGAGACCTGATCATCCACAGGAGAGGACCTATACTGCAAGTGCTGCTGTGACCTCGGTCTGGAAGAGACAATGGCTGCTGCGACTGGGGAAAGGGCCCCTGCCTTCACTTCAGAAGAGTTGGAGAAACTTGTGGATGGGGTCCTGCCCCAGTATGCGCTACTCTACGGTCCTCCAGACCAACAGGTAAGTACACTGGGTGCACGTTGAATGGGCTATGCCTGGGTTGTGTATGTAAGATGGTGGGGTGGGGAGCGAATGAGGAGTGCAAGGCACGACAGATGAGAGCATGTGCCACATGGCAGGGTTGGGGAGGGGGGGGGGCAATCACATCTAACATGCAGAAAAATGTTGACAATTCCTTTCCCACCCTGTACATGTCAAATAGGTCAGCGCCCATCAGAAAGTCGACATTTGGCGTGCCATCGCCAAGGAAGTCCGGGCCCTGGGGGTCCACACAAGACGGGGCACCCACTGCCGAAAGAGGTGGGAGGACATCCGCTGCGGGACCGGGAAGACCGCCGAGTCACTGCTGGGGATGGCCTCCCAACGTAGGAGGGGTGCCAGTCGTACCTTGACCCCCCTGATGTCCCGGATCCTGGCGGTGGCCTACCCCGATTTGGATGGGCGCGTGAGGACATCACAGCAGACACAAGGGGGTGAGTACCAGCACATTCTGCTATCTTTACACGCAGTGGAGGCGTCTGGGTGGGGGAGGAGGGCTGTGGGTGACATTAGGCCAGGGCGCTTTCTGTAGTGTAGTCCCCTCCTTTAGGCATGGCCCTGTGCCCCCGCCCCCCACCTCTGTAGGGTGCCAAGTACAGCTATCCATGGTCCAGCATTACCCATGTGCGCATATGTTGTCCATAGACCTGTTGGCCTAGTCACAAGTACTGAGTAGTGTACCCCGATTGCGCGGCGTAGTGCATGAGGCTCCTGTGTCTGTCCTCTCCGCCAACGGTGTTGACAATGCATGCACTCAACCTGTTTTTATTTCTCCCCCCACCCTTTTTCTTTATCTTCTTGTGCATGTGTGCATTAGCATCTTTAGGCGGAGGAGAATTGGCATCGGAGCACGAGGGAGCTGCAACTCACAAGGCCCCGGTGGGCCATGGTACAGACACCGAGGTCACCAGTGATACGGAGGGCGAGGGGAGCACCACAACGGGGACCCGTGGTGACACCAGCGACACCGACACGTCCTCGGAAGGGAGCTCCCTAGCGGTGGCGGCAACATCCGGGCCCCCCGCCTCTACAGGTACAGCCGCCACCCAGCGCACCAGCTCCGCCCTCCCAGCAGCCCCTCAGCCTTTGCTCCGTGCCCGCTCGCCCAAGAAGGCGGGCATCTCCTTCGCCCCAGGCACCTCAGGCCCTGCCCCTGTTACCCCTGCTGCCCTCAGTGCGGAGGTCATTGACCTCCTACAGACCATCATTGTTGGGCAGTCTACCCTTTTGAATGCCATCCAGGGGGTAGAGAGGGAGGTGCATCGGAGCAATGCATACCTGGAGGGCATTCATTCGGGTCAGGCTGCCCATCAACGATCGTTCAATGCTCTGGCCTCAGCACTGACGGCAGCCATTGTCCCTGTTTCCAGCCTCCCTCTTCTAACTGCCTCCACCCTGTCTCTGTCTCCTGTTCCTCAGCCTATCCCATCCACACCATCAGACCAGCCTGCACACACCTCAACACCCAAGGGCAGCTCATCCAGACATAAGCACCACAGATCACACAAGCATTCACCCAAGCAACACCCAGATGCAGACATGCCAACAGTCACTACCACCCCTGTGTCCCCCTCCTCCTCGTCTCCCTCCTCCCTCCCTGTGACGTCTCCACTCACACCTGCATGCACACCACCATCAGCCAGTACTTCCATCACCAGCACACCCTCCAGTACAGTCCGCACACGTGCAGTCACCACCCCCACTGCCATTTACACGTCCCCTGTGTCCTCTCCCACTGTGTCTGTCACCCCCTCTTCCAAGACACACAAACGCAGGCAGCCACCCACCCAACAGCCAACCACCTCGCGACAGCCTACGTCACAAGCACCTGCACCCAAATACAGCACACCTGACTCTCCTACAACCACATCCTCTTCCTCCACTCCCATACCCACTACACCTACCGTTTACATTGGTCCTAAAAAACTTTACCTCTCCAAACTTAACCTCTTTGCCCCACCTGACCCACCCCCTCCATCTGCTAAGAGTCCCAAGAGCACCTCAGCCACCACCAGCCCTGCTTCAAGTGTCACCATTGTGCACGGGTTTTGGAGTCCACCCTTTCCCAGCACTGACACATTGGCCAGCAGCAAGGGGACAGCCAGCCCCCCCCCCTGGAAAGAGGACCCGTAAAATCAGGGGCCGCCGCGAGAAGACTGACACGGCTGCCCCCAAGGAGCAAAGTCCTGGGCCGTCACCTGCCACAACATCCAGGGGAGGCAAGAGCCGGAGAGCCTCATCGAAGGAGGGCAAGGGCAGCGGGGCGGAGAAGTCAGCCAGCAGGGGCGCGGACCAGGAGGGCCCCACAAGCCCCATCCCGGGTGTGAGGGAGGACACCCACGGGCCCAGGACTCCGTCACAGAAGGGTCCAGCAACTGCACGGTCGGAGGGCGACTAACCAGGGAGTCCTGGCCAGGTCTGGCTCCCTTGAATGACTGGACAAGCACCGCTGAAGAGGGCCCCGCCGTGCAGAAAGGCACCGCTGAAGAGGGCCCCGCTGTGCAGAAAGGCACCGCTGAAGAGGGCCCCGCCATGCAGAAAGGCACCGCTGAAGAGGGCCCCGCCGTGCAGAAAGACACAGCTGAAGAGGGCCCCGCCGTGCAGAAAGACACCGCTGAAGAGGGCCCCGCCGTGCAGAAAGACCGCTGAAGAGGGCCCCGCCGTGCAGAAAGACACTGCTGAAGAGGGCCCCGCCTTGCAGAAAGACACCGCTGAAGAGGGCCCCACCGTGCAGAAAGGCACCGCTGAAGAGGGCCCCGCCGTGCAGAAAGGCACCGCTCCGCTGGGCCCTTCATCTCAAGCACCGCTCCGCTGGGCCCTTCATCTCAAGCACCGCTCCGCTGGGCCCCGCCGTCTCAAGCACCGCTCCGCTGGGCCCTTCCTGTCAGGCACCGCTCCGCTGGGCCCCGCCGTCTCAAGCACCGCTCCGCTGGGCCCTTCCTGTCAAGCACCGCTCCGCTGGGCCCCGCCGTCTCAAGCACCGCTCCGCTGGGCCCTTCATCTCAAGCACCGCTCCGCTGGGCCCTTCATCTCAAGCACCGCTCCGCTGGACCCTTCATCTCAAGCACCGCTCCGCTGGGCCCCGCCGTCTCAAGCACCGCTCCGCTGGGCCCTTCATCTCAAGCACCGCTCCTCTGGGCCCTTCATCTCAAGCACCGCTCCGCTGGGCCCTTCCTGTCAAGCACCGCTCCGCTGGGCCCCGCCGTCTCAAGCACCGCTCCGCTGGGCCCTTCATCTCAAGCACCGCTCCGCTGGGCCCCGCCGTCTCAAGCACCGCTCCGCTGGGCCCTTCATCTCAAGCACCGCTCCGCTGGGCCCTTCATCTCATGCACCGCTCCGCTGGGCCCCGCTGTCTCAAGCACCGCTCCGCTGGGCCCTTCATCTCAAGCACCGCTCCTCTGGGCCCTTCATCTCAAGCACCGCTCCGCTGGGCCCCGCCGTCTCAAGCACCGCTCCGCTGGGCCCTTCATCTCAAGCACCGCTCCGCTGGGCCCTTCATCTCAAGCACCGCTGGCCCATTGGCAGTCCCGGTTCTGTGTCGGGCAGGCCTTTACGACGCACTCTGCCCACCATGCCTCCTCCATGACCAGTGGTCTCTGTAATCCACCCACTGTAGAGACTTGTGAGACTGTGGCTTTGCACTCCCCAGGATGGCACAGTGGGCAATCCACCCACTGTAGAGACTTGTGAGACTGTGGCTTTGCACTCCCCAGGATGGCACAGTGGGCAATCCACCCACTGTAGGGACTTGTGAGACTGTGGCTTTGCACTCCCCAGGATGGCACAGTGGGCAATCCACCCACTGTAGAGACTTGTGAGACTGTGGCTTTGCACTCCCCAGGATGGCACAGTGGGCAATCCACCCACTGTAGAGACTTGTGAGACTGTGGCTTTGCACTCCCCAGGATGGCACAGTGGGCAATCCACCCACTGTAGAGACTTGTGAGACTGTGGCTTTGCACTCCCCAGGATGGCACAGTGGGCATGGTGGACCCTTCGTGGATCTGGCGTCGTGGACTCATGTGGCTGAGGTGCCCCCCCTTCCCTTCCCCCTGAGGTGCCTGTAGTTTTGTCATCTGATGCCCTAGCAGTGTTCTCTCCAACGGACTCAGGTCTCCTGTGTGGGCTTTACCCATGTGTCGATACACTTTGGCCCACGGACAGTGGCAATTTAAGTGACTGTGCAGGACTTATTGCCTATGTTTATCGGTTTCGCAATGTTCTTACTAGATTTTTAACAATTCATATTGCTATTTTGCCATGACTTCAAAGAACCTCTTATATACATAAATGTTGTTTCTCACTTTAATTATGTCTTTGCATTATTCCGGGGGGTTTGGGTGGTGTCACTGTGACTTGGTGCTCTGCATTGGTGTGTAGATAGTTGGGGGGGGGGGTCGCATATGTGTGTGCCCGTAACCTTTCCTCCTCCCCCCTCCCCTGTGTCGTAGGTGCAGTACTCACCGTTGTCGTCTGCGCCGGCGTTCGTACTCGTGGTAGATGAGCAGGTAGACAATAGCTGGTAGGATGTTTAATTCGGGTTCCATGCTGTCCAGATTCCTCGTGGAGTGTGTAGAGATGAGCGTTTTCCCGTTCGTAGTCTGTTTCCGCCGTGTTTTTATCGGCGGGGCTCCCGCCCCGGAAAAGGTGGCGGATTGGTGAGTTGTGATAGGGTGGGCGGTACATTGTCTGCCGCCTGGCTGTTGGTGGTGACCGCCGCGCTGTTTGTCTGTCCCGCCGTGGCGGTCGGAGTGTTAAAGTGGCGGCCTGTGTTGGCAGTTCCCGCCAGGGTCAGAATACCTTTTTTTTGACCGCCTGCCTGTTGGCGGGTTGGCCGCCGCTTTATCACCGACCGCCAGGGTCAGAATGACCCCCTTAATGTACCAGAATCTACTAGGAGGGTGTGAGAATTAACAAACAACTCATCATTCGGATCCTCATGCAAATTCCTGTTTGCACAGGTATCAGAGATTAGCCGTTAATTTGTAATTACACCCAGATTGCACTAAAGCAACCAGTAGGATGCCCAGCACCCTGCACTCCCCAGACGTTATTTGTAATTACATAAGTTTAAGGGGAGGAGCACTAGCGATTGAAGCAATAGTCTGTTGATAGTTAATGAATGGAAGCCACGACCAATAGTACCAGCCACAATTTGGGTCATTTTTTCCTGACCTGCCTTTGGCCTAACCTCCAGTGTGTGTTTTTATGCAAAGTATCTGAACAAAATTTAAAAAGAATAAAAACAATAACAGTTTTATTTTGTAAGACATCCCTGTGTTCATGTATACTGTATCTAAATGTAGCATACTAAGGGGGTCATTCTGACCCCGGCGGTCTTAGACCGCCGTGGCCAGGGTCGGCGGGAGCACCGCCGACAGGCCGGCGGTGCCCCGCAGGGCATTCTGACCGCGGCGGTAAAGCCGCGGTCAGACCGGCAACACTGGCGGTCTCCCGCCAGTGTACCGCCGCCCGTTTGAATCCTCCAAGGCGGCGCAGCTAGCTGCGCCGCCGAGGGGATTCCGACCCCCCCTACCGCCATCCAGTTCCCGGCGGTCCGCCCGCCGGGAACCGGATGGCGGTAGGGGGGGTCGCGGGGCCCCTGGGGGCCCCTGCAGTGCCCATGCCACTGGCATGGGCACTGCAGGGGCCCCCGTAAGAGGGCCCCTACGAGTATTTCACTGTCTGCTTGGCAGACAGTGAAATACGCGACGGGTGCAACAGCACCCGTCGCACCTTCCCACTCCGCCGGCTCGATTACGAGCCGGCTTCATCGTGGGAAGGACGGTTTCCCCTGGGCTGGCGGGCGGCCTTTTGGAGGCCGCTCGCCAGCCCAGGGGAAACCTCAAAATACCCACCGCGGTCTTCCGACCGCGGTACGGTATTTTGGCGGCTCCCGCCGGGTGCGCAGTGACCGCGCCCGGCGGGAGTCAGAATGACCCCCTAAATGTTGACTGAATATTGGGGTTTTGTTTCTTACAGTGCACTCCCAGTGATGAGATCAAAGGACTTAAAATTAATCCGCCTTGCTGAGATCTCAAGAGGCAAAGGGAGAAAAGCGAGCAACAACCCCACAGAAGAAAAGCATGAATGCCCTCTGTCTTTGCTATGCCTTACCTTTTACAAACAACAAAAAAAAACATTAAACATACATGTTAACAGCAAACTGAGTCAGAACTGTGATGAGATAAAGAAATGTACAAGTCAAGTAATACTTTTGGTTCTCCTCAATGGGATCTTCATCAATAGTCATAAGCACTGAATATTCCCACCTATGTGCACTCTTTGCTATTTCTTTTCATTTCCAGAAATGCTTGAGTCTGGTGAGATGTTTATTAAAGAAAAATTCAATGTAAATTAGGCATTTGTAGCCTTTAATATAGACTGTGGAGATGTGTATAAATACACATATATATATATATATATAAATATATATATATATATATTTATATATATATATATATATATATATTTACTGAAAAAAACAAAGGTTACAGGAGTGTTATAGGAAATAGAATTTAAAAATTCACTTAAAATTGGCCTGCATCTTTGCAGGCAGGGAGACAGAGGAAACCTCTGCTCGGAGCAAGGGAGAGCTCTTTGACAGAGTGTTTGGTGTGACATGGTGGCAGCTGTCAAAGCTGCAGCCAAGCCACAGCAAACAGCTATGTCCCGGGGGGTGGGCACCCCGGGACATAGCAGATGCTGGCCCTGGAGGGTGGCTATCACCAGGACCATCACTGGCTCCTTGAGGGGGGCCATGAGCCCCCCCTCCAGCGAATAGCCGTGGGGAAGTGGCGGTCCCTCGGTTCGGGAGGGCAGCGCGGCCCCCGCACTAAATTGCAAAACTGACCTGGGGAGGTGGCAAGGCCCGGGACTGGAGGGCGGGCTGCACGGCAATCTCCGCACTCAATTTTGAAAGAGCCCTGAGGAGGTGGTGGTCCCCAGAGCTGCGGGGGCCGGGCAGCCCTCTGCACTCAATGTTAAACATGCCCTGGGGAGGTGGTGGTCCTTGGGGGTGCAGGGGGATGGTAGGTTGAGTGACCTACTGCAATAATTTTAACTAAAGCCCCGGAGAGGCAGTGTTCCCCGAGGCTGCGGAGAGGCTGGATGACTTCCCCCCGCATATATGAATCAATTATCCTGGGACCTGAACCACCTGGGGCTGTATGTAAAACAAGCGCAGGACCCCGCACTTATTTTCTTTTTTATTCTTTTTGCCAGATCCACCGCGAATCGCAGTGAAAATGCAGAAAAAAATGCCTTTTAGCTCAGGGGAGGGGGGGTTTCTTCTGGGACCCCAGCACCTGAGCTAAGGGATCAGGGTGACTCTACCCTGGCCACTTGTTTTTTTTTTCCTTTTTTAGTGGGACTCAGCTGAAGCTGAGTCCCTAGATGGCTACCAACACTTCCTGGTTTGAAGTGTTGGCAGCCAATAAGAGCTGTGTATTTCCCTGCACAAGCTCGTCTTTTTTTGCGAAGTCGCCGTGGCCAGAGATATACAAATTTGTTTTCCCTTTAATTTCTCCAAACTACTGAACAAGGTTACACCAAATAAGCGAAAGCAACATCTGCAAACCGAAAGCTAGCTTTCTGCCAAATTTGGTGTAATTCCGTCCGGTGGTTTGGTCTGTGGTTGTGTCTAAAGGTCCAATGGGAATTAACATAGGAAACGCAAATGTTTTGACCCCCCTCCTTCTCCGCCCCCCGCTTTACAGATCAGCCCAAAATTTTCCATTCACAACAAGAAACACTGGGGCTCTTTTTTTTTGGCAACTTTTACGAAGATTCGTCAACTAGTGCCAAAGATATAGGCAAGTCAAAAATGCTTTTTCTATGTAAAGATGGTCCTAACAACGACTACCTAGTGGTGACTATATATATATATGTTTCTAAAATGTCTAGGTAAACACACACATATATATACATATATAAATATTAATATATATATATATATATATATATATATATCTATATAAACATATATAATATATAATACAGTGATCTTCTCCATTGTCAAGTGTGGTTTTTATTCCCGTCAACTGTGGCTCTGTGTAACCGGTTCGTTCATATACAGCCAACAGTGATAGCCTCTGATCATAAATACTTTCATTAACAGCCAACACGTCTTTCATCATACAATGAATTATCAACGCCGAGACGCCAGCAAAATGTATCTATATTAGAGAAGGTCAGTATTATAAGAAAGCTGTGTCTAGTATATGGAACAGATTAAATGATGTAAATACTCCAAAAAGGTTGTCTCCTCTAGTGGATCTCTAGAGAAAATAAGACATCAAAGGTTTGTAACAAGATGTACAGCAGAGATGGAGGTAGTTGCAGGACCATGATAAGTCCTAAAGATTAGGAGTGACCGTCCATATGCGGTATCCTCATTGCAAATGTTGGCGACTAAGTAAATAGCTATGTAAGTTAAGACAATATCTACAGCCTGTCCCACGGAAATTGAACCTAATCTTCCTAACACTTTCAGTCTGCATCCTGACAGTGCACTTCTCTCACAGCCCCAACCACCCAAAGGCTTATTAGGAAAGCAGGCAAAGAAACTAGGCGTGTTAGCAAAACTAGATTCCACCCTGGCTATAAACTGTCCAAGCAGTCTGATATTGTAACCGACCATGATGAAATCTGGAAGTGAGGACATCCTCAATTTCATGTTCCACAAAACCATCAACCATAATGGGACCACAAAACTATCAACCATAATGGTGGAGTGACCCTTAGAGACAACACATAGACAAATGAAGACCACCTACTCTGGAGGCTGGAGCACCAGTGCCTGCCTGTTTTCCAAGACCAGTGTTCCCTGCGAGGAAGAGGAGTGTTGGAGTGAGTGAGTTCCACTGGGGAGCCCAACCGAGTGGACTCCAGGTGCGAGGTCTAAGAAGATGGCTGCTGCACTGATTGGGTCATTACCTATGTGTAGATTCAAGTCAGTAACCCATGTATGCCTGAAAGGGGCCAATGTGAAGAGAACTGTGTGCAAAGTGCTGTGTGGGATGAGTGAAGTCTGCCGCACCTGTTGTGGTGTCCCCATATGCCAGTGGAAGCCACCTTGGTACAGACTTACCATGTGATGAGGGCCGGCATCTTGGCCAGTAGTGCTACAGCAACCCCAAATGCCAGGAGGGGCTACTAATTCATGGGTGGCTGTACCAGGCTGTCACCCAGTTGATGTGATGCCATGACCCATTGGTCACCACGAAGCCTTGAGGACTGACCAAAGCTGCCTCCATGAAACTGAGGAAGATGCCATGTGTGCATCGCCTTATCACTGGAACCCCCAACCAGGAACACAGGAATACGATTCTTCCCCCCACACCTTGTGTGGTAGTACAAGACTTACCGTACAGGAGGAGCACCAGAGCGTATCTGATCGCTGCTGGAGCTGGCTGCATGTAATCTAATCAGGAGAGAGACGTGTGCAGCCAACTCTCTAAACAAGACTGGAGCAGTGCCTTTGTGCCACAGCCCTCACTGTTGAGAGCGCAGCGTCTCCAAGACACTTTTGACTATTTTACAAGGAGTCGGAGTTAACTCTTGAGTTAACCCCTACGAGTGAGCATTCCCTGGAGGCCGTCACCAGGGAGGGAGGAATAACCCCTGCCACATTACAAAGAGCAGGTGGGATAGGGATTTGCTTGCAAAACACTAGAGCTCCAACCTCAAGGGGAAATATTTATTGTTTATATATGTTGTAACATTGCTTTGAATGGGTAAAGTTAAAAATAATATACTTCTTTTTATCATGAAAATAAGTATTTGACTGGAAACTGATTTATTGATACTGCTGTACGCTCTTTGATTTATGAGTTGCGTTCACTGACCTGTACCCACACTTCCTCCTGAGAGAACCTTGGAGTGCTCGACCATAGCTACCACTGAGAGTCAAGTGCAAAAGGGGAAGTTGGTCCAGTTGCTCAGGCTCAATAGTAGGTCAGGCCCCAGGACTTCATGAGTAGAAGGCCTCAACCCCAAAGGTTGGGCACAGTAAAGCCTCCAAAAGAGCTTTTGACAAGCATGAAATATTGAGCTCCAGATAGAGGGGTACAGCAATGGATAATTTTCTTGGCAAGATGTTCTTGTAAGTATTCCTTCAGCTTCTTTTCTTGGTGAAATTGAGAAAATAAACACACTCACTTGGTAACATCACATGATAAGTTTATGGCCTATCACACTCTCTGAGAGGTAACTCCTCAGCCAATTTTTTATTAAGGACATCTAAAAATGTGTTATAGAGAATGTAATAAGCTCTTGATCTATAGGTAAGTGTTCGAAAGACACCAGCATTTGTGTTGCTTCCTTACAGCCTGTAGAGAAACAATGGTCTCTACAGTAGCTAGATTCACTCAAGAGAATATTCTTGGCCATATTGATAGCATAATTGTTTTTGTACATCCATGCAATACCCAATATAACGGGAAACACTGGTACATCAATAGTATCGCAGTATAGTTCTAAATGACCAAACAAGGGGATCATAACCAGCTTGCAAAGTAGTGTGTGTAACATCCCCTGATGTTAGGGGATGGACCATCTACCTCGATGATTGACTCAGCTTGAACCTTAGATACCAATGGAACTTCATGCAGGGCAGCAAACCTCTTAACTATAAAAATGCCTGAGGCTCCAGATTCCAAAAAGAGCTATTGTATAGAATGACTGGCTTTGAAGTGACAACAAAACAAGAAAAATAAATGAGAGGAGGCAATAGTGGGACTAACGGATAGGTCTGTGCTCAGTGTTTGCCTACTATGTTAAGGATTAAGGGCCAGGCACATGCAAACCAAGATTGAAGGATAAGTGCTGTAAGGTGCTTAAGAGAAAAGCCAAAGTTATTTGTAATAACAAAGGCCAAGACTGGAAACCCAGAAAGACAGACCAATGGAATCAGAGAAAAACTAGATCTGTAGAAGGGAAGGTGTTGAAGAGTGGGTTTCCCTTTCGGGTTGACAGCAACTGTGTATATTTAACCTCACTCACAACAAGAATCTGTGTGTGGCAATTTTTTCTTTTGCTTGCATCGACTTTTCTGCTTGTGTTAGGGTGATCTTCCATATGGCGTCCCTTCACTCTTGTTTTGCTTCCCCTACTTGGACTCCTTCTCAGCTCCATTGATGTATCTCTCCTTTGTTTTTTATCTGTTGTTTTGTTTTGTATATCTTACTTGGTTCATTATTCCTGCTCTTCAGTGCCCTGGGAGTCGGAGCTGGTATCTTTGGCAGTGTCTGGGTTCATCAAGTCCACCTCTGTTGTGTAGCAGGGTAAGATGTCTACTGTTTACAAGATCACGTCCGTTGTTCTGATTATCATGTTTCCATTCCATTCCAGAGCACTCCTGTGATATTATCCAGCCATTGGTGCTGCTAGCTCTCTTGCCAGAACCAACTTCATAGGGTTTCAGGTTTTTCAACAACCATCCTCTTACCTGAAGAGTTCTTGTGTGTCTCTCTCTTGTCCCTTCCCCCATTTTCCACCTGCTTCCTCTTGTGTGGCATACAAGTACATTATCACCACTAGTGGGATCAAGGTAGGTCTGGGAGTCACAGCAAGTCCATGTCTTCACCATCAGGTTGAGAGCCCGAAACACTATACATGGGCCAAGCAAAGGCAATCAAAGATGGGCATTCTATTTATGAAGGAGCTGCTCTCCACCTTAAACCTGGGAACTATCCAGAGTTCCCTGCTTCCTTGTTTGCTTATTTTATGCAACACTCTTATCTTGAAAGGCTATTGTTTGACTTATACTGGAGGTTCCCTTTTGTGTGGTCAAAGCTATACCTCTCTTAGGAGCTCTAATAAGAGTACAAAATGAGCTAGGGTTTGTTTTTACTTGTTCAGCCCAAAAGGGCTGCCAAATCTCACAAGACATTTTCCTATCAAATCTTTTCTGAGTCCAAAGGTAAGCACTGACCAGACCCAATCCAATTCCTGTATCCAAACCGTGCTCCATTGTGGTCGGTCTTACCTTTTGATTTTGACCTGGTCTCTTGCAACCAAATGTCTGTGGTTGCTGCTTTTATCTTTTGGGCACGGTTTTGAACTATAAACTTAAAAAATTCATAACTCCAGTTCCAGTATTTGGATTTTTGTAATTTTGGTGTCAAATAATTTATTAACATTAACTCTCTTATTCTAAATTGGTTTGGGTTTTTTCTGACTGATCTTTATTACTGTGTATGCACTGCATAAATATCTTACACATTCCCTCTAAGTTAAGCCTGACTGCTTTTTGTACCAACCTACCCAGGGTTAATTTAGTGACTTTTTGTGGTTCACCCTGGAAGGGATGGTGGCTGTTGCATGACCAGAGATCACACCCCAGTCAAATAACAACCCAATTTCCCATATTGGTGTTCATTGGTGTGGTTCAAGACTTGTGATACACAAACATCCCAGATGAATAATTTGTCATCAGTGACCTCTTTTGAGATTCTTGTTAGTCTCCACTGGCTGTTTTTATTTTTTATTTTTCTAAATTTATGTAACCCTACCTTCTTTTACTACAATGGAGATGGATCTAATGAATGCTGACAACCTCACTAGGGCTGAGCTGCAAATGCTGTGCAAGGAGAGGGGCCTGAATGGGGGCAGAAAAGCTTCCAAGGTGGATCAACAGATAGCTCTCCAAGCATGTGAGGAGGTCAAGAGGCTGCAAGCAGTAACATAGGATGATGATCCCAAGGGGGGGGGGTGAATGAGAATGAGGAGTAAGGTCTAGAGGAGAACACTGAGCTGCAGGAAGAGCCCCTCTGTCACCAAGAGGAAAGTCTGGATGCCCAGGATGAGTCAGTGTAGTGCTTCACTACTTATCTCGTTTTTAGCACTTACATAACATACCAGGAATGCACTTCTGAGTTCAAAGAAGACTTTTATTGTTGTTAATTCTTTTCTAGCCGCAATATCGTGAATGACGAATCAGTAGATTTCAAGCACACGTTAATGCACAGTTTGCAATATACACAGCACGTTATATTTATAAGATATTGAATGCAAAGCAAAACAAATACTTCACCGTGTGGGAAACTATTTACAGCTTCATCTTTCTAGGGTCTGCAAGCTGATGACTCCCTGTCAGCTGCGAGAAAGAGATTTATCTACCCACACGGGATGCTGGCAACTGGCGCCAAGCTCCAGCACGAAGTCAGGCAGATACGAATCTAATTCTCTGAAGCCTGTGACATTCGTTACAAAGGTGTGCCCCCTCCTCTCAGACTCGGGAAAACTACGCAAGTCTTTGGAGACTGGCCAGATCTCCGAGACTGCTCCTCTTCCCAGGCTCAAGCGGAGAGAAAAACACCCAGTGTACCCTCTCTTATCAGGTCTAGTCTACTGTGAGAAGAAAACAGCTTGGTTCATCTTGTGCAAAAACACAGCTTGGAAAAATACAGCTTGGATTCTCAACTGCAATGTCTAACTCCACGTTAAAGGCAATAGGCAGCTAACCTAAATATCAAATGCAATATCTAGTGTCATGTCAAAGCCAATAGGCAGCTAAGCTGGATACAAAATGCAATGTATAATATCATGTCAAAGCCAATAGGCAGCTGAGCTGAATACAGAATGCAATGTCTAATATCATGTCAAAGCCAATAGGCAGCTGAGCTGGATACAAAATGCAATGTATAATATCATGTCAAAGCCAATAGGCAGCTAAGCTGGATACAGGATGTAATATCTAATAGCATGTCAAAGCCAATAGGCAGCTAAACTGAATACATCATGTCAAAGCCAATAGGCAGAATATCTAATAACATGTCAAAGCCAATAGGCGGCTCAACTGAACAAAACATACAATGTGCTACTGGTGAACATTGAGCAACTAATATGCGCAGTGGTGAAACACAAAGTCATTGGTCAAACAAAATTAATCAAATGGCAGGACAGTCAGGGAGCAGTATGTCTTCCAGAGACCTGTCACAAGTGAAGTTAGAGGACAGGATGGAGGAGAGGAAGCTCAAGCAGGAGCTGCAGTTAGCCAAGCTAAGGATGGAGGAAAAAGAATGGCACATGAACTCAAACTCAAGGAGATGGACATCAACTGGTCACATTTGAGATCAAATATAATCTTCTGAGGGTCATGATCACTTTCAGTCCTCCTGATTATTTCAAAACCTTTACATGTATGAAAGTGAGTAAAGTGAAAGAAGGTATAATACATTCTGAGTGATCATTTGGTATCCTGCCATTAAGCGATCTATATCCTGAGTCAGATAAAAGAGTATAGATATGCTTGTTTAATGGAGTCAATCGCTTGTTCGTCCCTGGTGTATTTACATGTGGACATGGGATGTTACAGATTATGTCAGGGTCCTCTGGACTTGAAATCTGCAAAGCTGATGGTAAGAGATTTTGGTTGAAGTCTCTGGTTATAATAATCAGTAAGTGGCCATATTTCCCTAAAAGAGCATCAAGTTCTGCGAGAATCGCAGCATATTCATGTTTGTTCTTAACAAATCGGAGGGAAAGTAAACAATAATAGTGAAGAGTTTCAAATTATTGTAAAAGGTTAGCAAGACTGCTAGTTTGTAGTTAGAAGTGAGCTTGAGTCTGATACTTCACAATGAATTTGTTGCTATTCATTCTCAGCAGCCCTCCACTGCCAAAATTTCAGAGATGGAAAAACTTTATACTGAGAGATTAGAGAACGTCCATGTTTCTTGCATAAACACTACATAGTGTTTGTTGAAAAAGGCAATCAGTTTTTCATCTATTAGGTTTAGGTGTCTATCTAGGCCTGCAATGTTTCAAGAGATTATAATTAATTCACCATCAGACTTATCAGTATTCCTGATATAATTTGGCATACTGGTTGGTAACTGAGGATAGCAGTGTTTTTTTTTTTATACAAGATTCGGCTCGTAAGAATATTGATGGTTCTCTTAATGACTGTGCATTCGTTGCAATCCTTAAATTTGCAAACGGTATAAGGAAGTCTGGGCCTTTGTAATTTGGGACAATTTGTGGTGGAATAGTTGAATTTACTAGACATTGAGCTCTGTACCACAGTGAGTGTGGGTATTTGGTAGGGTGACCAGATTTTAAAAGTAAAAAACCGTGACATTTCCCAAAAATAGAAGAAAGATTACACTTTTACTTCAATTGAGTGCAAAGAATGACAGTGCTCATCAGCATACAGTTACAGAAAAGGCACTAAGAACATAAATGACATTAAAAATGTAAACCAGTATCATGCCTGTTACCTAAATTGCTTTCTGATAATAGCTGCTAACTAGCTTGGCTTTGGAAAACATAAAAATGCACCTCCCGCTGTTTACAGTCGAACCCTCCCAAAACCGGGACACAAGCTTAATTTCCCAAAACTGCCGGGACAGCTGATGAAAAACCTGGACTGTCACCGTAGGTATTTGGCCTTCTCAACTTGTGAAACAGTAATCCCTCAACCTGCAAGTTCCTCTCACTGTGCCCATAACTTGTGGACCGTAGTATGCGTTGCCCAGGTCATCCTAGTGATTTCACCATGCTGTTGATTTTTTGATTTTGAAGAAAGCACATTTAACAAGCTTGAGGGGTTACCATCGTTTAGTTCCTAAAAAGATTTTAAAAGCTTAGTTATTTTTGATGGTTTAATATTTCAATATACCCTTCTCATTTAGTGGTATGAAGCCTAACTTGCATGACTCTAAATTGATATGTGAATCACGTCTATTTGTACTATTGACTGTGATACATTTTACACACTCCGTGTTTGTGCAGGCATTTTTTTTTAATTGTTTCAATTTCTTCAATCAACCATAATTATGTAAGGTACGAAAGTCCTCTGAGCTTCCTTTATTCACTGCTAGTGTCTCAGCTTCAATTTTCCCCATCCCTGTGCAACTGCTCCAATATCCGAAGCAACACTGGCAATGCAAGTGTGCACTAGGCACTAATGCAAGTAAGGAAGGATAATAAAACAATAACTGAGGTTTAGTTGGCCTCTGTGGGAAAGTACCATCTTGCCTGGCATGTTACCCCCATTTTTCACTGTATGTATGTTTGTTTTAGCCCTTGTGTCACTGGGATCCTGCTAGGCAGGACCCCAGTGCTCATAGTATGTGCCCTGTACGGGTTCCCTGTGTGGTGCCTAACTGTATCACTGAGGCTCTGCTAACCAGAACCTCAGTGTTTATGCTCTCTCTGCTTTCTAAATTTGTCACAGCAGGCTAGTGACTACATTTACTCATTCTCATTGGCACACTGGTACACCCATATAATTCCCTTGTATAGGGTACTTAGGTACCCAGGGTATTGGGGTTCCAGGAGATCCCTATGGGCTGCAGCATTTCTTTTGCCACCCATAGGGAGCTCAGGCAATTCTTACACAGGCTTGCCACTGCAGCCTGAGTGAAATAACGTCCACGTTAGTTCACAGCCATTTTTCACTGCACATAAGTAACTTATAAGTCACCTATATGTCTAACCCTCCTTTGGTGAAGGTTGGGTGCCAAGTTACTTAGTGTGTGGGCACCCTGGCACTAGCCAAGGTGCCCCCACATCGTTCAGGGCAAATTCCCCGGACTTTGTGAGTGCGGGGACACCATTACACACGTGCACTATACATAGGTCACTACCTATGTATAGCGTCACAATGGTAACTCCGAACATGGCCATGTAACATGTCTAAGATCATGGAATTGTCCCCCCAATACCATTCTGGTATTGGGGGGGACAATTCCATGATCCCCCGGGTCTCTAGCACAGAACCCGGGTACTGCCAAACTGCATTTGCCGGGGTTTCCACTGCAGCTGCTGCTGCTGCCAACCCCTCAGACAGGATTATGCCCTCCTGGGGTCTGGGCAGCCCCAGCCCAGGAAGGCAGAACAAAGGATTTCCTCTGAGAGAGGGTGTTACACCCTCTCCCTTTGGAAATTGGTGTGAAGGGCTGGGGAGGAGTAGCCTCCCCCAGCCTCTGGAAATGCTTTGATGGGCACAGATGGTGCCCATCTCTGCATAAGCAAGTCTACACCAGTTCAGGGATCCCCCAGCCCTGCTCTGGCGTAAAACTGGACAAAGGAAAGGGGAGTGACTACTCCCCTGACCAGTACCTCCCAGGGGAGGTGCCCAGAGCTCCTACAGTGTGTCCCAGACCTCTGCCATCTTGGAAACAGAGGTGTTGGGGGCACACTGGACTGCTCTGAGTGGCCAGTGCCAGCAGGTGACGTCAGAGACCCCCTCTGATAAGCTCTTACCTTTCTTGGTAGCCAATCCTCCTTTCTTGGTAGCCAGACCTCCTTTTCTGGCTATTTAGAGTCTCTCCTCTGGGGTATTCTTCAGATAACGAATGCAAGAGCTCACCAATGTTCCTATGCACTTCCCTCTTTGACTTCTGCCAAGGATCGACCGCTGACTGCTCCAGGACGCCTGCAAAACCGCAACAAAGTAGCAAGAAGACTACCAGCAACCTTGTAGCGCCTAATCCTGCCGGCTTTCTCGACTGCTTCCTGGTGGTGCATGCTCTGAGAGCTGTCTGCCTTCACCCTGCACTGGAAATCTCGAAGAAATCTCCCGTGGGTTAACGGAGTCTTCCCCCTGCTAACGCAGGCACCAAACTTCTGCATCACCAGTCCTCTGGGTCCCCTCTCATCTCAACGAGCGTGGTCCCTGGAACACAGGAGCTATATCCAAGTGACCCCCACAGTCCAGTGATCCTTCAGTCCAAGTTTGGTGGAGGTAAGTCCTTGCCTCCCCACGCTAGACTGCAAACCTGTGTACTGCGTGATTGGCAGCTACTCCGGCTTCTGTGCACTTCTCCAAGGATTCCTTCATGCACAGCCTAGCCTGGGTCCCCAGCACTCTGTCCTGCAGTGCTCAATCCTCTGAGTTGGACTCCGATGTTGTGGGACCCTCCTTTGTGACTCTGAGCCAGCTCCGGTTCACAAATCTACTAAGTGCCTGCTCCGGTACTTCTGCGGGAGCTGCCTGCTCCTGTGGGGGCTCTTTGAGTTGCTGAGCGCCTCTTCTGTCTCCTCCTCCAAAGGGCGACATCCTGGTCCTTTCTGATCCCCAGCAGCACCCAAAAACCTCTACCACGACCCTTGCAGCTAGCAAGGCTTGTTTGCGGTATTTCTGCATGGAAACACTTCTGCAACCTCCAGCACGCCGTGGGACATCTTCCATCCAAAGGAGAAGTCCCTAGCCCTTTTCGTTGTTGCAAAATCTTTGGCTTCTTCCACCCAGAGGCAGCCTTCTTGCACCTTCATCCGGGGTTTCCTGGGCTCCTGCACCCCCCTGGACAGTATCGCGACTCCTGGACTTGGTCCCCTTGCCTTGCAGGTCCTCAGCTCCAGGAATCCGTCTTCAGTGCTTTGCTGGTGTTTGTGGTTCTTGCAGAATCCCCCTGTCACGACTATTGTGTCCTATTGGGGTTGTAGGTGTGCTTTACTCCTACTTTTCAGGGTCTTGGGGTGGGGTATCTTGGACCCCTGACTGTTTTCTTACAGTCCCAGCGACCCTCTACAAGCTCCCATAGGTCTGGGGTCCATTCTTGATTCGCATTCCACTTTTGGAGTATATGGTTTGTGTTGCCCCTAGACCTATGCTCACCTATTGCATCCTATTGTAATTCTACACTGTTTGCATTACTTTTCTTACTATTACTTACCTGTTTTGGGTTTGTGTACATATGACTTGTGTATATTACTTACCTTCTAACTGAGGGTACTCACTGAGATACTTTTGGCGTATTGTCATAAAAATAAAGTACCTTTATTTTTAGTAACTCTGAGTATTGTGTTTTCTTATGATATTGTGCTATATGATATATGTGGTATGGTAGGAGCTTTGCATGTCTCCTAGTTCAGCCTAAGCTGCTTTGCCATAGCTACCTTCTATCAGCCTAAGCTGCTAGAAACACCTCTATTCTACTCATAAGGGATAACTGGACCTGGCACAGGGTGTAAGTACCATAAGGTACCCACTATAAGCCAGGCCAGCCTCCTACAGCCTCTCATGCGTCTCGACCCTGGTGCCACTGACCCTGCAGTACAGATGAAACTGTGTGAAACAGGCTGTCTGCTTTGCCGACTCCACTGGGCCATCTTTCCTAGGTCTGATGCATAAAGCAAGTTTTCTGCCACTTTGACTAAAATAAATAAATAAAAAATCCCACATCACATCCCTCCAACGTACCTCTCCCCCCAAACCCTGCCCGACCCCACTGTGCACAGCAAGTGTGCCCTGGGCCATAATATTAGCAAATGTCCCTACCCCCTTTTCCGGAATAAGCTGGCCATAACTGAATGCAGTGACCACTCATACCCCTGACCCCAGTGCCACAGCTGTATTCTTCTTGAGAGGTAATGTTAGTCTTTGACCAGCTGATTTCTGGAGTACGTCCTTCTAATGGACACTTCTAAAAATGTTTGTAGTTCTAGTCTTATTACAAAAGTATATAGGTATACATAATAATTTACATATGAACAGAGCTTTTTTCCACAGGCAGGACCTCATAGCAATATAGATACAAAAGTCACTATGTCCACTATTGTCCCATGCACCAACCAGGATTCAATTCTGTGACTTTCTGGTCACACAGACATTTGCACTGATCGCACTAGCTAACTGAAGTTTCATAATGTAAAAGCATACGTTTCCTACCGAATAACTTACATTTGTGTTTTACATGGATGTGAAATATGATAAAAATTGTCACTGAGTATTTTGTTCTTTTTAGACAGATCTTTGACCCAGCCAACCCAGTCACTGACTCTTCCGCACAGCACGATTACAATTTCACAATTGTTATGCACTTCAGCCTCTACCTGTATGTAAAGACAGCCTTGAAGCGCGCCATATAAACAAGGTTGCACTTACAGGCCAACTTCATTTACGAGTCCTTCAATTCCTTGCAAACGCATTTACGCCGGTCTGGAAATGCAGTCACAGACCCTCAGGTTAGTGCACTCCACAGTTTGAAGACCTCTAATTTCTCGGATAAGAGATTACATCCTTCCAATAAAGTTTACTTAGAACAATCTATCCTCTTTCAATCTAAAAATGGGTAAGGCAGCATCACAAAGTGGAATGGAGTTACAACAGTCATTGAAATTGCATTCACCTACAATATGGCCTTAGAGCAGAGGTCTTCAAACTGGGGGGCGGGCCCCCCTAGGGGGCCCTCAAGTGATCCCAGTGGGGGCGCCAAACTCTGGCCAAAAGAAATATTATACAGACAACATGCCTTTGTTTTAAGCAGAATCGTGTTATTGCAGTTTAAAAAAAGATAACAGTACTTAACTGCAATGTTTAAATAGGTTTAGACATATTTAAACATTGCCATCTTCCTAAAATAATTGTGAAAAATTCTGAGGGGGGGGGCAAAGATTTTTATTTTTCAACTGGGGGGGTGCGGCATAAAAACGTTTGAAGACCACTGCCTTAGAGGAAACAACAGATGAGCTGGAGCAAGGAGCCACCCATCTTAATACAAAGAGATTTGAAAATGGGAAAAGTTTTAAGAGACTTCAACCTTGTTAAATCATGGACTAATACAGATGGAAAGCTGTTCCCTCATTTACTCCCATAAGGTCCACCGTGGTTTGCTTCATGATGCCATCACACTGAACTGTCCTAAGAAAATAATGAATGAACTAATGGAGCTAATATATGTAGCTGATCCTGTTCTATATTCAGGTAAAAAAAATCAAATAAATATCTGATGAGAGCAAACAAAAAGAATATCAAAATTTCAATATATTAAAATCAAAATTTAATTGACACTAGATGTAAACAGTCTGTGATTAAAGGGCACTTGGTGAGAGACCAGTTAGAAAGTCCAGTGTCTAGGTTTAATACGTTTATGGTAACTCTAAGAAGTATCCTACTGATGTAATCCCAATTCAGACAGGACTTAAAATGGTAAGTACCAAGGTAGGAGTAATTTCCCCACTACTGGACCTGAAAGTAGTCAGTGTAAACACTGTTTGGAGGAAGATATTAAGGAGGAAGCAAATTGGATAAAAGAAGCATTGTATACTCAGAAATAAATCTCTCCCAAATGTATGAAGGAGAAGAAAAGGAGAGAGAAAAAGATGGTGTCAGGAGGTAGACCCAGGGGAAAAAATGCAAGATTTATCAGAACTCTTGTGTTTTTCTGCACCAGCCTTGGATGCTGTAAATCAAAAGAAGAAAAAAAGAGAGAATAGACAAATGGAATACAAAACCTGAGAAAGGACTATTACTTTTTCAAGAGGAAGAGGGAGACACTGAAAGCGAGGATGGATAGCAGCAGCAAAAGGAGCTGGAGGCATACGAGGAACTGATAGGAATGCCGAAAGCATTGTGCAGAGAGTAGGAAAAGATGCCAACCGAGCAGCTGATCAGGACGTACCTGACCAGGCAGTAACCAGGGAGGACTAAGGTGCGCAACAGGCGCAACAGGCAGACACCATCTAGACCAGCGTGCAGGTGGTCACACTCCAGGAGGAGCATTGCTAACCCAGGTGTGTAAAAAAGAAAATGGCACCGGATGGAGGGCGGTAAATGGGAGACCACTGAAGTCCAAGTAATGGAAGCAGTTTCTTTCTTTTAGCAGGACTAAAGCATATTTATTTAGTTGGTGTTGTGTTTGTTTTTTCCCTTTATTGAGCTCCCAACTCTGTTTTCTTTCGGCAAAGAAAAAGTGAAATAAAAGACGTACAATCAGGATATGTAAATGAGGCAGAAGCCTATCCTCGAAAAGGAGTGAGAAGTCTTTAGGATTTACTGAAAGTATCGATTTTGGTAGTATTAAACTGCAAAGCAGTTATAATGGAAATTGCTAAAAAGAGAAGTTACGGTCTGGTAAAAACTAAAAGAAGTTGGTCTCAAGCTCAACAAAGGACAGCAAAGAGTGAAAGTTATCCTGATAATAGAGAAAGAGAGACTCTTAGAGACAGCGAAAGGAGGAAAAGAAAAAGAATTAAGAAACTCTAAAATAACATTAAAGAAGAGAAGACCTAGCTGTGGGTTTCCTTCTTTTGCTGAGGGCTCCAGATGGGGTGGTCCCTATGAGAAGAGTAAGAAGAAAAGGAGACTGTTACTTCAAGCAAAAGATGACTTCCTAATCTTATGAACTTTTAACAAGAAAAGTATTACTTGGGCCAGATAGGAAGCTTGTCACAACTGGGAAGGTTGCCACAAAATTACCCTGGGGGAGGGGGTAGAAAATCCACCTGACCACAGGGATTCTGCCTTTGGGGCAAAACAAAGTGCTGTTGCTGTTGCCCTCTGGCATTAGCCACAACCCCATCCGAAAAGGGGGAAACGAGCAAACCAGACCCCCCACCTCTTCCCCAGGGAAGACTAGAGATGTGCACCCAAAATGCCCCTAGGGGGCAGAAGGGGGATTGTATGGCAGGAATAAATATATATTTTTAATAAAATAGTGGGATGGGTTTGGCCTATCCTAACATTGGGCCCCAACCTCACCCCTAAAGCCTCAACAGTCTTTCCACTCCCCTATGGACTAAAGCATCCTGTCCCAGTGGTCACTGAAAGGACATTTGATTATTTTGCGGTGTTGTTTTTACATACGGGCCAGGATAGTGTGGCTAACTCCCAAAATAGTGAATGGCTGCACTTTTTGTGCTTGGGTAGGCTGCCACCTGGAAAAAATCTACCAGAGCCAGACATTTCTGAAAGCTAGACACCCCGGGAAATCCAGGGTGGTGTGCTACACATGAATCCCACATCATATACTTACCCACAATTCCCTGCAAACTAAAACACACGTTTTCTCACTCATTTCTGTGAGGAAATACCAGGGCCCATATTTATACTTTTTGACGCAAAACTGCGCCAGCATGTCAGACGCATTTTCCTTTAGCACTTGTGTAGGATCACAATGGAAGATGTCACTATAATGGACTCACAATCATGGACAATGTACATATAGCACTACAGCACTTTTCAATAAATAGCACTTACACAACCACTTTGTCTCTGTGTAATGTGACACATCAACTGTGCAGTAGATCACTGAAATTTGCCTCCTGTCAAATTACATAGCTTGTCAATACAACGGTGGTTGCATTGAATGGTCTAATCTTTGCAAGGTAGCTCTGGGGTAGCTGCCAATGTTACAGCTCAGTTGGGATTTGTCCGTAGCATAGGACACAAATGTAATACAACAGAATTCATGTACACTTATGCCAAGGCCCTGATCTACAAGCATTTCACACATACTGTAAAGGGTTCACTAGATATTTATTAAACGGTAATAACAGAAGAGAAAACTCAGGGAAAAGCCTTACCTACCCTAATCTACCCTAACTACTCATTACCCACAACTGTCCCTAACTAACCTAAGCTAAAAAACTTATCACATGTAACGAAACGTTCTAAACATCATCCACCCACCCCCCTTATGAGACGGGACACATGGAGGACAACAGATACTAACCTAAACACATACTATCCTATACTAAACAAATATATATATATATATATTTTTTAATATATATATATATATATATATATATATATATATATATATATATTTTACACAGGAACCCCAACATAGCCCAACACACTCAAAAAGAAAAAATTGAAATACTCAGGACCCCCCACCCACTAACACTAACTAAACTAATAGCCTATACTAATCTAACACTAAGCCCCCTAAACCCACAAAGTATAAGAATAAGGAAAGAGGAGGGAGGGAGGGAATCATGTCCATCAAAAAAGTCTAGAGGTTGGCCCTCCGGAGGGTCCGCTTAATGGACCGCACCCGCTGGTTGATATGCCGAACATCCTGCCGCAGGTGACTCATTTTCCTGAGGACACGGTCCATTTTGCGCTGCATGTCCACAAAAGCAGCAGGGTCAATTGTTGCAGCTGGGGTGGTCTGGGTGCCACCGGTGGAAGTGTGGGGCCGTGTATGGTCAATTCCTGTGGGCTGCCCTGAAGGTGGTCCAGTGCTAGCGCCTGGAGCACTTCCCGATGTTGTTGGCACAACGGTCATAGCTGTTGCTGGTGCCACCTGGGTGGTAGTGGTGGTGGTGGTGCTGGTGGGTGGTGGCTGTGGTGGGCAAAGAAGGGCCACCCTTGTGGAATGCCCTCCAGGCTCCGGAGGCCAGTTCGGTCCTGTATCTTCGGGCCATCCTTCTGTACCCCGACTCTACCTGCAGTATATGTTGGTACCGCACTGCCCGCCTCTGGAATTCACGCACATGGATGGGTGTCATATTAGCAGCTGTGAAGACAAATGAAAAAAATTTACATTAGGAATTGCATTGTGTGAAATGGCACAAGAAGTAAATCAGACAGTAAATCTACTGTACTTGTAACAGCTCATATCATCATACAGATCATTGAATGTCCCTGAGGAAGTACATAGCAGGCCAGCCTACAAAGGTCATATCACACATAGCACATCCAAACCCTACAAGATGGGTAACAACTGGCATGTTTTGGCATCAGAGTTCTGCCAGTTGTCAGCTAACAATCATGCTGCACATCCTCCGCCAATGTCAGGGCTACAAATGTCAGTGTATGGGATGGAAATCTAGGGCCACATGATCTGCAAGTTGTAAATAGACTTGCTAGTATAGTACTCATGTGCTAAACCTGAGTGTGTATACTAGGTTCAGACCAAAGATTCACTGATTTACATGTCTGTGTAACAAACTTGTATCATCAGTCCTAGATACACTATTCACAAACCCATGCCTGTGTTTGAGGGTGGGGGGTTGAAGAAACAACTAACATTTTCAAACAACATGGACACCCAGGAAGCTTATGAAAGCTGGACATGTGTTTGGCTCAACACACACACCACAGGTAAGGTGTATCTACAAATAGGAGACAGCAAACCCTTGAACAATCCCAGCGCCACACATGTCTGGCAATGCAGACCTTTGTTCACATCATATACTTCCAGTAAGCCATGACTTACAACTAACACAGAGATGCAAGAACACCCCTGGCCATGATTTGCATGCACACCTAGGCCATTGCACTCAAGTGCCACATACTCGTAGCACTACATGTGTAGCTACATGCTGCTAGGAAGTTCAACCAACAGTTTAATCGGTACATTATTAAATAGGGAAGCAGAAGTCCGTGGGTAAGCATTTTGCAGCCCCATTCTGGGAGAATGTGGGTCTGAGAGGCTCTCTAAATCACAGATTAGGTCCAGTGCGACTCTTGCTGATACAAGTGTTATCCACATGACTCATCCCCATTCACATTACGGGGCCTACAGGACTGACCTGGAATCCCTAAATAAGACAATAAGATAAGGATTGGCCAACTCGAAAATGGTGAGAAAATGAAATCCCACTCATGGAACAAGACAAATGATGGGCCAGCGCATCACAACTTGCTATTTGTTCAACACACAGGAGTCCATCACACATCACCAGCGAACACAACACATAACAGACATATCAATACTTACTGGAGTTGTCGGGGTCCTCGAATGAAGCTACCTCGCCCACAGTGTAGGGTGCGGGTCTACCTGTAAGGCATGGAAGGAAGAAACGTGCTCAAAATCTGTGCATTGACCAACAACTCCAAAGACAAATACTATAAGTAAGTAAATCCACTCAGACATGATGATACTGCATCCGATATAGCACGGCTAACTTTTACATACCATGGGTCTCCAGTGAAATTTACACACATATCTGCACACATGCAGTAGCCCTAACTATCATGTGGTGGTAAACATGCTCCTTCATTAGTGAGCAGACATAGGCCCTCATTACAACCCTGGCGGTTGGCGGAGAAGTGCTGGTCTTACCGCCAACAGGCTGGCGGTAAAAAAATTGGAATTATGACCATGGCAGTTTCCGCCATGGTCATCCGCCACTTCTCCGAACCGACCGCCAGGGCGGAGACGACCGTTGGGCTGGAAACTTGGGTCTCCAGCCCGGCGGCCGTCACTAGACCGCCGGCGGTATCATGACCTGGCTGACCGCCATGGATTTCATGGTGTTGGGCACCGCCATGAAATCCATGGCGGTAAGCACTATCAGTGCCAGGGAATCCCTTCCCTGGCACTGATAGGGGACTCCCCCACCCCCTTCCCTGAGTCCTTCCCCAACACCCCCCACCCCTCTGCCACCCCCCAAAGGTGGTAGGACCCCCTCCTCACCCCTACCCCCGACATCACTACACAGACACACACCTGACACGCATGCAGACACCACCAACACACATATCCGCACACATACGAACAAACATGCCAACAGACACACACACAGTCATACACGCACACCCACATTCAGGCATACATACAGGCAGACACAAACACATTTTCAAACACACTACACCCACGCATGAATACACGCAGTCACACCCCCCCTCTTCATACTCACACCTCCATGCACGCACACAACACACAACACCCCCCACCCCCCTCCCCTAACGGACGATCAACTTACCTGGTCCGTTTATCCTCCGGGAGGGGACGGGATCCATGGGGGCTGTTCCGCTGCCAGCACCCCGTCAATAGAACACCGCCACGCCGAATCACGTAACGTGATTTGGTGAGCGGTGTTCTGTTGACGGGGCGGTGGAGGTGGAGCAACCTCCACTTCCCCGCCGACCCCCAGTATGGCTGCTGACGGCTCTCTGTCCGGAAAAGGACGGAGAGCTGCCAGCAGTCATAATTCGCCGAGCGGAAAACCGCCAGCACTGGCGGTCTTCAGCACGGCGGTCCCTCGGGGGTCTTGTGAAAAGACCGCTGAGGTTGAAATGACCCCCATAATAATGGAGTGTATTTGTCTCATCATGTTTATCCAAGAGAGACATCCAAAGCCAGTTTCCTTGAGGAGTGCATTACCAGTCAACCAGCCATTGTGGCCATGACAAATGTATGCCATCCCTAAACGAAAGGTGGAACAACAAACAGCAAATACCAGTGTAAGATGTTAGCTGAGAGCACCTTGCACTTTTTTCCTATGTCTCCAAATCCAGATCTGACATGTATCCGAAATGATGAAAGACCACAATAATCCCTAACATTTATAGAACTTCTGTGATCCCTGCTTTCCTTACACACTCACCAGACACACATGAGACATATGTCTGGGCCACATTGCTATCAACAATTGACGTGAAGCATGCACTCTTTTTCTGCATCATGTAGTGTTTCTAAAGTCAGTCTAGCTGTTGCGTCAACAAAGGTCGGTAATGTTTTGGAAAATCTATACCTCACTGGCAAATGTGAACCATATATACATAATGGGCTCCTGATTTGTGTTGCTGTCTGACACAAAGGCGGCACCAACCTACATTAAGAAAAAGTATTCAGTAAGTTTGCAGAGCACTTGCTTCCTGACAGCTAGCAATTGTGGTCCTTAACATAGTGCATCAATGACCCTGTGTGTTTCCAAAGCATTCCACACACTCAACAACATAGCCGGCAGATATTATACAAATCATCTGATGTCACTACAGAGCTTTTAATCGTGCACATTTACATGATTTGTACTCACCAACAGGGCCACCAATCATAATTTCCAGGTGGTCCAGTAGATCTTGCTCCCTGGAGATGAGGTCAGCCCAGCGGTGCTTCAGCTCGTGGTCATTCCTCTGGCTCCGATACACATGTTGCAAGTGATGCAGAACCTTTCCCCACCAGATTCTCCGTGCCTCGGTGTGATACCCCTGTATCACCCGCCCACCTGCCTCTATCATAAGGGGGAGGAAATGGCACACCAGCCATATGAACCCCCCCAAGCTCCTCCTCACCCATCTTGCCAAGACGTGGCCTACCCAACATCTTAGCACAGGAAAAGGGGATAAAGAAGAACAAAGGAGAATAGGGGGAAAGTAGAATAAGGAAAAAGTTAACTAAACTACTAAAAGAGCCCAACTATCCCCAAACTATCACTACTCACAACAGACTCCCACAAACAACAAAGACAATACAATTCTGGACAATAGTACACAATAAACACTCAGACAGAATACAACAACAATATTTAATTCACAAACTAACAAGTAATGGAGCACACAGGAGACAAAAGCACAATTTGAATGGACAAAACTCAGGACACAGCTACACAGTCTAGAAGAATCACAGACTACAAAGTGAAAGTACAAAATATTTTGATGCATACAGTATGTGTGTCATTTTTTGGGACGCACAGGAGTAAAAATTAGGACGTATCCATATATTTGGAAATAGTCTAACACTTACCCAATTTTCAGGGCATAATGCGTCGTTTTTCGGGCATAAGCGTCATTTTTTGACGCTTGTGCATAATTTTTTGACGTGTATCTGTCAAAATTTCAGTGCATTAACTGGGTTTGGGTAATTTTGCCATTTTAATGTAATGTTACATTTGTGACACAACTGAGATAGGCTGGTTGCACCCACTTTGGTCTTGACAGTGTATGGTCACATGTGAGACATCATACTGCTGCGGACCATGATCCGCTACGTCCTTAACAGGATTTTCACTCTTGGCTGACGCACTAGATGGCCATATGTGTGGACTACATATATGTATTGCACAAATTGGGCAAGTTTGGCGTCAGGAGAGGATAGCAAGGTGACGCACATACGTTCAATACCTCAATGCCTATGGCTCAAAGTGTGTGCATTGGCTACTAATGTAGTTGTTGACCCAGTGTGTGTGCATCACAAGATGCATTAGTGAAAATATGCTTGTATGAATGTGAAGTCAATGTGTCCAAATCTTAGATGCAAGTCAGTGTGGAAATGAGAGAGGACATGTGTTAGTCATACATGTAGCAACATATGTTGTGTGCACTTCCAAGATTTTGGGTGACGTAGACACCGTAAATGACAAAGCATGCACCGGATAGATGGCAGACGCTTGTTCATGTCAATGGTCCAAAAGTTGCCAATGCCATGTCCTGGAAATTTGGAAGCTGCTTCCTAGGCACTTGTTGGTGAACCCACTGTGAGTCAGGCACATGTACTGACTAAGTGGGTACCATGTTATTGGCACAGACAGCCAAAGGTGACCCCCAACTGTAATATCACGCCACAGTTGTGGTCATATGACTGAGCCACAACTCTCCTGTGGCAGTGGTGGACCAGCAGAGGAGGCAGCACGTGGCCACGTATTTCCAGTGATCAATTGCACAGAGGTGTCTGGTTTATGTGTGTGGTCCAATGTTGATCCTGTATATTTATAGGGGTATATGTTGTCACAGTTACGTCCAGGTCTCATCATGAGTCAGTGGCAGCTATTCCTGTATCTACTGAGTATCCTTCTGAGATCAATGGAAGTAAAGTCAATGAGGACATGAGAACCTACATGGGGATGGTCCCACCCTGTCACTGCAGACGTGTTATGAGACAGTCAAGAGGACAACCTTGGTGTGCTGAGTGAGATGATATCTCAGGAGTCATGTTCCGGCAGGTGTCATAACAACATTTGTACACAGGTTGGCCTGTAAAGTTCCCACTGCATCTGGGAACATCCTAGCCTCTGTGTTGATTAATCTTGCAGCTATTCAGCACGCACAGCCCAACAATATGTTGTGAGCAATGTGATTCAGCATGTGAACTGTCAGGGTCCTAACATGTGTGGACTTTTCATGCACATTATCAGAGGTAGCTGGTTCTGCTGGAGGCACGATACCCAATCCCTGCATACGGCCCTGGTACACTGTCACACTTTGTCGTTCATGCATACATGAGACCCAGACAGGGGATAGGCCATGATTTTGGTATTCCAAGACAATTTTACAAATATGGTGCAATTAAAAAGCAGATGATGCTATACAATGTATTTGGGTATGCATTGAGGAAGCACCTGACAAAATACCCCCGAGGAATGTGAGGTTTGGTAAAGCAAGTGTGGTACATATGTAGCCACAAGGAACCTTTAGGGTGATGCACAGACAGGTGCCAGTCTGGCTGACAGGATGTAGGGTCAATCAGGATCCAGCAATTTCACAAGGTACATACTCAGTGGTCTGACTAAGACTGGTCGGAGGAAGAACAAGACAGTTGACATGGGAAACTGTGTTTGTCCTGTGTTTTGGAAGGTGACACATAAACCCAAGGGCTGTGTTACACGGCTTAATTACTAGCAATGCATAACAGTGTATGTGACAAAATGGCAACTTCTATACTGATCCAAGCATCTGCAGGGGCAGTGCATGTTCAAATGGGTGGTGTGCATGGAGGTGATCACAGGTGTGTGCTGCATCAGTTTATCACAAGTCCTGTAGGTGAGATTCCAGTTCAAATGGCCAACAGTACCTTTCACACGTGAAGCAATCTACAGGTGATAACAGGGCTTAGAACCTACAAGCCAGTGTATTAATTGACCTGACGTCCATGCAGTCAGATGTACTATGACAATGGCATACCATAGGAAAGGGTGTAGCACACTGGATTACTATTGTTAGTCTGTGTGTGTAGAGGAGGGAATATCGGGGTACACATATTACCGTTCCAGGGACCTCTTCAGACAGGTGGGTTGAGACCAGGAGCATGGGTGTGTCAGGAGTTAAGAAATGGGCTGACATGTACATGGAATGTCAGGTGCGCCATGCTTGTCATAGGTGTGGCACATGTGCTGTCTATGTTCTGCTTCTATGGAACTCTAGTCACAGATAGTCCTTGCAAAGATATGTGCTGTACGACTTACTGCTGTCAAGGATCTGGACATACATTCCTGTTACCAATGCAATACCGCATCCACTGCCTCATGTATGAGCCATTTTTTTCACTTATAGACTGATGGTGTCTTAGTTGTGTGCCATATGCTGCGATGAACCATGTTGCCAACATGTATGTGTAAAATAGGTGTGGTCCTGTGCTATTGCCCTTCAAAGGTAAAATGTACAGGATATATGTCATTTCCAGTGTGTGTGTATGTGACTGTTGTATAATACGCATCACAACTGCTTTGGAAATTTCTGTGTCCTGATCGGTTTATCAGCAATGCTCCATGAGGCTACACTGTTATTCTGATAGTTAGAGATAAAGGTGAGCAAAAGTTATTAGCCAGACCATGATATGGTGATTATTATCAGTGTTTATTTACATTAGTTAATACAGTGGTGATGGTGAGTTGTTTTAAAAGAAATTGTTCACAATATGTTGGCGCCTATGCAATCCAGCAGCTGTGTTTTGTTGTTCCCCCTCATGTTGCAGGCCAGCATCCTCCTCTTCCTCCTTTTCAGGCATTTGTGGCTCTGGTTCGAAGAGGGGAATGTTCCTTCATATGCAAATGTTGTGCAGGATGGCACATGTTAAAATGATCTTACAGACCATTTCTGGTGAATGTAGGAGGCTGCCACCAGTGATGTCGAGGCACCTGAATCTCGACTTGAGGATGCCGAAGGTCCTCTCCACTATGGTGCGTGTCCTCCTATGTGCCTCATTGTAGGCACGCTCTGCTGCAGTGCTTGGGTTGCCAAATGGTGTCATAATCCATGGCTGGATCCCATACCCCTGATCAGCTGAAAAAGAAAATGAATGGGATCATGTTGATGTAGCTTACCCCATTGTTATCACCTTGCATGGCAGTAGTTGTCTTGTGTTGTCTGTGACTCTTTTGTGTTATTGTGTTCCTTCCTAGGCTTGTAGGATGTACCATCTGCATTGTGTTGTTTCCTTGGCTGAACGATTGTTTGCCTGCTGACCGGTTGTCAGCAGTATGTTTGGGTATTTGCAGTACAGTGTGCCCTCCCTAGCATTGTGACTTGTGATACAGGTGTCCCTGTGTCTTCACTGGGGGTAAGATGATAGTTCCATACACAGATTCAAATTGACAGTAGTGGTAACACGTTGGCATCTATATACCCTGGACATCCCATACCTTTAGACTTATGCAATGGATTAATTTAAACATCAGTGAGACGCTTACATTTTGCAAGGTGACAATTAGCCAAACCTCTCCATACACTGTGATCATTGACGTCTTAACATTTGACTGTACACTAATTTCAGATGTGTGACATGTTCACTGCAGACCTATCAAACATGGCTAGTGATGTCACGACCTCAGTGTGTTCCTGTCCACATGTTGCTGTCATGGTGTATGTGTTGTGTGTTCTACAGGGTTGCTGTGCTGTGTGTATATGAGTAGGTTTCTGTACTTACCAACAAGTAGTCTATTGCCATATCATCCATCCTGGAAGTGTTGATTGATGGTAGAGTGACGGAAGATGAATGAGTCATGGGCACTCCCAGGATACTTTGCCACCATGTTGGTGAACAATCCTTGGTGATCCACAATGGCCTGCACATTGATGGAGTGTGGGTGCTTCCTGTTGCGGTAGAGGTGTTCAGTTGCAGCAGGTGGCACAAGGCGTATATGTGTGCAGTCGATGGCACCAAGGATGTGTGGGAATCCATTAATGAGGTAAAACCCCTGTTTTGTCTCCTGCTGCTTCTGCAGTGTGTTTGGGAAGCAGATGTGGCGGGGTGTGAGTCCAATGATGGCATCCAGTACTTTGGGCAAGAAGGCAGAGAATGATGGCTGTGATATTCTGGCAACCAGGGCGCCAGTGCTTTGAAAGGAGCCACTTGCCAACATGTGAAGTACAGCTAGCAGCTTGGTTTCTGTTGGGATGGTGCAGGGTGTCAGCAAGGTGGGTGCCAACTGTGGCTCTATATTGCACAGCAGCTGCTGAATGGCCTGCCAGTTCAACCTGTACCTCTGGATGATGTCATGTTCCCTGAGGCCATGAAGGGTTGTTCTGGTGCGGAATATCCTCTCCTGCCTTCTGCGCTGCCTTTGGGGTCCCTGCTGGTGTTGTGGTAGCTGCTGTTGTTGTTGCTGGGCTCTCCGTCTGCGTGCAAGCTGGATGAGAAGCACCTCCATGTCTCCCTTTTGCTGCTCTGCTGTTGCTTCTGTGTGTTCTGATTAAATACAGGTGTGTTTGCCCCATTTTAACGCCTGCCCTGACCCAGGCGCAAATCAGGCTATGCGTCATTTTCCAACTCCGCCTCTCGGCAGTGCGGCATTTTTGCCAGGAAGCATAAATACGACGCACGGCCGTTTAAGTCATTTTTTGGACGGGAACGCCTACCTTGCATATCATTAACGCAAGGCGGTTTCCCGCATCCAGAAAATGACGCACACGTTTGGATTTTGACGTCCGCGGGCTCGGGCGTCAAAGTTTAAATATGGGGCCAGTTTTGCACCGAATGTGCGTCAAACTTTTTGACGCACATTCGGCGCAGACGGAGTATGAATATGCCCCCAGGAATCTAAGGGAAGCCACACCACATTCCCCAAGTTTCCCGATGAAAATGGTACCTAACTTGTGTGGGAGAGCCAAGAGACCTTGACACAAAAGGCCCTATAGTGCTACCGTGGTAGGTCAGCATTAGGGAAAGTGTGGTATTTGGGGCCGTGCTTGGCCGCCACCCATGGAAATCTACAACCACAGACATTTTTGAAAACTAGACAACCAGGGGATCTTTAGGGTGGTGTGCCTTGCATGGATCCCACAATGCCCTACAAACCTCAAACTTTGCCTGAAATCACATATTTTCCTTACATTTCTGTGACAGAAACTTCTGGAATCCACAAAATCCTTACTACCCAGCTTTGCCCTACTTCTGCCAATACAAAATCTGCACCACTTGTCTGGTTGGACCTAATGCCTGTGAGAGGAATGGATCAAACCAGGGTCAATGGGAATCCCCTTGCAAGGATGACCCCTTGATGGCTTAACCCCCAGCAGTTAGGGAAGCAGCATGAATCAGGCTCAGGTGCTGTACTGGTTGCCCCTGGTGGTGCAGTGGATAATACGTTTAGTACTTCATGCTCCTACCACCAGACTCTGTGCACTGTCCTGGGCATAGGCTTGCTGTGAATGCAAACAAGATCCAGGGCTGCGGAGGAAGGTCAAGCACCCTCTGTCTCTCCACACACAGTTAACTGGTGAACAGTGGTCCTGGCACTTAAATGCAGACATCTGCTGAGCAGGTGCAGATTTGTTTGCCCACAAAATGGGAGTTAACCATGACAGGGCTATTCACCCAACTCAAGTATAGGCCTTGACCGGGCTGCTGCTGTCACCACAGCAGTTGAAGCCCCAATTTGCCAGCACAGTCACCAGAGCAATTATAGCCCCAGTCATGCTGATGCAGTCACCATGGCAGTTGACACTCCAGTCCAACTGTTGTAGTCAAAACAGCAGTTGTAGCCAGATCAGTCAGGTGAAGTCATCATGGTAGTTGTGGCCCCAACTAGGCTGATGAAGGCACACATACAGCCCTGATAAGGCAAATGCACTCACAAACTCTTGAAGTAGCTCCTTCCAGGAACCTTGTCTGAGTTATCAAAGGATCTCTGCAGCAAGGATTGCTTCTTACTTTATTCACAGGTAGTCCACTTCTTGTGGGTGACCCTTCATCCCAGGAACCTGCTGAGGTTCCCTTCTTGGATAATTGTTGCTTCTTCAAGGCCAACCAGATTCCTTCCCTTTCTTAACAGGCAGGCTTCTAGGCACTAGGCTGACCCTCATCTCCTAAAGCAAAAAGTGCATGCTTCAGGTGATGTCTCCTCTCCTCTGGGAGCCTCGATGTCAAGCAGAGATCAGTGCTGTTCACACAGCAGTGCTTTGAGTGCTCCCTTCCTTGGTCCTCAAGGACTCTCAACTGGAACAAAGTGAGATAGTTTAGGCCCCACTTTTGTAGACGTTTGCTAGACAGACTGTCTCCAGACACAACCTCTGTGTATTATGATGCTTCCCACATTTGGGAGCGCTGGGGGTGCCTCCAAAGTGGGATATCCACAACACAGGCACAATAGAATGTATGGTTTCTGCACCTGGCTGTCGTCAGCCTCTCTGAAGCAGTAATCAAGGATTGACAAAAAATGCAGATTTGACCTAGAAACATCCTGACACAACAGAAGCTGCAATCCCCCTTTCACCCTTGCAATGAACCACAGTGCTCATAAGGAACTACTCAGCAGCCCTCTGCTAAGAAAAAGTTGTTATGGAATTCCTGAAGATTACCCTCTCTCCATCCTCCTCACTTCAGTTCCTGGATCTCCACTGTGCAACTCAAGGATTCCAGGTAATACACTACCACTTCTGGGGAAGCTGTCCTCATCCTCCATCTAGTGCTGTGCCAAACCAGGGAATCTAAAATCTATCCCATTTGTCTCAGTGCTCAGGCTTACTCAGAGACACACCAGTACTACTGCATATCTGCTACATGGACACCACACACACACACACACACACACACACACACACACAAACACACACAAACACATGCAAACATTCAACATACATACTGAACACCAGCACATGGTTCTGGGTTTATACATAACAGTGGAACTTTACACAAGCGAGACCTGTAGACAACACACTCGTTAACACAGATAAAAAGTTGTAGTCACACTATCATTCTCAAAAACACATTGAGCTGTCACCACTACTTTATGTTCCAATACCCAGGACAGGGACAGAAGTCTTCTATCAGCTGTGAGGGCATGGTTGGTGCCCCCTCCAGATGAAAGGTTAAGGCCAGGACCTTGCATAATCAGGTGCACATCTAGGCCTCTGCACATATGCAAGTTTAGTGTGAAGCTATTGCCACAAAAAGTGAGTATAGCAGATATACATTCAGTTGGGAACTCAGGGCAGTGGAACACACCCATACACAATGTAAGGGACATTTCCGTCCAAACAAAGGGCCTACCTGTTTTCCTTGGAAGTAACTGTGACTGTTCTAAGCTGTTTCAGGGCTACATTCAGAAAAAGACCACCATACATAGTGGCCCTAAAACGTCTATCTCCTTCCCATTGATCCTCCATTTCAGTTAAATTCTTCGTATCATTTTGAAGGATAGCAGTGTGGAGAAATTTTCTCTTTACCATATGTTAGCTCTTTCTATTCAGGTAATGGAGTACGACTCTTCAGGAGGTTTGCAAGAGCACCTTTTTATTTGAAAACAAATAAATATACAGCTGGAGGTGAGGGAAGAAATTCTGTCTGCTCTGGTTTGGGGGCATGGCAATTTCCAAAGTGGGCAGCTCCCACCCCTATATTTCTTTTAAAAAATAAAATCCCTGGCGCCTAGTGGGCTTTCTGACTTCTGGGGTAATTACCCCGTCCACCCTCTAGGAGGGAAAAAAAGACTGGTGCCTCAATTAGTTGGGGTGGGGGCGTGGCCAGACCCCATTTGAAGAAAAAAAAAATCCCTGGCATCTAGTGAGATTTCTGACCTCGTGGAGAGAAGTAATGGATAATTACCCCCAAAAGCCTGATGACTCATTTTCTTGGGGTGGGGCATGGGTATGCCCAGGTGAGCAACCTCATGCCCTATATTAAATAAATAGCTTTTACTGACGTCTAGTGGGCTTTTTGCCTCCCCAGGGGCTAATTACCCCATGTGCTCTCCCCAGTGGGACATAGAGACTGACGCCCCATTTATTTGGGGTTGAGCCCAAGGTCCACTCCTATATTAAAAAAACATCTTTCCCTGGCATCTAGTGGGCTTTCTGCCCCTCTGGGGGCAGATGGGGGTAATTACCCCCATCTACCCCCCAGAGAAGGCAGAAAGACTTTATGTAATATTCAAATGTGCTGGGTGGAGCACAAGTCCTTGCCTTACGGGGCCGCTCCCCTCATCCCTGGTGTCTAATGGGTGAATGGATCCCTGTTTGGGGATCACTCTCCTGTGGTGATCACAAAGCAGGGTTCCACTGGGCTGAGATAGTACTGAAAAGGGGAGACTTTCCCCTTTCCAACAATACCTCTCCCAAAAGAATCAGACCTTGGGGGCTGAAAGATACCCCAGAGCACTAATTCAGAGAAAGTAAAACAAGCTCCTTAGCTTAGTTACCTTCATTTCCCTTTAACTACGTCAGCGTGCCCTGCCCACTGATCGTTATTACAGCAAAGAGAACAAAAACAATGAGGTTGCTCAGGAAGCTTTTCCCAAGCAGACTGATGAATGGAAAAGAAAAGAAGGACTCCCTCTGGTGTAGAGCATCAGACGGCCTTTAAATACCTCCCAGGTGTCATCCAATAGCTGACACACTCATTAAGGAGGTAGTGCATGTGTAGCCCCCCTCCTTGACCCTTCTATGTCCCCTTGGACCTCATACCCCAGGTCCGGTTCACTTGCTTTCTTCCGGGGAGCCCACTCCAGGGACACAACAGTTTCCCTGCCTGCACTGATGCAGGCAGGAAAACTTGTGTTTGCTCCTGCCTGGTGGGAGCATTTTTTAATCTCCCGCCAAACAAGAGCAAACACAAAATCTGCTCCCAGAAGACAGGCACTTTAAAAATACTTCTGCCAGCTCAAAGGAGACTTGAGGTCGGCTTTCACATGACACACATCAATATATTGCTCCCGGCCAGAGGAAGCCACACAAATAGCGTCTTCCTTGGCTGGGAGCAATGTCTTTTCCTGCAGAATGCAGGGAGACGTCTGGGGACCGGGGCTCCCCCAGTGGCTTCCATCGTTGTGCATGGTGGGTGCCCGGGGGGCAGTTGAAAAACTATCTTAAATCCTTAATGGAGGTGAATGCATCCTTGATTTAATGGAGCACACCCTTGCCATGCAGGGTGGCGATTACAGTTTCTGGAACCAGTCCCAGGCCAAGGCCCAGGAAAGGCTTCCACTTGCTGGTTAGGATGCTTGGAATGGTCTCTACAAAGAGTCATGTGGCTTGTACTTGGCCCATTATCTGATACATTGATTAATGGAACGATAAAAACGGTGCCTTTTCTCACATTACCAGGGAAAATAGTGGAAACAGAATTTGATAATGCAGATATGGTAGCCTCTATTTTAGATAATAGAGAATTGTTTCCCAATTTTATCTAAGCGTCTGCCTTCCCTGTCAGGCGGAGTAGAAATAGAAGTGAAAGGATTTTTTGAGAACCGTTGTACCACTTGCAAGACCACTGAGTCTGCTTTAGGATGTCTTGTTAGGCAAGCAGGGGAATCTTCAGGGGCTTTGACTTTTTATCCATGCATGGTACAACCGCTGCTACTGTTGCTGGATCCTGCATACGTTTGATACCCTCTACCCATGTGTAGTCTGTTATTGGGATGGCACAAATAGACTTTCAGGCCTGCTCCTTAAAATCATATAGGAAGCAGTCTGACTGCTTTATTGAAATTGGCAAGTCAAATCTTGCTGCAGCCCATTCTTTTAAATTAGTAAACCCCCAGATGTCCTCTGGGAGCGAGTCTGCAGGATAAGGTGTTGGTGGCGATGGAGTAGAGAGCAGATAATCATCTCACTCATCACGGGGTGGATGGGTATCCAAGTTCTCACCAACTTTTCTGTCATATTCTGATGAAGATTTATTCTCCCTTGGGGGCGCTGTGATATTGGAAGCCAGTGTCATCCTTGGCATTATTGTTGTGGGAATAGGTCATAGTGTTACCAGAGTAGATGGAGGTGGTAGAGCTGCTGGTTGGTCCTGCAGAGGTTCTGGGAACCTTCTACGGTAGTTCTGCAGCATAGCCTGTAAGTCCTATACAAGGGAGAGAGGCATCTGAACGTCAATCTCTCTAAGTGATGGATTAGGATTGTAATGATAGTATGGTAAGTGCCTTTGTTTGGCCTGTAGTAGTGGCCATAATATGACTCCTCCACCTCTTCTTCTTCGTCATCATCCTGGTATTTCACCTGGAGTTCAGATGGACAATGTGCTGGGCCAAATGAACTTTCATACTCTGATTCCTCTAGGTCTAGTAGATGGCTTGGAGAGTATAGTGAAACATTGCTTGGGGAGGTATCTTGAAGCTTTAACAAGGTCTTTGAAATTTTTACAATTGTCAACAGTGTTGTTGTCGACAAGACAATGGTGGTAAAGGTTATCAGCATGATTGTCAACAGTGTTGTTGTTGACAAGGCAATGGTGGTAAAAGTCGTCAGCATGATCGTCACCGATGGTGGCGTAGTCAATGGAGTCTTCTTCAGCAAGAAAATCTTCATTGACGGGATTGGAGCATCAACAGATGGTGTTGTTGCTGTCAATGGCCTCGTCAACAGGACAGTGGTGAATGTCACTGTAGCGGTCATCAACGACAGCACTGTCGACAGTGAAGACATAGTTGACAGTGTTTTTGAATGGGTTTTATTGCCTCATCATCGACGGATCTGAAGAAGAGGTATGTGGGAATTTTAAAGTCTTGGTACATGGCGTGCTAGGATCAGAGGAGTAAGTTTGTGAGGAGAATTTTTGCGTTTTCTCCTTTTTCTGCAGATCTTTTAGTGACCCATGATGAGAAGTTTTTAGGGGCTTCCTGCTTTCCCCAGAGGTCTCCTGGTCAAGGACCTTTCCCTTTTGCAGGACCTGCCAGAAGTGTCACTATCTTCCACAGAAGATGTAGGTTTCAATGTCTTGGCCTTTTGTAACTATAAAAGAAGTCTCCCCTCCCTGTCCTTTAAGTTTTTGATGAAAAGGTGCAGCGTACCTTACAATCCTTCCCCTTGTGCTGAGAGTAGAGGCTGTCCTTATGTGGGTCATCCACATGCAATCTCTTCTTTCAACAAGGCTAGCAGGATCTAAAGAGACCTTTCTTTGAGGTATCAGACATTATAAAGATTTCCAGACTGAGCAAAACTGAGCAGGGCTCAGGGAGACTCCCTTCACACCATGTGCAGTAAAATCTGAGAGACTGGAGCTCTGTGGTGAGGGTTCTAAAGGGTACTGTCGACTAATTGGCTGGACTTCAGGTCTTTTCAAATGATGTGAATAAGCTGTAAAAGTTAATGCACATTAACATTGTCTTATATGTAAAAAATTATCTATACTGCTATTTAATGATACCATGGGACTCCCACCTCGACAACAGGGAATGATTCAAGTCTGTGAATCTATGAAAGATCCAATACTGGAGAAAAGAGAGTTGCTTTTTTGTATCAGAAAGTCCCAAGTTAGCCTCTCCGTGAGCCTGACTCCCAAATAGTCAAAACACTTCACTCAGTCTATGATAGATCCACCCCGAGCAGCTTGTTTTTAAAAGAGCAGCATTGGATCTACCTGTATTTATCTCAAGGCCTCTGCATTCACTAAACTCCACAAAATGGTTGAAGAGTTGTTGCAAGCCCTCTGGAGTATGAGAATGTAGCAAGGTGTCATCCGCAAAAAGCAAAACAGGGGCATAAGCACTGGCAATTTTAGGAGCATCATGCTGGCAATTCTTTATCGCATCCACTGCTCCATTCATAAAAATATGAAAAAAGCATTGAAGTAAGAACACAACCCTGACGCACGCCCTGCTCAGTCAGAATCCGGGGAGGCAAGCCACCTAGATCATTCCACCTCACCTGGGCACACGTGTCCGTGTGCAGTCTAATTAATAAATGTAGAAGGTCCTGGGACAAACCCATCTGATCCAGCCCCTCCCTGAGGATATGTCTCAGTACTAAATCAAAAGCGGCGTTCATATCCATAAAGGTTACATACAGATGGTCCTTCTTGAAGGTAATGTATTTCCAGCAAATAGTCATAAAGTGGAATATCAGATCTATTGTCCCTATATTTTCGCAAAACCCTGCCTGGAAATGGGAAAAGGGACAATGTTATGTTCGCCCATCCACTCCTGCAAACGTACTAAAACCTGCAGGCAAAAGATCTTCTGAGTGTTATCAATTAGGCTGACCGGTCTATAATTTGAAGGAATGTCCATGGCCCCTTTCTTGTGGATTGGAACTATTACAGCACCAGTCCCTGACTCTGGGGTCTCCTCACCATTTGCTTCCACATTCGTTAACATATTCAGATAGGGGACCCAGATGTATGGCTCTGAATAAAATAAATCCACACTATCAGGGACACGAGCTTCACATTTTTTCAAGTGGAAAAGGGCAGCTCTAATTTTGTCCAATGTAAAAGCTAGTGTGTGGTCTCCCGCAAAAAAACAGAACATTTGACAGTCTGGGAAGGGGGCAGCCTAGTGCCCTTAAATGGGGTAGAACTTACTTGTGCAGTGTCGCTTTTGCCATATTAGGTTCTAAAATGGGGTACCCAACTATCTACAGGGACAAACACCTCTGGAGCACAGGGACTAGGGGCCAGATGTAGCAAATTTTAAATTTGCGAGGTGCAAAGTGCGAGTCCATGCGACTCGCACTTTGCACCTCGCAAATTGGTATGCAGTACGGTGTCTCAGACACCGACTGCAACTCGCTATGGGGTCGCAATGACCCACCTCATGAATATTCATGAGGTGGGTCGCAAATTGCGGCCCCATAGCGAGTATAGGCACTCGCAAACATGGAGGCCTGCTGTCGTCAGCAGACCTCCATGTTCGTGACTGCTGTTAAATAAAGCAGTTTTTTTTTTTTTAAGTGTAGCCCGTTTTCCTTACAGGAAAACGAGCTGCACTTTAAAAAAAAACGAAACCTTTAGTTTCGGTATTTTTTCAGGGCAGGGAGTGGTGCCTTGGACCACTCCCTGCCCTGAAAAAATATTTGTGGGTCCAGTCACAAACTGGAAGGGGTCCCATGGGGACCCCTTCCAATTTGCGAGTGGGTTACCATCCACTTGAAGTGGATGGTAACTGCGATGCCATTTGCGATCGCGTACGCGGTCGCAAATGGTATTGCATACCACTCAGACTCGCAAATAGGAAGGGAACACCCCTTCCTATTTGCGAGTCGGAAATGCATATTGCGAGTCGGTACTGACTCGCAATATGCATTTCTGCATAGCAAAGAGGCATTTGCACCTCGCAAACGGCGATTTTCGCTGTTTGCGACGTGCAAATACTTTGCTACATCTGGCCCTAGAATCCTTACCTAGAGCAACTATTTCCCAAAACGTTTTCTGAACATGATTCTCCACCGCTTCTAACATCAATGACCATTCTTCATCCTCCCAGTCTCTTTTGGCTTTTAAAAGACAATTCTTACACATCCTACAAGCTAGTATTATATCTCTTTTAGACCCTCCATTGATGGTGTTAATCAGATTTCCCTTTGCAGCCCTGCAAGCTGCTGAAAACCTCAGGTGAGATATAGATCTGGCCTGTGCCATTCTAGCTTGTTTCATAAACAAATACTTGAGGCTCACAAAAAGGTCTGAGTGTTTATGGGTGAACCTAGATACGTTTGCCTTGCATTGTGTAATAGATTCAAAGGATTAAATTTAGCCACAAAGAGATTATAGATATTGGCTTTGATGCAATCATCTCTACTGACGGTTGCCCGTTTTATGTTTCTTTGGTTATTTGTAAGGGTTAGTGGGATAGTGAAGAAGCCATTAATACACTCACAGATCTTGCTGAGTAGGTCTTCACCAAACACAGTGACAAGAGTGTTGTGGTCACTATCCTGTTAACAACTTCCATTTCAGCCATATAAGTCCAGAGCCTCAAGTATAACATTATATAGTCTATGTGGTTTCAATAGAGTCCCCTTCTAAAAGTGGGCCGGGCCATAAGGTCAGACTTAAAGTGGCCATTAGTGGCTTATAGGCCATGTTCTGCACAGAACTTAAAAAGTTGGGAAGCCACCTTAAACTATTTTGTGGGTGGTTCTGTTGCTAGATCTGGGATACCCCATTCACCATTTTCCTCAGCCATTAGAGCTCAGAGACATTTGAGAGGGTCGAATTTAGTATTAAAGTCCCCAACTATGATCATGGGCCAAGTGTGCTGTACAGTGTTCTCCACAAAAGAATGCAATACGTTTAAAGATGATGATTCTATGTTATCTTGTAAAGAGTGTAAATAGATGTTAATCACCAATATTTCCTAATCCTACACAGACTATTAAGGGCAAGGCAAATAGCTAAAATATCCTTAGAGCCGGTGTCTAACACTTTCACCCTAAGCATCATAAGAATTCTTTACCCAGATTATTAAACCTCCAGGGGTGCGACCAGAGTTTGATGGAATAGCATTGATATAATAAGTTAAATAACCTGGCCTATAGACTCGCTTTATTGCCCACGTTTCTTGCAATAAGATAAACTGGTGAGAATCATTAAGTCATCCTCACTCAAGGTCATTACGTTTGACTTGCAATCCAGCCACATTCCTGGACAAGAATTGAACTGGGTCACCAGGTACTAAGTTATCCACCACAGGCACTGTGACTAGAGCGGGATCTGAAATGAGCATGCAAGAGCACGTATTCGCTTGACCATTACCATAAGCACAAGCGTTTATACTCTGCTTAGGCCTCTGATGAGAGCAGAATTTATAAAGTCCAGGATAAACTGTCTCAGTTTGAAGAAGCGTTGGCCCATTCCTACGAATGGTTGACTCCTAAAAGCCTCATTATTGATATGACTAGGTAGCTATACAATACAACATCAAGGATCTTGACCCCTCACACACAGAAGGGACTCTCTTTAGACATACAGTTGTGAGCCATGTTAAGACCCGCGAGGACTACCCATTGAGAGGGAGTGAATGGGCACGCATAGTTAGACACTATTAACCAGATAGGACGGTACTGGTGGCTCTGGCTAAACTATATATACAGTATATAATAATTTTTAAAGAGGATCTATAATGAGCGGGGGAAGGTTCCTGCACACGGAGAGATATAGATCACTGGCAGGTGGGAAAGGGAGGGGATAAAGATGGAGTAGCATTTATGGAGTAAACTCTTGTGACGCCACTTCTATGTTTTAATCTATGTGTTAATGTATTGCTTTATTCATTAATGCTGTAATAGAGTATGATATGCTTTGTACTCTCCCGCCTGCCCTATTGAATCAGATTGTTAAGTCTGTCCTAAAAGTGGGCTCTATTTATACCCACAGATGCGGGCCAAAAATGTATGCAGACAACTAGTGTCATATTCTGCTCATAGTCCTTTTGGTACATCACCTTCAGGGGCACCAGATGCAATGTTGATGTATTCATCTGACACCCTGGCTAATCCATTTCATGCTGGGTGCTGCAGCGCAGATGCTGTAAAAGGCTGTTGCATCTTGGCCAGTCTGACAATGGGAAATAGTATGATTGTACCTGATGCCCATTTTTCTTTTCATCATGGAGAATGAGGGGGTGCAGTTTCTGCAAAAAGAGGGAGAAGTGGGGACCATATAATTAAAAATGAGTGTAACACCATTTGATGGACAGTGCCTCTTTTTTCAGCTTGAAAGTATCTCTGTTTAATCTCCAGTAAGGCACGGTTGGCAAACACAATGGATCTCCCATTGCTCTCCACATGGTCTTGCTTTAATGCCTTGGAATGCCTTTTTATTCCCCATCTCCATACCCTGCTCCACTTCGTCTTTAGACTCAGTGGCTCCGAAAGCCAAGTTGGGAATGAATGGAGATCCCCACTGTAGGTCCTAATCCTAAGGAATCTCCATACTTCTACTACATACTGGGGTGGAGTGGCATCTTTAATGTCCGACGTCCTCTGTTGGTCAATTCTGAACCAGTTCTGGAGAAGACGTAGGCATCAAACTGCAATTCTGTCTTCCAAAATGCGCATGCCTGTAGATGCACTGCTGAATGTATTGTATGTTTACTTTTAACTGCTTTTGATGCTCATGGATATTTCAAGGTTAAATAAAATGTCATCACCAACATTTAGAACCCCTCAAGACCAGTTAGTCTCTTTCATTGCGTTTTGAAAAACATGAGACAAGGACAAGCTGCAGAATCTCAGCTTCCTGTAAATCCACAGGCCAACATGATTCAAGAATGTTGTTCTGTATCTGTACTCTTCACCCAATGCCAGGTGGTGGCAGCAGGCCTTGAGATCAAGCTTTGAAAACCAGTAGACCACATCCAAGTCACTGCTGAGGTCACCTGAGGTTGGTGTAATGTGTTGTTCATGCTTTATCACCTTATTTGAGAGCCCCTTATTAATACACAGTCTTGGGGCCCCTGGTTGTTCTGGCTTGTTGGCCTCAACTATCAGTGAAACCCATAGTGCACGCCAGGTACTTTTTCAACTTCAAACGTTCTGCTTTGACCAGGCGTTGCAAATAAAAAGATATCCTCCTGTGTTAGAAGGTGGTTGCCTTCATGGAGTTTATGTGCATCTTGATGGGGGAAGCTTTCAGTAGCCTAGGCCATGAAGTAGATGGCTAGAGTTATTCAGTATTCAGCTTATTTCTTGTGATTGGATGCTGTGCACAGATCAGGAGCTCATTTCTTCTGCTATTTGTACAGGTAAGTAAGATGTCCCCTACTGCAGTGATTACAGATATTACTTTTTGGGGTATATTACTATTTTGAGGGGAGCAGGTATGCTATCTCCTGATGTCATTTGCTGTCTTTTTCTTACGTTTGCAAGGTTTCCCTTGCTTTTCTCTGCATATTACTTTTGGCTAGTGCAGACTCCATCTGCTCAGCTCATGTGCTCAACATTTTGTGGCATATTGCCAAAATAAGTGTTTTTTTTAATCCAGCAAGATGCCAGGTTTCCTAAGGATGAGTCAACTTAGGAATTGCAATCTGAAGCCCAGGTTGAGTTGAGCCCTTACCTGCTTGTTCCAGATCATTCTCTGTGCAAGTACTCACCAAATCACACAGTCTTCTGTAGAAGATGTCAAAGGATTCACCTTCTTTCTGCTGGACCTGCCTCATCAGCAGTCACTCAAAGTCAGGAATATATCCCAATGAGATATGGTTCTCTTCTGCACTGCATTACCCTTTTTTCACTACAGTGAATCCAATAAAGAGCTGATCGCCTACCTGATGGGGTTTGGTACGACTGATGTAAAAGCAGAGACTTTTTACAATCTAGCCTTTCTTCCTCGTTAGAAGAATGAGGCGGACTGAGGAATGCAGGAAGGGTGACATTTTGCCAAACTTGAAAAGGAGTCAACATTTGGAAGAAAGGAGGATTAGTTCTCAGGATCCACTTGTCTGGAAATAAAGTAATGAAAGATATGGCTTGCAGCTCACTCACAAGATGCGCTGATGTTATGGTGATGTGGTTAACTGTCTTGAGGGTATTTTCAGGTCCCACTGAGGCATACGTAAAGGAATATTGTTAAACAAAATAGGGTTTGATCTGGTTAAGGCTGAAGGGGTAGAGATTCATCTACTAAATTGAGAAGAGGGAAAGACCCCCAGTTGTCATTAGTTAAGCACTGAATTTAATTTTCAGAGATTCAAAACAATGTGCAATCATAGATTTCTTTGTATTTTTAAAAACATTAATTATTTATAACACTCCACAGGCTGTTAACATAAATATACATGAAAATATGACATACAAAAGTGGGACTCAAAATGAAAAGAACAAAAACAGTTTGAGATAATAACAAACATGTTCAACGTGTCCATTAGTTAACAAAAGATTAGTATTAGGGTTTTCTTTTTTTTGCAAGAAATAAAGCCCGGGGGGGGGGATAGTTTACATCCCAGTGGAACCCACAAGAGCTTTTATGAGTAATGTTCCTTTGCTGTACAGATTGGGGATAAACTCTGTATACATTGTACACTCCTCTTAACAGTATAGATGCTGCAGGTGTGTTTTAACCACCTACATATATCCATTTTTGAAGATGTCATCTCATGGAGTTACCCTATTCAGCACAGACACTGGTACATAAAACACAAATGGGATAAAAATGTATCAAAGTTTGAAGAGATAAGTGCCATTTATGAGCACTATATAAAGTCAATGAATTCTAGTACATACCCAGCATAGTGTGCGATTCATGGAGGCGTGAGCTGGGAGTAAATCAAAATCTCTGCCAAAAACATTGTGGATGATCTGTGCCCTTACTTGAGACAAGGGCAATGGGTCTGTCTGATGGACTGCCAGAAGGCTGCAACCCAGTGGGATCCAGGAGAGGCCTCGGTTGAAGCTGTCTCAAACAGAGAGCACTATTGGTTGCACTTCGCTCTCCAGCATTGGTCGTGGTGTTAAGACTGATATTAGTCCAAAATGGATCAAGAGGTTTCACCCAGCATCAAGGGTGGAACTGCTGGCAGGGTTGAAGGTGGAGGTCCTTGTGGTTCCTTATGGCCCAGAGGCATGCCATTTGGAGAAGGCAGCATAATACTCCTGAATATGTCGATTTGGTGTGGATTCGTAGTGGGGCTCAGAAACTCAGGCAACTCCAAAACAAGTCAAAATTGGCTCAGAGATCACGTTTGGGAGCGAGACAGAGGCATGTTTACGGTCTCATGTCTTCTCAGGGGTTCAAGAATGATGGGAAGGGGTGAGTCCCCCTGGGGCTTCTTTTTTTGACTTACAGAGGACTTCAGCCGGAGCTCAGATCTACCCCTGGAACGACTTCATGAGCAGGATGGAGACCTTCCCATCAACTTGGAAAGTCATGATGTGGAATCTTCCAGTTCTTGCAGATATACAGCTTTGCCGCATGGTCCAGAATGGCCGTCGGGTTCATCAAGGCACATGCACTGCAGGTCTTAGAGTTGTGTTCCAACCCCATGCAGTAAAGACAAACCTGATGGGGATCTGTCTCAGGCATTTGCTTGCAACAATCCTTACAAGGTTTGAGGGGGTGACCTTTCTCTTGCACACTGTTAATGAAAGTAGATTTTGTAGGAAACAGTCTCTTGAAGAAACAAGGGGTTGATCCGGATCCACATCTGGTGGCGCAGAAAGAAAGGAACTGATGTCAGCATGCCTAAATAGAGCTTATGTACAGTTCTGCAAATCACTTTTGGACCGGAATACTGTTGGGGCAGAGCTAGACACTGCCACCTACTGGCATGCTGATAACAATTTTTGGGATCCAGTCAGACACCTGAGGATTTTTTAAAAAGGTGAGGAATCTACAGTTGTAAAGTATTAATCAAAATTATGTGGAGTCAGGTTTCTGCCAAAGGCCAGTGTCCTCTGATCTACTACTCTACCAGATGACCTCCTCAGCCCAGCAAAGATGCTTCGGTCACCACTGTCAGCGCTAGGTGGGGTAAGGAGAGAGGCCTGACACTAGTTGAATTGCAGTCGCAGGCACCATAACAGGTCTTTTGCAGTTTCCTCCAAAAACTTGATAGAATCCAGCAGATTCATGTGGTGCTAGGCCCACTGAGATTCAGATTCCACTTCGGAGGCCGCATATGCCACCTGGCAGATTCAATGAGCAGGACAGAGGAGGCCAAGGAGCCTTTTTTAACGCGTATTTTATTGATTTTTCAAAAACATTAACATTCCCAACATGGGAGGGAAGATTGGTAGGTCGCAAAACACGCAAAACATGTGTACATTGTTAATCGTACTTAGTTACACAGTGTAATTGGTTGCTCCCCCCCATCATCTCTTCCCCTCCCTCTGCATCTTCTAATTGTGGGCTCAACTATCCATGGATGGGTGCTCCCATAGGGCTAGTGGTTAGCTTGCACATAGTACCTGTCCACTTATTTATTTATTTATTTATTTGTGTGTGTGTGTATGTGTTACTATCCTTGTGGGAACTTGGGTGTGATAACACACACGCTGTGGGGACTTGATTGCACTGTGGGGACCTGAAACCAGGGGCCATATGTAAGAACACTTTTTCCCATAGACACAGAATGGGTAAAAACCTTTGCTACATCTGGCCCCAGGTCCCCACAAGGCAGTATCTTCTAAATGATATGAAATGACTTTGGGAACATCTCTGCCGAATTTCACAACTTTTTAAAAAATTGCCTTGTGGGGACCTGTGTTTCATTAAGAGTGTTTATATTTTTGCTCAGCTCTGCCCCTGTAGACAGGAGATGGTACTGCCATTTTAAACACACTGCATTTAAACACACATATCTCACCAGAAACACAGGATAGCAGCAGAAAGGACAGACATTTCGAAGAGAAAGTTGCCTAATCCAGTTTTTATCCAAATATTTTCTTGCAAATTAAGCTTTTCTCAGGTTATTCAAATAAAACTGTATTTACATAAAGCTCTTAAATTTAGACCTTTGACCTAACATTGTTAGTTGTATTGCAAAAACCTTTAAAAGGAATTGGTGTCAGTTTCGAATCCCAGAATACTTCACTATCGCTGTTTCATCCTCACCTCAATTAAAGAATGATGGTGCAATGTGATAGAATATGAACTGATCTGATCATTTTTTCAAATCACCTAGAGGCATCAATGCATATTGTTACATTTTAACACTTGCAAAGGTAATTTGGAGTCTTTATGTTGCTTTACCTTTGGTCACATGTTAATATGGACTGTCTAATAGGTTCTTTTAGATGATGGCTAGATGAGTGAGTGACTAGTGTTATGTCCCCTAGGCATGGCCATTGGGCAGAGTGCCATGTAGGGGGGACATGTTAGGCTCCCCAGTATGGCACTTCGAAAAAATAAATAAATACTCACCTCTACCTACCTGGGATAGGGTCCCCCCATCCTTAGGTGTCTTCCTGGTGTGGGTGGGGGTGGGTGAGGGCGTCCCTGGGGCCAGGAAGGGCACCGGTGGGCTGTGGCCCAAAGGTCCCCTAACGCCTGCCCCGACCCAGGCATTAAATTATTTAAGGCCCCTATCCCCGTGCTAGATTTTAGCAGGGGGGTAAATATGGCACTAAGGCCATATCGTCATTTTCTGGACAGGAATGTCTACGTTGCATCTCATTGACGCATGGTAGGTTTTCACGTCCAGAAAATGATGTTAACTCATGACATGTCTAGCGGCAAAGTATAAATATGGAGTTAGGTTTGTGCTGTCAGCCCGGTGGGAATGAGTAACACAATGTTCCTGCCAATCAGCCTAGCGGAAACATTGTAATACGCTCGGGGAACACGATTAGTATGACGGTGGTGTCCTCTCCATGAGATTGGTGGTTGGCACGTCTGACTGCCAAACTTATATGAGGCCCTATGACTCTTTTTAACTTTAAAAATTGAAATCGCTACTTCTAAGTTGAATTTTTGTCATTTTAGTCTTGTTTAACTCAGATAAATATTGGCTTTTTTACTAAACTAGTGTTGAATGTTTTCTGAGTGGTTTCACTGTGTGACAGTGCTGCCTTCAAGAACACTACAATCTCTTCATCTGGGTGGGACAGAAACCTGAATTATGCTGGAAACAAATACACTAAACAGGGAAATTGAACATTCCTGATCTTCAAAACTACTGTCCAGGCCTATCTGCTTCTCTACATGATAGAATGGCTGCATAAATAATGGTGCTATATTGACAAAAACGTCACAATCTACAGACTAGGAGGGCCCATGTGTATCAAGAGCTCAACCCAGTAAAAATGGGACTGACCACCGACCAACCCTCCCTTACACCTATGTTTGACAATGATGATTTCACCCAGCCTTAGGCACATACTAGTTTCAGATTTGGAGGGACCAGGGGTGCTTCACAAAGGGAATAAGTTGTCCCTTTGAAGAAGTCAAGAAAGAGTATGGGATTCCTGAGACACAACATTTCCCCTATTCACAGCTGAAATATTATGCTCTCTATCTGCTAAGATAATAGATATCACACCACTGGAGCGATTTATCCAGGTGCTATCATCCAGAAAACAATTATGGCCTTAAATAGAGTTTGGTGGATAGGATACTCAACCTTAAACATGGGGAAGTATTGTGTTCACCAAACTATTGATCAGCTGCTATATAATAAGTTGGGGAATATACTTGCAACCTCGAACAGAAGCACATAATAATGCCCCTCCCCCAGTGTCCCAGCGAATAAGAGCCAATATTTCTTTGTTATCCAAAAACAATCTCAAGCTTTGGGAGTTGTCTTTTTAAAATCAGAACAGTTTATTGAGAGGAAACATTAAACACTGCAGCCACTCACCAAAGTTACAGTGCCCTCAGAGGTATCAACGTGGTGGCGATCTCTCTGAAGGCAAACAGATCTAGACGAACATCTCCAAATATATTGAGAGGTCCTCCCCCAGGATGGTCATCACCACCATCACTCTGGAGGCACGGTGTTACAAAAAATGGACCACACATAGTAGGAGGAATGTTGGTCATATTGTGAAGAGGTGAACACTATCCTGCATAGGAAGTTTGGGTATCTAAGGTTGGAGTCTAATTAAGCAGAAGTTCTAGGGAACATCATACAGGAAGTGGGGCGCGTTGTGGAGTGGTGCCCCAAAACAATACCGTTAGGCCTACCAGCAACATTCCTGTTTTGTTTAGTCAGAAAGAGAGAAAATTTTGCAATTCTTGTTTGCAGCTAAACACATCATCCAGTCCTTTGTGTGTAGGGGCTAAACCCTGACAGTAAATCTATTGTTGCAGAAAACATAGCAGTTGTTGAGTCCTGAGGCACTGGTAGATAGCATCTTGCATATGGAACACATTTTTAATAAATGATGAAACCCAGTATTGAGGAACTTCAAGCTATAGAGATCTCAAGTGTCAAAAAGATGGAGTGGTGGGCTTCTACTACAGAGAATAATACATCATTTTGCCCTAGACGGCAGGAGTCCGCGGGGTGTTTAAAGATGCAACGATCTAAAGGCAACTAAATCTGGGGACAGGGAAGCACTTTGGTTCGAGGAACATACAGATGCTAAAGTCATAGTTTTGAGAGATTTAAGGAGGGACGTTTCTTTCTGGTGAATTTAAGGTGGGTATGCCCATTGTTTTTCACTCAAACAATCGAGTGAAAAATGTTGCATTGTAAATAAATGTGTTACCTCTGAGTATGCTTGTAATATGTAAATACTTGCATACATACATAGGTACATATGTTCATACATAAACACTTACATACATTACAACTTACTTCGGCTCCTGTTTCCAGCTGATGCCCTGCAGGGTTGGGGCACACATACATACAGAGATCAAAATGTCCAGTATCTGCAGTATCCTTTTTTTTGCATTCTGCTACTTGCAGCTCCATATTTGTAATGCGAAAACCAAATGTACAAGTTTCAAACTAAAACCATAATTTGATAAGCAGGTTGCAGTTTTGCGTTTTAGTGCTAATCTTCCTAAAGATGCAAGGAGAGGCCTTCTAAAACTCAATGCCAAGAGGACATGGCTAAGACATCTAATGAACAGTCTAGCCTCTCACTAATGCATGTGCACAAGAATCATTATTTTTAATAAGTGATTTCATATCAAGCAAGTTGCCTTTCACCAAGATTGTCTATTTAAATTAGAGATGTAAACGTATTTACATTCCTAAAAGTGTCTTACCGTTTCTAGTCAATGTTTACACAGGAGTTCCAAGCAGATACATAAAAGTTCTCAAATGCCCGTTTTATAAGTCTGGTAATAGAAGTTTATTTCCCCTGTCTCTGTTAACCGGATTACATGCAGGGAATGCATGGCAAATGAGAAAACATTAATTTCATGTGCCATTGCAGAGGCTTTTTTTTTTTTAAGATAAAAACACCTTCCTTGCTGCATCCTCTGTGGCAGCCCTCCCCCAAGCTCAGGTTGATATAGTTGGGGTGAGAGCCTCCATTGTCCTGACCGCAGCTGGGTATCAGGTGTGAATGGGTGCTCTCCCCGGTTCAGCATAACAAAGGGGCGACCCTCCGAGCACCACCTTGGCCTGTTTCACACCCTGGCACCAGTGTCTGTAAAGCAGGAAGCTACTCAGAGCTAACCCATGCAATAAGGGGATGCAGCTATATGCTTGTAGGAGGCTGGCCTGGCTTATAGTGTGTACCTAATGGTACTTACACCTTGTGCCAGGTCCAGGTATCCCTTATTAGTAGATTAGTAGTGTTCTAGCAGCTTAGGCTGATGGAGGTAGCTATAGCAGAGCAGCTTAGGCTGAAGTATGAGACATGCAAAGCTCCTACATTACCACTTATATCATATAGGTACTATATCATAAGAAAGACAATACTCAGTTACTAAAAATATAGATACTTTATTTTAGTGACAATGTGCCAAAAATATCTCAGAGGATATACTCCCTTAAGAGGTAAGTAAAATACACAAAATATACACACAAACCAAAATCAGGTAACTAAAACAGTCAGAAAGTAGTGCAAACACTGTAGAATACAATAGGATGCAAAAGGCCTAGGGGCAACACAAACCATATACTAAGAAAGTGGAATGCGAACCACAAATGGACCCATAGGCTAGTGTAGTGTGTAGAGGGTCGCTGGGAGTGTAAGAAAACACTAAGGGTGTCCAAGATACCCCACCCCAAGACCCTGGAAAATAGGAGTAAACAACTACTATTTCCCCAGAAACACACTAAACTAGTGATAGAGGATTTTGCAAAGATCACAACAGACTACAAAGCACTGAAGACGGATTCCTGGACCTGAGGACCTGCTAAGGAAGGGGACCAAGTCCAAGGGTCGTGAAAGTGTCCAGGAGGAACAGGAGCACACTAAACTCCGGATGAAGGTGCAAAATGGCTGCCTCCAGGTGGAAGAAGCTGAAGATTCTGCAACAACGAAAGATCCTAGGAACTTCTCCTTCATGCAGAAGATGTCCCACGGAGTGCTGGAGGATGCAGAGTTGTTTCTTTAGCAAAAGACCACAAACAAGCCTTGCTAGCTGCAAGAGTCGCGGTTGAAGAAAAAGGGTGCTGCTCGGGCCCATATGTCGCCACTTGGGAGAGGGGACAGAGGGGACCCTCAGCAACCTAGAGAGCCCAAGCACAAGAAGGTAGCACCCACAGAAGCACTTGAACACGGGTTCAAGAAGTCTGAACATGGCGGTTGTCTCAACACTGCAAAAGAGGGTCTCTCGAAGCTGGAGATCAACTCGGGGAGCTGAGCATTGCAGGACAGATTGCTGGGGACCTGGGCTTGGCTTTCACGAAGGATTTTGTGGAAATATGCACAGAAGCCCTAGTATCTGCAGTTCACGCGGTGCACAGGATTACTGTCTGGAGAGGGGAGGCAAGGACTTACCTCCTCCAACTTTGGGCAGTTGGACCACTGGACAGTCTGGGTCACCTGGATCCACCACCTGTGTTCCAGGGGCCACGCTCAACAGGATGAGAGGGGTCCCAGAGTACTGGTGACGCTGAATTTGGTGCCTGCTGGAGAAGGGACAAGACTCCGTCAACCCACTGGAGATTTCTTCGTGGTTTCCAGTGCAGGATGAAGGCAGGCAGCCCCCAAAGCATGCACCACCAGGAAACAGTCGAGAAAGCCGGCAGGATTAGGCGCTACAATGTCGCCGATAGTCTTCTTGCTACTTTGTTGCAGTTTTGCAGGTGTCCTGGAGCAGTCAGTGGTCAATCCTTGAGAGAAGTCGAAGAGAGAGGTGCAGAGGAACTCTGGTGAATTCTTGCAAGTCGTTGCAAGGAAAAGCCCACCGGAGAGACCCTTAATAGCCCTCAGAGGAGGATTGGCCACCTAGTCAGGTAAGCATCTATCAGGAGGGGTCTCTGACGTCACCAGCTGGTACTGGCCGCTAAGAGGCCTCCAGAGTGCCCTCACACCTCTGGATCCAAGATGGCAGAGGTTGGGACACACTGGAGGAGCTCTGGGCACCACCCAAGGGGGGGTGATGGACAGGGGAGTGGTCACTCCCCTTTCCTTTGTTCAGTTTTGCACCAGAGCAGGGACTGGGGGTTCCCTGAACCGGTGTAGACTGGTTTATGCAAGGAGGGCACCATCTGTGCCCTTCAAAGCATTTCCAGAGGCCGGGAGAGGCTACTCCTCCCCAGCCTTTAACACCTATTTCCAAAGGTTTTCTCTGTTTTCTCAGAGGAAATTCTTTGTTCTGCCTTCCTGGGACTGCGCTGCCTAGACCCCAGGAGGGCAGAACCCTGTCTGTGGGGTGGCAGCAGCGGTAGCTGCAGAGAATACCCCAGAGAGCTGGTTTGGCAGTGCCCGGGGTCCTTTCTGGATCCCCGGGGATGCATGGAATTGGCTCCCCAATACCAGATTTGGAATGGGGGGACAATTCCATGATCTTAGACTTGTTACATGGCCATATTCAGAGTTACCATTGTGGAGCTACATATAGGTATTGACCTATATGTAGTGCATGTGTGTAATGGTTTCTCCGCACTCACAAACTCCGGGGAAATGGCCCTGAACTATGTGGGGGCACCTTTGCTAGTGCAAGGGTGCCCTCACACTTAGTAACTTTACACCTTACCTTCAGCAAGTGAAGGTTAGACATATAGGTCACTTATAAGTTACTTAAGTGCAGTGAAAATGGCTCTGAAATAATGTGTGCGTTATTTCACTCAGGCTGCAGTGGCAGTCCTTTGTAAAGGTTTTTCTGAGCTCCTTATGGGTGGCAAAAGAAATGCTGCAGCCCATAGGGATTTCCTGGAACCCCAATACCCTGGGTACCTAGGTACCATATACTAGGGAATTATAAGGGTGTTCCAGTGTGTCAATTAGAATTGGTAAAAATAGTCACTAGCATATAGTGACAATTTTAAAGGCAGAGAGAGCATAAGCACTGAGGTTCTGGTTAGCAGAGCCTCAGTGACACAGTTAGGCACTACACAGGTATACACATTCAAGCCACAAACTATGAGCACTGGGGTCCTGGCTAGCAGGGTCCCATTGAGACATATAAAACGCACTGACAAATAGGGTTTCACTATGAGCACTGGGGTCCTGGCTAGCAGGATCCCAGTGAGTCAGTAAAAACACTCTGACATACACTCACAAACAGGCCAAACATGGGGGTAACAATGCTAGAAAGAGGCTACCTTCCGACAGTGCTGAGCCGATCAACCTGGGCTGATCGACTTGGGGTGATGTGTTATGCTCCCTGTAGGTGCAGTTAGTGCACAAAACTGTCTTTCAATAAACTGCAGTACCATAAAAATAGGTGCATTAGTCAAGCGTTAAGGGAGAATTAAACATGTTCGGAAAAGTCTTTTATTAACTTTCTTCTACCATACAAAAGCCTAATTCAAGCCTAATTCTGGGACATGTGTTTAACAAGTGGACGGCAAGCGCGCAATTTATAGCATCACGTGAAGAATATTATCTGCCTGATGACAAAATACATTTCTCAATCTAGACCATCTTTCTCCACAATCTGGATGTTGCCAACTGCTGGTTATATATACTGAATGGACTTGAAAATGTGAATTGTTTAGGTGTCTAATGTGCCATTTAATAATGTGATGAACCTAACTCGGGTGTTTCAAGAAGTCTGTGCATTCAGATGCATAGCACAATGAATATGTTACACAAAAATGAGTTATAGATATGCAGTCCTATGTCTGTAAAACACTGCTGACTTTTGCACCTAGATCCCTGGTTTAAATGTCGCTTCGCCACTAGATAAAACATTTTGCAGTCTGAACAAGCCGCTTTATTTCCCCTCCCAAATGTGCTGTTACCCTTCAATTTCCTGTTACATTCTACTTTTTCTAATCCAGTCCTTACTGGTCTTAGCTAGCTTCTGCAACAGTAAGTGTTCTCTGCACAGCATACCTCGGTTTCTGGACGTCATAAGTCTACACTTAATTGAACACTAAAAAAACATTCTGGCAAAAGAACTTGGTATTGCAGATGGTTAGCGTTCAGCCACAGGAGATAGGGACAGAAGAGTCATGAACAGAGGAAATCACAGACAGGAGATAGGATAAGAATGACACAGGAAGACATGAACACGGGTAAACGTGGGAGACACAGACATCCACCAGCACAGGGAGACCTGAAAGGAGACAAGAAGATGGGGGGAAAATACAAGAGAAATCATAGATCAAATAGGTACAGAACGCCATAGATAAAGGCATACACTAATTTAGAGAGACATGCACAGCAAGTCACAGACACATGAAGACCATGGAGGACCAAGACAATGAGCAGTGACATATGAAGATGGACGTGGTGATGAAAGGAACAATGGGAACCATGAAACCAAAAAGGGATGAATATGGAAGGCATTTGCTTAATACATACCGTCTAACATACAATTAATCCTAATCTTTGTTAATTAGTACCTGGTTAATTAATATTAAAGAAGTGTTGGTACGGTCCATGAAAAGTACGAAAACCCTGCAGGAAAGAAGTTTTGAAGGTACTCCCATCAAATATATTTCATTCCAGCATTGCAGTCTTGATAACGTGCAATGCAAATTCAGCGGACCCTCTGAAAACTGTTTACGCTGTGCCATCAGGTATTGCAGCTCTGGCTAGAAGTACTGGTACTGTCCACGCAAAGACCAGCAGCACTTCTGAGATATGTCAGTACTATCCAATGAACTTATAGGAGGCTCAGCCTTCCTGAACGAAAAGTGTTTGTACTGAATAGAAAAGTATAACTTATTATTGAATGACGGCTTAGATTGTCCTTTTTCATCCTTCCTAACCAATTATTCTAAAATTCCAAGAATGTGTCCACAATATTTGTTGTAATGTTTCATTTGTGATTTCTAAATCTTAAATGAAATCAGTTTTAATAATAATAATATTTCTCTATGATTTTACATTAAATAATGCTCAGTGACAAGAGCTTAATGAAACGCACATAGGACCATATTTACCATACTTTAATGCAGTGCAAGGCAGTATGCCACCTTGCTCCGCTGTGTGAAAGGGAAAGGGCAGGAATGTGCTATAGTTAACATTATACAGTGCATTTCTGTCCTTTCCTTGTGCTGGCGCACTTTTAACTGCCTAGCATCAAAACAGGCACTCTTGTGTCATGTTGCCAGAGTGTCTGCATTGTAGGCAGTATTGTTTTCATGAAAGAATGGACACCTTCCTGCACAAAAGCAATCCTCAGAGGCATTTTCCACTTTCTATGTGTGCTGCAGAAGGCAACACACATAGAATGAGGGGGAAACGAGAAGAAATAAAGATAATTCTCCTTATTAGGCCTCTCTTGGGGAAGTGTGGCACTCTGATGCATTTACTGGTGTTCTACTAATGGTAAAACCGGGAATGTGCCATAATCCATGGGTGTATGCATGGGAACCCCCACTCATGAACCATGGAACAACTCACTGCGGCAAAGTTATGTAACACAGCGATTTACTCTATCTGGTGTTACTCCAGATTTTTCAACCCATGCAGGGCTATGCAAGGTGGCCTTGAGCGGCTTAATAAATCTGACTTTAGTGTTGCTTCGCCCTTGCGCCCCCTTGCTTGGCCATAGTATCTGCAAAGGCTGGATCAAGCACATTGTTTTACTATAGTTTAACAATTAATATATTTCCACAAATCTTTTTTGAACCATTAAATTAGTCTATTTACCTTTACAAAAATGCCCTACCATAAACTACCATAAAGTGCTTCTAACAACTGTCAGTACTGGCAAAGTATAGCACCACTCATGAGAAGTGAAGGTCTTATTCTTGAAAACTATTGCTTTTCAGATGAGGAGTTCAGTTATGGTCAAGACATTATGGGTAACTGAAATATATTTCTCATAAGCTGCCTATCAGCAGCCTGATCCAATGTTATCCACGAGCCCTCCCCGGACCTGTAGGCTCCAAGATACCATGTTTCAGTTTCATGAACAGGGCAGGCTTCAAAGCCTTGTATAGCAACAGTGCACAATCAGACTCAGCATGTGAATGTCTGTCCCATCTGGTTAGGCAGCTGTCTAAACACTGTTACTACTGGGCTTTGATGCACTAAGACCACTATATACGTTGGAAAGAAGGAGTTCTTCTTTTTCTTTGGGGGTGTTACATCTGTGCCACAAACTTACTCAAGGTGGTGTATCTTTGGAGGAAGATAACACTTATCTGGTTTGTATGCTAGCTGTTTGGCGAGGCTTCATTTATCTGGCCTCAGTGCTCAGGTCATAGGTGGGCATCATCACCACCCAGACTGCGTGGTCACCTGGAGTGGTGTTCCGTGGCCTACCTTTAAGAATACCAAAAATTAAGGGCAGTGGTTGGAAAATGGAAGATCTCAAGGATAAAGAAGCTGTCAGACATTGATTTTCTATTTTCATGCTGAAATAATTCCAAACTCCTGATGAGAGAGGCTAGCCTTATGTATGGCTCTTTGCAAGTGGCTTTTCCACAGATTATTGCCTGGATGTGTCAGAATAGATTTGTTTCCCTCCTTTTCACCATGTTTATTTCCCCTTTGCTTCTATTTATGGCCTTGTTTTGTGCTCCACTTTTTCCACAGTTAGATACCATTGGATCTGAAAGATCTTTGCTGGGCTCTTTTCGCGGCCCTGTTTAAGGGAGGCTTTGCTGCCTGCTTATCCACACCTGCCAAGGAGATATTTTCTGCCATTGTGGATTTTTCCTCCTTATGAGACCCTCTTAAGGATGCGCTTAACACATTTCACAGGGGCTTGGACAATATTCACCATTTTGGTTGCATGCTGCAGCACATGCCCAGCCAAATGCAAATAAAGGCCTTGGCATTGATGAACAGAATGCAAAAGAGAACCTGAGCCTGGATCCATTTTTGGCACCAACACTACCTTACAAAGCCTTAAAGGAAAATAAACAAGTGCATTACCTTTATAAGTGCCTGCTTCGCTGGCTAGTGATAGCAATTGCATAAATCTTTAAACTCCAATTTCAAGTCCCACCCATGGTCCATGTATTTCTTGCAGTAAAGTAATACACATGTTTAAAAATGTACTGAGATCTAAAAATATAAAAAAATATTCTGTAATATTTCAAGGTGGTTAAACTCCTTATTTTCCCTGAAGCATTTTCTTATGGTGTTCCTTGGGCCATGTTCCCCATAGGCTGTACTCCAAAGTTTTCTGAATACTGAGGATCCAGGACTGCTCCTTTTTTACATGTTTTATGAAGAAATCATTCAAATGTAGTACATCCAACTTGAAGGGCAGAGCAGTTCTGCAACTTCCATCATAGAACTATGGGGGTGATGCCCGCCAGACTTCCCCCCTCCAAAATACTGCTCCGCGGTCGAAAGACCGCTGAGGGTATTTTGGGTTTTGCACTGGGCTGGCGGGCGACCGCCAAAAGGCCGCCCGCCAGCCCAGTGCAAAACACCCTTCCCACGAGGACGCCAGCTCAGAATTGAGCCGGCGGAGTGGGAAGGTGCGACGGGTGCAGTGGCACCCGTCGCGAATTTCACTGTCTGCAATGCAGACAGTGAAATTCTTTGTGGGGCCCTCTTACGGGGGCCCCTGCAGTGCCCATGCCATTGGCATGGGCACTGCAGGGGCCCCCAGGGGCCCCATGACAACCCATACCGCCATCCTGTTCCTGGCGGGCGAACCGCCAGGAACAGGACGGCGGTATGGGCTGTCAGAATCCCCATGGCGGCGCAGCGAGCTGCGCCGCCATGGAGGATTCAATTGGGCAGCGGAAAACCGGCGGGAGACCGCCGGTTTTCCCTTTCTGGCCGCGGCTGAACCGCCGCGGTCAGAATGCCCAGCGGGGCACCGCCAGCCTGTTGGCGGTGCCCCCGTCATTTTAGCCCTGGCGGTCTTGGACCGCCAGGGTTAGAATGACCCTCTATGTCTCTAATGGAAGATACTTTTACAGATTTTTTAAATGTACACATTCATTTACAAACATATTTCTATATTTCAGTTTTGTTAAATTGCTGCAATTGCTTTTAATTCCTTTTTAAATTTAAGTAGCTAGGATACTGTTTTTTAGGTTGAGGCTAGGCAGCGGGCATGCACTGTCTCTCGACATGCTGTAATGTACTTCCGTGGGCTTTCACCACACCCTCGCTTTCATTTGTTCCTTGGCCTGCCTTTCAAACTTCCTTTGGTTTCTGTGGTAAATGATTTACTTTTGTCCTGCCTCTTGGCTGTTTTGTTCCTGCCCTGGAGACTGACCCTGTTACATGGATTATTGCACAATCGCCCATACACTTTAGTGTTTGCGGACTACTTTTTTCTTTTGCCTTGACTTTTTTAGTTAGTTTCCTGCTCATATTCTGCTCAGTATCCACAGTGGTTTGTTTTGGGGCACTTGGCTCGTGTCAGCAAAATGCACTCAGGTAATGCCATTTGCCAAACAGAATGTAGCTGTAACAAACTTTAATTCCTGTTATGGTTCTGGAGCCCGCACGGCTCGGCACCATGCTTCAAGATTCATATTATTCTACTTTTTAAATTAACTTCTCCTTGAATTTAAACTTAAGTTTTCTAGGTTTTTTTTTTTAAAAGCACTGGGAGAGCTAATGCTGAGACTTAAACCCTGGCTTGTCAGTTCCAAAGTTGGTAGCTCTAAATGTTATGTCACTTCCTCTCTCCAAGACAATGGGCATTTTTTTAGGGTTGTTTGTAGCAATTGTGTTGCTCTTCAATCCCTGGCAGCACAGTTACCAGGATAATGTGCTGCATGGTTAAACACTTATAAGGTCCCAAAGGTGAGACCTATTGGCTATGCCAATGCCTGTTTGATAAGTCAACTTTTAGTGCAAACCTGTTCCTTGAGCATAGAGGTCTATCATCCCAGTAGCCATTCTTTCATTCCTGGTCTTGCTAAGTCACTCTTAAATGTGGAGTTTGCTCTTTTCCTTGGTATGAGGATGCAGAACTCTGTCCAACTTAGAAACCTTAATAATGGGTAGAAGTAAATGCCTAATGTACTGTTCTTAAAAGCCCTTGTAGCCTGCAGTACGCTGACTTGGTTCAATTCACAAAGGGAAACTTTTACGTGAAAATGTAGGCATGCATATTAGTTTTTCTACTACTGTGTGCACTTTTCTGAATGACAGTTATTCATTACACCTCCTTCATCATAATATTACTAATGGATTACGCAAACAGACTTTCAGTTACAGGACTCCTAACAAGAATTCAAAGAGCAACAGCAATGCAACTCCTACATATAAACCTATGTGACTACCCCCTTCTTTAAAAGCCCTTCACCTGCTTCTCATCACAAGACGCTCTATTTTTAAGACACTCTGCATCGCATAACCTACAAATTGGAATGGTCTAGCTCTTCTACATGTAAAGCTCAATGTATTTTCTGAAAGTACAGGACACCGTTATCCAGACTGGCACTAAAACTATTTGTACCACTTAAAAACAACTATAGACTGTACCTCTTTTTCTGTGCAAGCTGCAAATTCTGAAACTCTCTGCTGGCAAGGATAAAACTATCTGGGATTCAGGAGGATGATGAAAACTTGGATTTTCCCAAGCTGATTCTACAAGACTTTTGAGTCTTTTTGGACTTCTCATCTCTGAAATATTTGAAATGCTGTTGATCAATGCTAGCCATTGATCCCTACTGGGGTGCTTTCAGTGTCTGTGGAGTTTGCACAATGCTGCTTGTTGCTCTGTATATGCTTTAAAGGTGTTTGGGAGCGGAAAACAAAAATGATGGTGGACTCTATGAAGAGCAAGTATAGATCTCACTCTATAGGAAGACCGAGAACATAATCTCAAAACACATCTCAAACAACTTGTCGGAGACACAACATAAAAAAACATTATGGAGCATTGTAGATCTTTTAAACATTGTGGTTCAAACTGGAAGAGGCTTAACAAGGATACATCTTCTTCTGAGCTGGAGCCAATATTAGAGCCTGTGTGAAATTTAGCTTTCCCAAATGCTAGAGTGTCTGCTTAGCAGGATTTGTTTTTTAAACAGGCCTTCTTGGAGATCTTTGTTGAAGTTTTGGGAGCTACGTATGTAGTGGTGGAGTCTATGGCCAGTGGATCAGTGAAGTTTACTTCAACCTTCGTTTCTTTGGTGTCAGTGGTTCCTTTGAATCCGAAGGTACTGTCTGCAAGCACCAAATTTAACATTCGTTTTGATGGCTATAAAGCCAGTCTCAGCAGCAAAATAAACCTGAGGCTTTCCTAACAAAGAATAAGAGTCAGGGCCAGATTAACAAACGTTTTGATCTGTGTTTGTGTCATAAATGTGACGCAAACCAGTGCAAAAGTTTTTTTGTTTGTTATTTATTTTGTAGCGTAAAACTTGTTTTGCTCTGTAAAGTTGCATAAAAGTAATTCAAAACTGCGTGACACACTGCTTCGCGTTACTCGCATCAGAGCTTCAAGAGGGTGGTATATGGGAGTTCCCATGCAACCACCCATTCTTTTTGATGCAAAACCCAATCTAGTACAGACAGGGTTTGCAACCAACATTAACGCCACTTCAAAACAGGTGATGAAAGGAGAAATGTTTTCATTTCTCCTTTATTTTTGTACTTTGCATGTGTGCTGCACTATACAGTAATATACAAAGTAGAAAAACTTTTAAAGTTAGTCTAAGCATAGTATTGTGTATTGTGTATTGGAAGGGAACCCTTTCAGTACAAAACCTATGCTAGACTCTCGCGCACACCTTTGCACTGTGGCGCTCGGTAGCATATTCTACGCTGGCACTAGGAAGATGGGAGGAGAGTGCCTTATCTCTGTAAATATCGTGCTCTCCTGCTTTCTCCCTGTTAAGCAACGCAGTGCAACATTTTTCGCTGCTGTGCTGTATTGGGTGACACTTTCACAAATCTGGCTCTCAGTCTTTTGTAAAATAAATTTGTTACCGGGAAATACCAAAGATTACAACTAAGTGATCGATAAAGCAAAAGCACAACTTTTTTGGATCTGATTCAAACTCAATTAAAGTCATCTTTTCTTGTTGGAAAGGGGATGAAGATGATGTACGGTAGGTAACCTGGTTCGTCCTCTTGACTCAGGCACTGCTTTGCTTGCAAATCTAAAAAATTTGTTGTTTGGATTTGATGCTGGAAATAGATTTTCCTGTTCCACAGTGTCTGGTTTCTGTAGAGAAAGTACAATTTGCTTTTGTTGTGAAAAAGGTAGCTAAATATCTGAATTAGATTTTCTACTATGGAATCAAAATCATCTCTTTTCATAGAACTATTGAAAGCTAAACAATAAAAGTGTATTTTCCCATTTATTGAAGCCTTGGTGCACTGGGTCGCACAGACTTGATATAAGTCTTAACCAAAAGCAGCAGTTTCAATAATGGTGTATAAGAAATATTTGTCTGCCTGATCCAGCTTATTTGTCTTCATATCCAATCCCAGGGAGCTTGATTCAGGCATTTGCCTCTAAATTTAAGTGTGGAATGATTCACCTTACAGAAAATCTAAAATGTTGGATTCTTGGAGTGGCAAGCGTTTTGCCTCGGGTACTAATGCTGTCAAATTCACTAATTTATGTTTGTTGTTGAGATACAATCATGTACTTTAGGTTTAAGCAGCACTTGAACTACCTAGACTTCTACAAAAGATGAGAAAGTTGTTTCATGGCCATGATGGCGGTTCCTGTAAATGCAAGAGATGTCCATTGGGCCATCATACATCTCTAAATGTGGGAGGGGGAGTAGCCTCACCATGGAAGGAGTGAAGTACTCTGCCGATAGTATTAACACCATTTGCCAACATTTAATCAGACCCTAAGTATAAAAAAATGTGAAGTTAAATCAAAAAGTGAAAACATAAAAAAGGAACAAAGTAGTTGAAAAATAATAGTACATCCTACTATGTTTTAAAAGTTGAAACAGAAGAAAATTACTGATAAAACCGCTTAAAAGAAGAAAAAAAACAGTAATATGTGTGTGTAGACCTGACAGCCTTAGGGTGGTCATCCCCCAACTTTTTGCCTGCCTCTCTCCACTTTTCTTGCCCTGTTTTTGCTGGTTTTAGGACTACTAATGTACATATGCTCTCTCCCTTAAACATGGTAACATTGGATCATTCCCAATTGGCATATTTGATTTACTTGTAAGTCCCTAGTAAAGTGTACTACATGTGCCCAGGGCCTGTAAATTGAATGCTACTAGTGGGCCTGCAGCACTGATTGTGCCACCCACATAAGTAGCCCCTTAACCATGTCTCAGGCCTGCCACTGCAAGGCCTGTGTGTGCAGTTTCACTGCCACTTCGACTCGGCGTATAAAAGTACTTGCCAAGCCTTAAATTCCCCCTTTTTGTACATACAAGTTCCCCCAAGGGTAGGCCCGAGGTAAACCATAGGGCAGGGTGTTATGTAGGTAAAAGGCAGGACATGTACATGTGTGTTTTATATGACCTTGTAGTGTAAAACTCCTAAATTCGTTTTCCATTACTGTGAGGCCTGCTCCTTTCATAGCCTAACATTAGGGCTACCCTCATATACTGTTTGAGTGGTAGATTCTGATCTGAAAGGGGTAACCAGGTCATATTTAGTATGGCCAGAATGGTAATACAAAATACTGCTTATTGGTGAGGTTGCATTTAATATTACTATTCTAAAAATGGCACTTTTAGAAAGTGAGCATTTCTCTGCACTTAAAATCCATCTGTGCCTTACAGCCTGTCTCCAATCCACATCTGGCTGGGCTGGTCGATAGCTCCCTTGTGCATTTCACCAAGACAACCACAAACACAGGATACTCAGTCACACCAGCACTCATCTGCATACTGAATGGGTCTTTCTGGGCTGGGAGGGTGGAGGGGCTGACACATTTCAAAAGACAGTAGCCTGCGCTCACACAATGGACTGCCAAACCCCTGACTGGGTTCCTGGCAGACAGGACTGCACTTCAAAGGCATCTTTAGGTATATTAACTGGGCCTCTGACTCCACCAACTCAGACACTTCTGGACCTGAACCTGCAACCTGTCAAGAGGAACTGCATGGCTGCCCAAAGAACTCATCTGGACTGCTTTGGTGTGAAGGACTGCAGCCCTGCTGTTGCCCTGCTGCCCTCTGGCTTTGCTGTGAAAGTGCTCTTCAAAGGCTTGGATTGAGCTTGCCCACTGTTTCCTGAAGTCTCAGAGCCAAAAAAGACTTCACCAACTAGCTTTTTGCTAGTTTCCAACTCCAGCGACTCCCGAATGACTTCAGCACCGCCACAGCCTGCTCCCACTCCGTGGACCTCATTGCTCGCAACGACTCTGGCCTGCAAAGTAAGTCCAACGTTGCCACGACTCCACTGACATCACTCGGGGTCCTTGTGGCACTGCGAAGTCAACACATCACGTCCTGACGGACTCGAACCAGCGACCCCGCAGGGGCACAAAGGACCCGATGCATCGCGGATGATGCTGCTTCAACTCCCCCGACCGCTGGATGGAACCGAAGCCTCACCTCCCTCTGCTTCGCAGAATGGAACCTAAGACTCACATCCTCGGGCGTCGTAAGGGACTGACGCTGCACTGACTCCAGCGATGCCTCTCTCCATCTCCGTGCAACGCCATTTGTTTTTTGTTTTCTAAAGGTACTGTACATGGGAGTCAGTGTGACTCCGTGACCTGCACCAGTGGTGTTGGACTGTTGGGAACGCCAACAACGCTGTTATAGCCCCAGTGGGAGCTATTGTGTTTTCTAGGCACTTCAGTTGGATTTAATCTTTAAAAATTCATAATTCTGCTCATATACATTGGATTTTAGTGATTCCGACCTAAATTTATTCAGATAAATAATACCTATTTTTCTAAACCTGTGTGGTATATTTTTGTGGTGTGTTCACTTTGTTACTAAGCTAAGCCTGACTGCTCAGTGCCAGTGCCAAGCTACAAGAGGGTAGGCACAGGATAATTTGGATTGTGTGTGACTTACCCTAACTAGGATTGTGGTCCCTGTTTGAACAAGGGTGTATACCTATGCCAATTAGAGACCCCATTTCTAACAGTGTGTCTCTGTTAACCTGAGTAGGGAAAAGGGTGAAAATACAAAGTAAAACACTCTGCATGGGGAAGGGCCATTTGGAGTTGCCCATAATCTTCTGAGCTCATTAGCTGTAATGGGCAGATATGACGGGCAGCTATGGGCAGACATTGCTCCTTATATTGACCAACTTCCAGAGGATTCAAAAGCAGAAGCAACCAAGATACTACAGGAAGGGGAAAGGGCTTCTGCGGAAATCATTGACTGTGCAATGGATATTGCTACCGCAGCCTTTCATCAACTTGCAGGTGCAGCTGTTTTAAGAAGACAGGTCTGGCTTTGTGCAACTTCTTTTAGACCAGAAGTGCAGAACAAAATCCTTGATTTACCTTTCGATGGAGAAGCCCTATTTGGCAAAGATATTGATGATGCCCTGCAGGCTATTAAAACTGATACAGACACAGCAAAGTCCCTTTGAACCCTTCAATGCAAAAGACAGTCCTTTCGGAGTGCAACAGAAAGGGGATACCCATCCTACAGAGGGGGTCTCAACAATCTAAATATCCCTCTTTATTCTCCAATTACCAATCCTTTCGACCCCATTATCAACGGAGGCAGCCTCCACAGGCAGCATATGTTAGAACCACACAGAGAGCAAGAGCGGGGAGACAAACAAGAGAAGCAGGATGCCGGCAATTACTTCTCTTTTACTCCGGCTACTCATCCTTCTTCAAGCCCAAAATAGGAGGGAGGATCTCCCAATATTTACGCAGTTGGCAAATAATCACCTCCGACTGTTTGGTGTTAAACCTTATTCAATTTAGCCATACACTGGAGTTCATGCAAATTCTGCCAGCAATACATCCTCCTCTGCGCTCCCTGAAACACTTATATCTTCCCCGAAAGGAGGTCTGGACAATGCTCAAAAAGGAAGCTATAGAAAGGGTTCCTGTTTGGGACAGAAACAAGAGGTTTTATTCTCATTGTTTTCTTGTCCAGAAGAAATGGAAAGATTGGCGTCCAATCTTGGATCTCAGGGACCTGAATACTTTCCTCAAAAGGTAGTCATTCTGTATTATTCCTTTACAAAATATCCTTTCCCTTCTCAATCCAGGAAATTATATTTTCACTGTTGATCTTCAGGACATATATTTCCATGTTCCTATACATCAATCCCACAGAAGATTCCTCAGATTCGTAGAAGCTGGAGAACATTTCCAGTTCAAATTCCTTCCCTGCGGCCTGAAATCGGCCCCTAGAATTTTCACCAAATGTCTAGCCCTAGTAGCGGCTTTCCTCAGGAGACACAAAGATCATGTCTTTCCATAGCTGGACGACTGGCTCATCAAGGTCAAGTCCAGGTCGCAGGCTTTGAGAGCGACAAAGGCCTGCATAGACCTGTTTGGAAAACTAGGTCTAAATATCAATCACAGCAAATAAGCTTTTCAACCTCTGAAAATAAAAACCTTTCTGGGTGTAATTCTATACACTTCCAACAACAAGGCGGCGCCTACAAAAGAGAGGCAGAAATAACTAATTGCCTTAGCCAGTCTTGTTCAAAATAGAAAGTCTGTTTCAGTTCGCCTCTTCAAGTCCCTGCTAGGAAAGATGTTTTCCTGCATCCCACTTGTGCCATTCTGTCAGCTCAGAATGCGTCCACTTCAAAAACAGCTGGACGGTCAGTGGTCGCAGTCCAAGGCATCCTTTGACTACGTAATCAAAGTTACAAGATCCATGAGAGCGCATCTATCTTGGTTGACCCAGGGATCTCACCTATAAGTAGATTTCTCCTTCCTTCCTCCATCAGACCTGTGGGTGATCACAACAAATGCTTTCCTAAAGGTTGGGGAGCCTTCCTTCAGGATTTAGGAGTCAGAGGCAAATGGGAATCACATCAAAAAGTTTACCATATAAATTATCTCGAACTGAAAGCAGTTCACTTAGCGCCTCGAGGTTTTCTACCAAGGATAAGAAATTCATTGGTGCTCATACGTACAGACACCACAACAATGCACTATCTCAACAAGCAGGGGGGAAACCAGATCTCTGCTTTTATCTCGAGAATCTCACTGTATCTGGAACTGGTCTATCCTACAGGGGGTGCATCTTTGAGCAGAGTATGTACCGGGCTCTCTGAACATTATTGCAGACTGTCTCAGCAGACAGACAACATCCAACCATGAAAGGGTGTTATATCAAAGTGTGCTAGATCGCATTTTCTCTCAATGGGGCAAACCAAACCTTGATCTTTTTGCCACTTCTCGGAATGCAAAATGCCTATTTTATGCAAGACGGGATCACCATCCGGGCTCTTGGGCGAATGCGTTTTCAATGGCATGGTCAGGAATGTATGCTTACACTTTTCCTCCCATTCTCCTCATTCCAAGAATCGTAGCCAAGATCAAGAACGAGCACTGCAAAATTCTTCTAGTAGCCCCAGCATGGCCTCGACAGCATTGGTATATGGAGCAACTTCTCCTGTCAGAGACCCACAGCATCCCTCTGCCAGTAATACCTCACCTGCTAACAATGAGCGACGGTCAAGTTCTCCACCCAGACCCGGCATCCCTTCATTTGACTGCCTGGCTCCTGAACACTATGAATTTGAACATTTGAACATTCCTTCTGATTGTAGAGTAATTCTTGCCAGAGCGCCAGCTGATAGTACCATCAGATCTTACCGCCTTAAATGGAAAAGATTTTCCATATGGTGCAAACAAGCTCAGGTGCACCCTTTCTCGTCATCGCCAGAGCAGGTGCTACTTTATCTCCTTCATTTAGCCAGGCAAGGTTTGGCGAACGCTTCAATTAGAGTCAACTTGGCTGCAATATCACGTTTAGGCAATCAGGAAACTCACCATCTTTGTGGTCGACAAGAATTATCAGGCAGTTTCTTAAACGACTTTTTATTTATTTCCCGCCAGTCAGACCACCAGCTCCATCCTGGCAGCTTAACATAGTTTTGTAGCAATTAATGAGACATCCATTTGAGCCCATTCACAGGGCGGACTTAAAATTCTTGAGATGGAAGGTTGCACTTCTTCTTTCCCTGACCTCAGCTAGAAACGTTAGCAAAATACAAGCCTTCACGATCAAAGCCCTTTTTTGCAGTTTGAGGACAATGTAGTAATTCTTTGAATCAATCCAAAATGTATACCTAAGGTTCCTTCAGACTTTCACATTAATCAGCCTGTTGTACTAAAGTTGTCTTTTCCAAACCCGTCAACGCCAGCGGAAAAGTCCCTTCATTCCATGGAAATCAAAAGATTTTAGGAAAACAAATCAATTATTTGTGTCATTCAGTGGCCCTAGGAAAGGGCAACTGATTTCTAAATAAGGAATTGCTACATCGCTATCTAGTGCTATTGACAATTGCCACAAAGCTGCAGTGAAGCCCCTGCACAGAGCATTGCATGCACATTCCACTAGAGCTGTAACAGTATCCACTGCGCTCTTCACTGCTGTGCCCATACAGGACATTTTGGGAGCCGCCTTCTGGAAGTGCACGCACACTTTCACAAAGCACTATTGCCTGGAAGAATCATCACAAGGTGATGTAGCAGTGGAACTAGCAGTGCTGCAGCATCTGTTCCAGTAACGGTGAGCTGTGTTATTCTCTTTTTTTTCCCTCCTATCCAGTATAATGCTTGTCACAGTGTATGATAATAAGGTTTCCTTGCTTCACAATACAGAGGTTGTTGTTTAGTACTGTGTATTAATTGTTTTGCTACCATAGCAATTAATCATTTAAGGCTTTCTTTTCAGTTCATAGAGTTGCATCTATCAAGGGATATTAATGTGTCCATCATACAGTGTGCTTCACTACTGCTTGCTACTCTGATTCAAGCATGTGAATCTATGAAATCTCAATATTGGAGTAATAAAATGAGTTACTTACCTGTAACTGTAGTTCTCCAATATTGGAATCTTTCATAGATTCACATGTGACCCTCCCTCTTCCCCTGAGAAGCTCACCGTTACAGGTTATATACCTCACATACTTCAGCACACATGCTGGGGGGAAATCTGAGGCACTGGAGCTTCTCTCAGGAGTGTTCTAGAGGGAAGGGCAGCCTGATTGGCTGAAATCTGCTTGGGGTCTTTTTTCCCAAATAGACAAGGATAGACTAATAATGTGGCAGGCCATAGGCCTGTACACACTTTAGTTATCATTACATTGCTATTATAATACACCGGGGACTCCCATCTCGAAGACGGGGAATGATTCATGCATGTGAATATGTGAATCTATGAAAGATTCCTATACTGCAGAACTACAGTTACAGATAAGTAACTCATTTTCTCATCAGGGTCCTCGGAATTATGTGATTTTATGGCCACATATATTTGTGGATCTACAGCATTTGCCACATAACCCATCATCTGCAGCATAATCTGCAGGTTTTCACAAAAACATTTGTTTCTAGCTCAAATGGATAACAGGATCTAGCTCAGGGACACATGTTGCAATGGAGTGGAATGCTCTTCACAAAGGGTAATTGCACACCTTCCTGTTGCTTATTGCTATATTTATGTTAAACTGATTCTAATTAGATGAAACCTTTGTCAGTAATAATCATTCAAATATGAGAAAATAATGGAGTAATAGTATGTCAAAATGTGCTGCATTATCCCTCAAAATTTGCCTTTTCTTGCTAGATAATTTATTCAACTCTGCTGCATTATTAAGTCCTCCCCTGCAACATAATTTCAGTGCCCTGCCTATAACCTGCTTAAAAGCATCTGCGTACTGCTTTCTATAACCAAGTTATAATGTGGGCTACTGAATTCCATTAGATTTTGGTTTGCTATGCACATGGATGCTTGTAGTCCCTGAAACTGGGGTTATTCATAAATATGAATATAGAACTCTGAGGGAAATAATTTTGAAATGTTTTCAGTATTTCAGTATGATTTTGAATGTTGACCTCCGCAGCTTTGGTATAATAACACACTATCTCTGTGGAGACTTGAACATACCTATAATAACACACTATCTTTGTGGAGACTTGAACATCACTATAATAACACAATATCTTTGTGGGGACTTGAGCATCACTATAATAACACACTATCTCGGTGGGGACTTGAGCATCACTATAATAACACACTATCTTTGTGGGGACTTGAACATCACTCTAATAACACACTATTTCTGAGGGGACTTTAACATCACTATAATAAATATCTTGGTGGGGACTTGGACATCACTATAATAACACACTGTCTCTGTGGGGACTTAAATATTACTATAATAACACACTATCTTTGTGGAGATTTGAACATCAGTATCTTCATAAACAGTGTAGAACTCAAACATTGTCTTTTCAAACTATTCCAGTGGTGACTTGAAGAAGATTATCTTCACACAACATCTCTCTGCGGACTTGAGCATCTCAATAAGCACACACTAGCACTGTAGGGACATGAGCATCACTATAATCACACACTATCTTTGTGGTGGGGATAGAACACCGATGTAATAGACTATCTTTGTTGGTCTGAACATGATTACCTTCACACACCATATCTGTGGGGACTTGAACATTCCTCCGATTACGTACAATATCTGTTTGGACTTGAACAACATTATCTTCACACACTCTATGTCAGAACTAGAGAATTGTGTTTACACATTATTGCAGTGGGGAGTTTAATACAATGCTCTTCACACACCGTCTCTGTGGGGACTTGAAGAACCCAGTGATCACACACTATCCTTGTGGGGACTTGAACACTTCTATAATCATACACTATCTCAATGGGTACGTGAACATCACAGTAATCACACACTATCCTTGTGGGGACCTAAACACATATAACTATAGACTATCTCTGCAGGGGCTTGAATATAATTATTTTCACATTTTACCTCTGTGGGTACTTTTGTCATAGCTATTTGCTACTGAGATCACATACCACCTCTGTTTGCATCATTGCACATCCCTTTGCAGATATTAACCTTACACCCCTTCCTAGAGAGATATGGTCTAATAGATACTGTGACAAAAATGTAAACAACTAATCAAACTTGGCTATATTGCTTGATTCCAACTGTTAATTTTGTTTATGTATTATGAGCACTAAGCTATGGGTTCAATACAGTTTTAAGTGCCTTTCTGTAATCATGATATGATATTTTCTGACCTGTTATTAGCACAGTCCATCTTTCTTAGGCTATCATATGTGCAGCAAATCATGTATCACTAGTTTACGATGTTATTTGTGTATATTGTTGATACAATTGCATTTAGCCATGCACGTTTCACTGTATTCTTCACAAACAGTAATTACGGAGTAAGTCCTCACAAGGATGGTAGCACGTGTTCAAGTCCCCACAAAGATGGTTCTGTGCACGTAATTTAATAATAATATATTTGTACCTTTGAAGCAGGATCCTGTATCATGATTTTTTTCTTAACATCGTTCTGTTATTAGTATATTTTAAAAACATTGAGAAAGGGTAGTCCCCACAAGGCAAGTATCCACACAAAGGGGGTCATTATGAACACGGCAGAAACAACCGCAGTGTTCATGCTGGCGGTCAAAACACTGACCGCCAGCGACCCCGGAACCCCGCCGGCCACATTATGAACATTTCTGTGGGCCGGCGGGCGGAAACATTGTTTCCATGCAAGTGCATGGGCAGTGCAGTGCCCCCCAGGGTTGCCCCGGGGCACCCCCTCAGCCAGCCTTTTCCTGGCGGGATATCCCGCCAGGAAAAGGCTGGCGGGAAATGGAACATTATTCGCAGGGTAGCGCCGCTACCCTGGCGGATGATGTTTCATCCCGCCGCCAGGCTTTCTGGCGGCGGGTGACGGCTGCCGCTGGCAGCCGTCACCCTGTTCATTATATGGCGGTTTGGCCCGCCATGCCGGCTGGCGGCTTCAGCCGCACTGCCGGCATGGTGGGCCAAACTGCCATGATCTTAATGAGGTCCATAGTCCCCATAAGGGTGGTAACACGTGTGTGTGTGTGTGTGTGTGTGTGTGTGTGTGTGTATGTGTGTGAAAGAATGAGTGTATGTGTGCTTCCCGCGTGCCCCTCCCTCCTAAAGCTGCCGGCCGCCACTGGTGGAGACTATCCTCATGCTCATTGTGTACCATACCAAACCTGAGACAAACTTTAACGGTCAATATTAGAAGACATTCAACCCGATCCAGCATGTGCAGAATATTTTATTCATTGACTGCATTATTTACCAGTATACTCTCTCACATTGTTTTGATTGTGATAGTAGTGCTGCTTTTGAGTGCAGCCTAAAGCTCTCTGTATTTCCTTATATATAGGTTCAGCCATTTATTTACGCTTCCAGCCCTTGAGCTGATCAGCTGTTCTTTCAGCAGTCTAGCAGTAGTCTTTCAGACGACAGACTGTTTGCCTGATTCTAGTCCATATCGAAAGCACCTAATCTAGCATAACCTCATATGCAACTGATGTTGTTCCTTTCTACAGTTCTGCATCCTCTAATTGCTTGCATTCTCAAAAAAGCTATCTATTCGTTTCCATGAAAATTGAGCTTGACTTAAAACTTCCAATTATTACCTTTTGTTTTCTTTCAAATTAACCTCTCCCTAATTTTCATCTCTGCATGTGTCCTCTCTCTGGCACAGCCTACTTACACACATGCATTCTTGCTTTAATCCCTATTATTGTATTATTATTGCATGTCTGTGAATTATCCACAGCTCATTTCAAAGATCACGACGTAATGTATAAAAGTCATACTTTTGCAATCTGATGTAGCTCTTCTATTAATACAGCCAACCAAATGCATTGATGCCTATATCCCTGCTCTCACTGAAGATCACACTTACCTCTTATCAATTAAATGTATCACAATTAAACTGGAATGCTTTCCTTAAGTGCACAGAACTAATCCCAATAACCACTGATAATAAAACTAACCTTAGTTTCCAGAGATGTATGTCTTGCTTAAAGTGCTTCAATGCCTTGTCAATGACTGTAAGCACTACATAAATACAATTATAGTACACAATATAACCCTCTTGACTCACCCTAATATGAATACCATAACACTCAGCGGTCGGGCAATCAACTGTAGTTCATACAGGTTGCTTAATAATTTCTGTATGCTGATTGACACTTCCACAATCACATAACACAAAACTGCTCTGGGTAATGTCCATCACCCAGGAGGGTAACAGTCCACAGCAATAAACTGCCCATCGAAAAAGCATAAAATAACTGAAGAGATCTGCAACATATCTCTGGCGAACAGACAACTTTTATTTAAATCTCAACTGGGCGCCCCATCTATCTACTTACTGTGACCTCTTCTTGACATCTCACAGTGACAGTCATATATGAGATGATATTAGCAAAGTCCATCCCAGCAGATCTCCCCACCATCTCTCCCTCCACCCTATGCCTGCTCAGGACCGTAAAATTTGAACAAAATCTGAGTTGACAACCCAGTGAAGTAACCTTCTAAGTAGACTATGATTGTAAGAAACACCATTAAGGGACTCGAAGCTGCCAGTGTACTAAAAACCATATCCTTTATCTCTCTCACACTTCATCCATCACACTGATAATCACTGCATCCCAGAACACGATAACCATACCCTTGTGGTCATTAAGCATCACATGGAAAGAATTCCCACATAGGATCAAAACAAAGACGACATACTTCCAACCATGGATCATACAAGGTGTAGTGTGCTTCCCATCTAGGAAAGAGCCTCAGCACCCCACTGAGAGTCATTTGCACTATATAAATGTTGAAATACAATACAATACTTGCCAGAGCTGTGAATTGACATCACATTTGTCCTGCCATATTGAAATACATGAATAAAGGAAACAGAGATTACAGAAAAAGTAATCTTGTGGGGTGGCTCAATAAAATGAATGTTCACTGCTCAAAATGCGTTCCAAAGATCAGGAGTTGAAATGTCGCAAAGGGCTGCTCAGCCTCCATCCTTGCATAGTGCAAAATACCACAATTTTGCCAAAGCGCAGTAAATAGCATTTGTTAGTAATACACAGTTTGTGGTACTCCACTTACCAGCCTAAGCAGTTCCGTAAACAGGGTATCATAAATTGGATAAGAAAAGCTTCTGTTATTTACAGTGCACCAGATCTTCAATATTTCCTATTTATTTTGTCATTCTTTTCACATGTGATATCAGGAGATTTAATTAAACCCTGTGTCTTTCATGACTGGCCCAACAGTGCAAAAACAACAAGGTGATGGATGGAATGCTTCAATTAATCTCAGCCACTGGCAATCTCTCGGGCCGTATCCCAATCCATTGTTTTTTCACCCACCCGAGTTTGGACCCAGCCATATGCAGATCAGTCTTGGTCTTGTTCCTCATGGGAACAGTCCAGCCTGAACTGCCAGGCCAGGTCCTCCCTGAACCAAAACACATGCACCTAGGGCTTGCCCTATTTAGGGCTCTTCAGTCAGGTATAGCTGGTTCCAGTGGCACAGTGAGTGTGGAATCCACATCTGGGCATACTCAGCACACTGAGGCCCATATTTATGAAAAATATGCAAAAATGCACCAATGCAGTTTTGCTCATTTTTCTTAACGCCGGCTAACACCATTTCTTAGAGCCATCTTTGCGCTGTATTTATTAAATGATGCAAGATGGCGATAAGGAATGGCTAGAGTCTAACAAAAAAAAGACACTAACCGGTCAGGGATGGCGTTAGGGAAAATGGCGTGAGTGGGTCTGAAATGACAGTATGCTGGTTAGTGGCAAAAAATTTGCTGCTAACCAGCCAAGCGTCATTTATTGACGCCCAAGCAGCCAAAAAAGGACTCCTGTCTAACTGTAGTCAGGAATCATTACCCCCACCCCAATGCCATCCACAGGGGACTAGTGTCCCCTAGGCAAGCCCAACACACCTAGTGCCAGGCAGGAGGCCCCATGTAAGGGGCCCCCAATGGTACTTACAAAAAAAAATTATACTTACCTAAACGTACCTGGGATGGGGCCCCCCTCCTGTAGTGTCCCTGTGGAGTGGGTGGTGGTGTTGTTGGGACTTGGGTGGGCATCTTTGTGCCCATTTCATGGTGTTCCACCATGGAAATGGGCCTACCTGCACCCTAACGCCTGGTCTGACCCAGGCGATAAATAATGGCGCTAAGCGAGCTTAGCACCATTTTTTAGGCCCGCCTCCTCCTTGCTCATCGTTTCTGCGCCTGGAGATAAATATGGCGCTAGGTGGTTAGCGGTGTGTTTACGATGAGAACGCCTACCTTTCATTTCATTGACACAAGGTGGTTTGGCGCATTCTAAACATGGTGCTAACTCCTATATTTTGAAGCTAGGCGGGTCTAGCGTCAAAATATAAATATGGCGTTAGGTTAGCTCAGTTTTTGAGCCAAAAGGAATTTGCGCTAAAGCGATGCTAACCATGCATAAATATGGGCCTTAAGGTGTCAAATGCAAAAGCAACAAGGTGATGGATGGAATGCTTGCATTAATCTCAGCTACTAGCAATCGCTCAGGGCTGCAAACCAGTCCATTCTTTTTTGCCAGTGCTTAATTTGAGCCAGTGGTTTCCGGTGCGGGGCACCGGCACTTAATTTTTAGGGCTGGCAATTATTTTTCTACCTTAGGCATTTACTGCAAGCAAAAGACATATATGGGTAAGATTTAGGAAGAGAAAACTAAAAAGCTTTAGAAAGGCAGAAAGCTGCAAGAGTAAACTGAAGGGAGAGGGAGTCGATGTAAATGGATTAAAGAGGATCGGGATGGCTTCAGGAATACGCTGCCTTGCTAATTACAGTAGCCGTGCATTTCAGAGGAGAGCTTTGGGCACCGGCATGTTGTTATTTACAAATTAAGGACTGTTTTACACCCACCATGCCACCACTCAGGGCCACAACCCAGTCCATTGTTATTCGCCCCCACCATGCCACCTCAGCCATAAGGTGAAACCGGTCCTAGGTTGCTTGTGTTCTGATTCAGGAAGGACCTGGCCTGGCAGTTTGGGGTAGACTGTTCCCATAAGGAGAAGGGTCAAGACTGTTTTGTATATGGTTGGGTCCAATCAGGTGGCATGGTGGTGTTGAGAAACAGGGGATTGGGATGCACCCCGAGTGACTGCCAGTGGCTGAGATTAATTCAAGCATTCCAATCATCACCTTGTTGTTTTTGCATTTGACGCCTTACGTACACCAGGTATGCCAAGACTCGGTCCTGGGCTCATTGTGCCACTGCAACCAAGCTATACCTACCTGAAAGTCCTAACTAGGGCAAAACTAGTCCTAGGGTTCCTGTGTTCTGGTTCAGGGAGGATATAGCTTGGCAGTTCAGGGTGGACTGTTCCCATGAGAAGCAACGTCAAGCCTGATTTGCATATGGCTGCGTCCAAACTCAGGTGGTATGCAGGGTGAAAACAATGGATTGGGATGCGGTCCCAGCGATTGTCAACGGCTGAGATTTATTCAAGCATTCCACCATCACAATATTTTTGCCTTTGGCCTAACACTGTAGCAGGGCCGGTACCCATCTCCCGGAGAGCTGATGTAGTTATTGCTAAGTACCCGGAGGTGGGGGTTTTCCATCTTTGCTGCGTTCACAGTCTTACTGTTTGAGCAAAAAAACTGCAAATTCCACATTTATTTTCCAAAGCTCTTTTTTGTCCTGTCTGATGCAAATGTATTTTCTACTGTGAAAACAATACACAGGTTATTTAAATGTGAGAGCACTTAACAGTATTTCCGTAACATAAATTAGAAAATAGTCTGTCTCACTGCAACAGTTTTTGTCCCTAGACTGCATCTGCACTAGAGAAAAGACTGCATCTCACTGTATGGCCTAGGCAAAAAAACATTTAAAACATTTAATTTAAATGTGAGAGCACTTAAACGTGTTTTTTATCTACAAAAATAAAAAGACTGCGTCTCACTGTATTGCCCAGGCTGGTTTACAGTGGCTATTCACAGGCGCGATCCCACTACTGATCAGCACGGGGGTTTTGACCTGCTCCGTTTCCGACCTGGGCCGATTCACCCCTCTTTAGACAACCTGGTTTTTCTGTGCTCCCACAGAATCACCATATTGATACCGAACTTAGTGTGGACACCCGATCGACATAGCACACAGCAGCCCAGAACTCCTGGACTCAAGCGATCCAACAGCCTCAGCCTCCCATGTAGCTGGGATTACAGGCGCACGCCACCGCGCCCAGCGAAAGTGTGAGGACGAATTACAACACTAGACGCTTTAGGCATATGACGTCACATCGATTTATTTTGTTTGTATTGGATACCGCGCCAACGTGAGGCGCACATGAGCATCTGCAGTTGGCGGCCATGTTTTAGTAGGGCTGCGATTGCAGTATCCCAATATCGTCCGTTCGCTCACAGACTGGTGCAGATTACTAACATTCACGTTTACCATTACGCTATAGAGACGCTGTCGTGTTATCAGGATAGAATACGATCTGATACTGCACTTAGTCAACTGAACCTAGAAAACGGTCAGTTTTAAACTACAGATTCCATTCATCATAAGAGGTTGCGTGTGTGACGGTTGGTTGTGCCGAAATCCAAGACCAGAAAATGATGGCAGGATGACTAGCATCTACTCTTAGCTCTACACTACAAACCTTACAACGCCAGCTTCCGCCGGAAGCGCCGCCCCGAGCTGCACGCTGGGACAGGATTCTAGGGCTGACTATCTGATTGGGTCCGCCGTTTCCCGAGCGTTGTGGAGTTGAGCGAATGGCGGGATTAAGCTGACAGCGCCGCAGTGTGCCTAGAGGCATCATGAAACTGCAGTGTGAGGTGGAGATCGTTAACCGTATGCTGCCCACCTTCGGTATGAGGAACCGTGGCAAAGGCTCCCGTGCCGTGCTGTCCATCGGCAGACAGCATCTCCAGAGCAAGTCCGGGGGCAGGAGTGCAGCTGTCTACCTGATGATATGCACACTTAAAGATAAGGCGGGGTCCAGATACAAAGTAAGTGTTCGCTCAAAGGGCCTTATCTATCTGATGCTTGTGCGGGGCTGCAAAGGGGAGAGAAGGGGGGAGGGGGACGTGTTTACCATAAATATAATGACTTCCGAAACTACAACCTGTCTGTACACATATCAAAAAAGTAACTTAGTACTGATTGCTGTTGCTGCCACTTAAGCGTAAGAAAAACAAATCAGACCATATCTTCGCCATATGAATATGTTTCGTGTATAGATCTGGGACTGTAAGCTTTGTGCTCTTGGACCCACTCTAAATTTATTGTACGCATTATTGTCCTGTATTATGAACTTGAAGCCACATAGCTACTAAGTTTTTTTTTTTTTTTTTTTTTTTTTTGGTGCAATTGTGTGTGACACCTTGACGTTTACTGCGAGGAGAATAAACAGTTTATCCCCCGGTAGTTAAATATATTACGTGCTTTGAATGGAATCGAATGGAGAAGTGCAGGTACACACTATTTAGAGCACCTGTTTGCTGGTGAAAGTGCTGGTACACGGGATGGGGGCGGAGGTAATGCCCAGTGTTTGGACCCAGGAAAAGGTAGGCAAAGAGAGAAAAGCCTGACAGTGGAATAAACCAGACAAGAGAACAAAATCTGGCGACGAGCAATCACAATGTAAAAAATACATTCGGGGCCATTAACGTCCTGTTTGTATCCGTCACCACTTCATAAGCAAGTTGGTGTAGTCTCCATTATAAGGTAACTTTAGAGGATGTTCACATTTAGAGAATGTTCATCGATGAGAGCAGAATTTCTTGTAAATAGGAGAATGTGTTGATAAAGCCAATGGTTTCAGTTCTTGTATAGTCGAGATTTTTTTTCTCCAGTTCTACTAACACACAGAACAAGTACAGCAGCAGTGCACGCTCCCCTCACGCATAGAACAGGTTCAAACAACATGGTTACCAGCAGGGTACATCTCCTCACACGTGCACAGCAGGAGTACAAGCTAACGTCGCACACAATTGGTGCAGTTGGGGCACCAGCAGTGCACGCTTACAGATACATATGGGACAGGTGCAGTAGAGAAACCGGCTGTGCAGTATTTAGTTCATACATTGTACAAATGCAATGCAGATACTAGCAATGACAATTTTCACACAGCAACAAGCACAATAGATACAGTAGCGCCTGATGCATCTTTACAGAACAGAGCACGGTAAGCTTCCCCCTCAACTTCCCCACACACCTACTGCACAAGCGTCAACTGGACAAGTTTCCCCTCACATAGGAGCAGACAGCATCGGGGCAAGCCTGGCTCAGGGAACGGTAGCATCTGAATGAAAAAAAAGTTATTTTTCAATATTGATGTGCGTTCAAATGTACATATTTATTACGGTGCCAACATAATGCTAGGTTTACTTTCTAAATGGACGCAAACGTAGGACTGTGCCGATAGAATACAATAATGTTGCCCATACTCTTATGGTCTGGGTACTTTGACTTGGCCAGGACACTGACATGATTCAGATGGGGTGCTGAGTACTTTGAGGGCAGTGTTAAGGATTTGACACGGTTAATAGCGGGTAGGGCGACATAATATTGAACATTATTTCATAGGTTACCGTGATTTGGGCAAGTATCAGAGAAGGCCTCAATCCTGCTTATACTGTTATCAATGGCAGTTGAGTGCCACGAAGAAAGAGTGAATGGAGGTATCCATAGGTCAAGTGGCAAGGCTGGTGGAGGAGAAATTACAGAAATGTAGGGACTAGGATTAACTACATGAGTTTGAGCAGCTAAGCATGGGGAAAAGTTGAGGGGCAAAAGTATCTGGTGGAAAGTTGAAGGAAGCGATGGGGAGCCAACGTCAGCCTGTATAAACATCAGAAGAGACTATACTGGCTAGGAAGCAGCAGGGTAAGTGCCTCGTCTGTTGTCCTGTGTGCAAACTGCCTGGATAAAATGGTCATGAAACAGAGATTCAAGATTTCATTATTATTATTATTTTTTATTACTTATTTCAATGAAATGAAAAAAATAGTTGCATTAAACTGGTTTATATGCACCGTGCGCTCATACACATGCATTGAAACACGTTTTCTGAAATGAAAGCCTTATCTTGCAGCCAGGAAACGTTAGTTAGCGTCTTGCTTGCACTGGAATTTGGACGAGTAAAATAGTTTGCACTTCATTGTGCATATGGACTCCTACACAAAAATTCTAAAAAGAGTTGTGCTCGAGATTTTGGCAACCGGTGCATAGCAATCCCTATACACTCGTGCAAAAATATAAGGAAACGGAGTTGCCTAAAGTCCCTATTTAATGTCTCGTTTGAGTGATAGATACCACAGTCGAATTAATGTTTGGACTGGTCCTTCTTATGTCAAGCAGTTGCTAACTTATGATTAAAGAAAGAAAGGAAGTAGTTGTGGCAAGTGGAATTGTAGAATTTCATAGTGGTGAAAACATTCCAGTGTAGTTTATTTGCTGTGCTGTGTTACTGTGGTACGATAATTTATTCATTGCTGGAACTTGTTTGGGACTAGATATCTCCTTTGGGTGCGTACGTCACTGCTGAAATAAATTACTAATTTTAACGTGGTTTAGCAGGATTACATCAGTACCACTGCATTTGTTCTAGTGAACATATGAAATCTGGTTAGGGTAATTGCTGCAGATTATCCTGTAAATGGGGATGCTAGATTGCTCCATTAACGCACATGCTATTATCATAGTCCTGGATTTTCATTTAAACAGTTGGCTGTCTTGGTTTAATTTTATTGGCTTAACATATGTGAAGACAGAAATTTTAAAGGAAAGCCCAGAACAGAATACACATTTGATTCATAGCTATCTGCCTTCCCTAAGTGAGCCTTATGTTAAGGATGCTGTGTGAATTTGGATTGCACTTTATTACCACCTATAGATGATTTTTCCCAACAAAAAGCGGGTAGAATGTGCAGAGCGACAGTATCCCATCACTCAGAAGAAGCGGTTTTCCAGCGAGGAGCAAGAATTGAATGAGCATTGACTATGTTGCGATTTCTTTTGCAGAGGCATAAAGACTAATCCTCTGCAAAGCCCCAGCACCACCTATGCGCATGTCTTCCCCTTCCAGCATCCCACTATCACAGTATCTGTTTTGTAACCGTTGATGTAATCACAGGCGCATGTATGTCATCTTAATGCATGGATCTCTGTACGTATGTTGAATTTTATTTTATTTTTATATGTGCGTATATGCTTTAATTGTGAAATGTCTGACCAGTCCTACAGGTTGTGTGTTGACTGTGAGTCTGTGCATGCGTTCCCTGATTATGTCTCTGCAAGGGTCCCTGCCTTTTTGTTGGCACGGTTGCCCGAGGTATTTGGACCACTGTGTGCATGGATTGCCTTAAATGTCTGAGTTTATGCACAGTTGCAGTCACAGTTGTTGACTTTGTCAGTGCATGTTCTTTAAAGTTTTGCAGTTTCTAGTGACTGACGATTGGATAGTTATAACATACCATGCTGTTTTTAGGTACCGCTTATTCATTTGGTCTTGTGTGTAGAGGAATAAGCGCTGAAACTATTTTTATTAACTCTCATTTCTTTTTTAGTTACAGGAGAACATAGATCAGTTTTTTACAAAGTTTGTGGAGGATGGTAAAGCTACAGTTCGACTGAAAGAACCTGCAGTGGATGTCTGCCTCAGTAAGGTACAATTTCTGCACTTTTTATTTTACAACTTTCTAGTTTGCTCATGATAGCGCACTTGTTAACAGTTTTTTCATCTTGATTGTGTATCGTATTGTGGCGTTTGTGCAGCACTTCATACACCTGTTGAATCCTTATCATTTTGTACGTGATTGGGCAAGAGGCCACAACCACCTTTATCTCTGCATGGTTTGTAGGCTGTGGGTATGTAGTGTGGCATGTGTGAGAAACTCTGGAGGTCGTGCAATATGCCTGGTTGTTATTCATTAACATTCCAATTACTATTTTAAAGTAATTTGTCATTGTTTTAATTGCCACAAAACCAATGTTATTTCAGCCAGATTCTGCCAGTCCAACAGTAGTTTTTCTTAAATCTGTTTTTCTAAATTTAGTGTGTAGATCTAGCTAAGCTACGTTTCTCTCATGAGCTACATGGTAGCTGTCTAGCTACCCATAGGTCACTCTCCTATGTGCAGTGTAGCCTATTAATTAGAAGCTGTTTGTTTGAATTACTAAATGTATATAGAAATTAAAAAGCCTATATTCAAGACTGAAATGTGTTTTCATGAATTCGTAATTTCATGTTGGAGAAAAATTGATGAATTTCCAAGATACACGTATATACGTGTGTGTGTGTGTGTGTGTGTGTGTATATATATATATATATATATATATGTGTGTGTGTATGTATATATACAAAATTGAGTGGTAAGTCATGCGACGTTGAGGTGACTTATTACTCATTTTCATCTGTGATTAAATATTACCCTTGTAGAGGGATTCCAAATTGATAAATCCTTTTTACACTATCGCTGGCATTTTAAAATGTGCGAGAATATAATGATTATTTTCCCCATGACTGTAATGCTACATGCTTTATGCCAGTGAACAGCAATACACAAGCAGAGACCTGTTACAGAATTTAGTATCTTGTTACACCTGTGGATTTTGCCACCTTAGCACTCGATTGTGTAAATGTTGTTTGTTGACCACACTGTAATAGTCTATTGCCTAGAGCTTATACAGTGGAACATAATGATCAGTGTCCTGGGACTATGAATGCCTATTGTACTTGAATTGTACACGAAAGGTTTTCATTTATCTTTATTCAGACTTTAATCAAATGTGCCTGATCACCAGTGGTTGAACTTCCAGTAGGTAGGGGTTAAAAAAAAAATAACCGTGCTGTTCAGTGACCTTAATTTAGACTGCATATAAAACTTTCGCATGTTTTAGAGTGGCTGGTTAGCATTAGACCTTGTCCACTAAATTTCCTTCAAGCGTGGACTGGTCCATTTTATCATTTGATTTAAAGTTCTAAAAACCGAGGCCTGTGCGCCGTATTTACACTCCCGGGCAAAATTCACGCCCGGGAGTGGGCGGGTCAAAAAAAATGATGTACGTCCGCTTCTGCGCCGTTTTTTAGCGCCTGGAAAAGGCATGCGTTAAGGGACCTGTGGGCTCTGAAGGAGCCCAGAGGTGCCCTCCCATGCCCCCAGGGACACCCCCTGTCACCCTTGCCCACCCCAGGAGGACACCCAAGGATGGAGGGACCCATCCCAGGGACATTAAGGTAAGTTCAGGTAAGTCATTTTTTTTATTTATTTTTTGTGGCATAGGGGGGCCTGATTTGTGCCCCCCTACATGCCACTATGCCCAATGACCATGCCCAGGGGACAGAAGTCCCCTGGGCATGGCCATTGGGCAAGGGGGCATGACTCCTGTCTTTGCTAAGACAGGAGTCATTTCTATGGGGGTTGGGAGTCGAAAAAAATGGCGCAAATCGGGTTGAGGCGAAAAATTTGCCTCAGCCTGACTTGCCCCATTTTTTGACGCCCAAGCCCCATATCCCCCTATGCCGGCGCTGCCTGGTGTACGCCGTTTTTTTCCACGCACACCAGGCAGCGCCGGCAGCTAACGTCATTGATTAAATACGGCGCCCGCATGGTGCTTCAGAATGGCATTAGCCGGCGCTAATTTTTTTGACGCAAAACTGCGTTAGCGCAGTTTTGCGTCAAAAAGTATAAATATGGCCCTAAGTGTTGTGAGGCCTACTAATAGACTGGTACACAAATTTCTGAATAAGTCTTAGTGTGCTTATATTTAATGTAATCGTGATACCTGAGATAGACTTGTAGACAGAATGGGGTTCTTGGTTTTGAACTAGTAAGGGAAATGAGCAGGCAGTGCAGGATAGGACATTCTTACCTGCTTATCTATACAGTTCTATACAAAATGGTGATATGCACATGGGAATTATGGGGTATAGAGGAAGACAGTGGTTTTCAGCAGCCACACCAATGCGCAAACTGTGTGAGTGGCATCTCTTAATTTGACCTAATTTCTTTTGTGTATGTATTTACATATAAACTGTTAACGTGGTGTGGAAGCAGATCTTCTTGGAGACAAAGGCCCTTATAACATTTGGGCCAGTAATCCTGTTTCCAGAGCCTGACCGAGGATTACAGGTTTGGTGCCACATGTAAAAACATGGAAATTGTGTGCTGCTCTGGTTTGCGCTCCTCTCCAGCCGAGATCATGCACAATTTGTACATAAGTCCCTTTTCCACTGAGTGGAGGAGTGATGCGAATTTGATTCTTGTACAGATTTTGTATCTGCTTATTACCATAGACTCGTAGCACTTGTGAGACTTGCACCTACAATTAAACCAGGGCCTAAACACAGTGTTGGTTTTGCAGCATGCATAAACAGTGGCAGATTATACACACAGTCTGTCTCAATCAACTTTTCAGTATGTAGGTCTAAACGCACATCCATATAATGTAGTCTAGAGCGTGGGCAGAGACAGATCTGGAGACATAGACACTAGTGGTGCAACTGGCTAGGTAAAATGATGTAGGTGTTTAAATGATTCTATGTCAAAACGTTATATAATCTGATTTGAACATATCATTTTGCTTCATGCATCCAGTGAGAGCCAAATAATGGCCCAGTAATCGCATATATATTTATTGGAAAAAATCTATTTAAGGTTGTGTGAGAGGTATTGACTAATGTTGGACTTAATGGGAGATGTGCCTGGGAAATGAAGTGTGGGGATGATGCATACACCTATTTCCATGCTGCACCTGGATTGATTTGGGTCTATTTGTAATGGAGATGAGCTACAGTTGCTTCTCCCTCCTCTGAGTGGTAGCATATGCAGAATATTAATACGGGTAACCATGATCTAGAGTAGCTGATTGATGTCCTTCTACCTATTATGCCACAGTTGATGTAATATTGATATAATATTCACGTTTAAGAATATATTCCAATTTAGAACGTGTTCTCTTGTTTATAGGCAAATGCGAACATCTTGAAGACCTTCCTTTCTGCAGTAAGACTGGCAAGCCAAGGATGTGATGTTGAATCTTTACCTCTTTCTTCGCTAACACCAGCAAAGACCTCAGAAATTGAAAAGCCTAGAACCAAAATGATCATTACATCCAAAAGAGATTACCCTCTGACCAAAAACTTCCCCTACTCCTTGGAACACCTTCAGACCTCGTACTGTAAGCTTGCAAGAATTGACATGCGAATGCTCTGTCTTAAAAAACTTCGAAAACTTGATCTAAGTCACAACCACATAAAAAAGCTTCCTGCAACAATTGGAGATCTTACCTGCCTTCAGGAACTGAACTTGCATAACAATCATATAGAGTCATTTCCGGTTGCATTGTGCATATCCACATTACAGAAGTCTCTGCAGTGCTTGGATCTCAGTCAGAACAAACTTAAAGCACTACCTATTCAGTTTTGCCAGTTGCAGGAACTTGTTCACTTAAAACTAGATGACAACGAGCTGATACGGATTCCGTTCAAGTTTGGACAGCTATATAAGCTCCGTTTCCTGTCAGCAGCCCGCAACAGACTTCCTTTTTTGCCTCAAAGTTTTAAAAAATTATCTCTTGAAAGTTTAGACCTCTTTGGCAATGCATTTGAACAAGCAAATCCATTAGTTCCCAGCATTCAGATAACTATACCATTGACCTTATTGGAATCTGCAGCCAGAGCAACGGTAAACTACAGGTAAGAAAGTTAGCTTTATTTGTCGAGGCGGTCTAGAGATCTTTACAGTTAAAACGCCTTGTCTTATTTAGGCAGTTAAATAAATGACACATTTTAAGATTCTGCATTCATTTTTTTTCTTGGCAAATTGCACAACTTTTGAAGATTAGCAGTAATAGCAGCCAAGATATTGACATGTATTGGGGGAGAAGATGCCACAAGGGATGTGAAGCAAGGGTGGCAGAACACAAAATGTTAATTTGCAAAGTGAGCCATGATGAAGGTGGTGGAGTGTGACTATTCCAAGCATTTTATTATAGGTAAGGACACTAAGAGATGGGTAGCAGGGCAAGTAGCATTTTTATTTGTGTAGTGGAGGGCAGGATGGTGGCAAAATAAATTAGTTTTTCTCCTATGTTGGATCCTCACTTTTAACAGACTTTAGACTATTTCTCCATGTGTAGAACCACAGAGCTTTTGCAGTACATACATTATTTTTTCATAATCTTGTAAAAAAAAACGAAAAAAAAAAAAACATGCCTATCATAAGAATTCTCTCTTCTTTTTATAGTCAACTTGAAGTTAATTTTGACTCTTGAAAATATTTGTCTATAAAGCCAGCTGAAATGTTTCCCATCCCAAAAGAAAACAATACAGGTTATGCTGCACATATGCATAACTCTTCATCTTTCCACTGATTGAGACAAGGATCCCGGAACACAATATATTTTGTAAGCAAAGGTGTCCGAATTAAAACCTCTACTATCAAGTTATTATTTTTTTTTTCTCTTCAGTTGACTGTTTTTTCCCACAGAATAATCTTTTATCACCTGCTGTTTCAGCTATTTTTTTTATTTTTTTTATTGCTGTTGAAAGTAACAGTTGATGTTGGAACACTTTCTGTGGTTTGTCTGTCTCATATTTACATCATTGAGAAGTGTGACCTATGTTGAGATACCACGTATAGAGATTTTAAAATGACGTAGCTCGTCTGAGGGCTAAGCAGTCCTTCTGGAGAAATGAACTGACCACTCTTTGTCTGGGTCTGACCACTGCAAAAGTCCTAGTGAAGATCATTATTACACCTCTGCTAGTGGAGCCCAGTCTAATACTGGGCCCTTCAGATAAATTGAACCATTACAGTTGTTAAAAGTTCAGGTTGAGTCTTTAGTCACGGAACGTTTTACCAGCTACCAGCTCAGCACCTCTTGCCATAAAGTATTTCGCCTTGGAAACAGGAATTGTCAGAGTTTCAAAATCGAAATGCCCTTCCTTGTTGTTTTCCGGGTCGTCACTGTTCATGCAAAGCCTTAAAATCCAGACCACAGAAGCCAGAGCGCTGAAAAGAGGATCAGAAGGGCTCTCTTCCATCTGAAAATTAGCAGTTAGCTGTTGAAGGCTGTAAGCAGCCAACATCTGCCTCGAGGATTGCCCTCTACCCCATCAAGATAATGATCTTTCCTCCACAATTGCATCTGCAGTGTTTAGTGGTACTTCCACTGCTCTGACCACCATGGAGATGCTTCCATCTCATTAGTGTCTTGGGGCAGGGATCCCAGGGCCATATGAAGAAAGTGACATAATGGCAAGACTTTTTCTAGATAAGGGTATCCTTCTCGATTCAGGCAACCAAGCAGACCTTGGTCAAAGTAGGCCTGGCACTCCGGATACAAACTGCAGTCTCTAATTTGCATGCATAGTCTCCTTAATCTCACTAATGCCTTGTTTGACTATCTTCCATGAGGTTACAAGTAGATCAGAAAGTCTGGCTTGGTGACACTTGACTCCCACAATCACATATCTTAGTTTTAAGATCTTGCAGCCATGAATATAAGTAAAACCGCCAGTGCTGCCTGTACAAGTCCTAACCCCCATAGAGGTATATCTCGCACTACCCTTCTAAGAGTTAAGACTAAGGCACAGGCCGAGAAATGCATTCCCAGACACAAGAACACCTTATATGAAGGGGATGGGGGTTGCAGCACTTCCTCAGATTCCTGAATGGTTTGGCCATTTTCATGAGGTGTTATTCCTTTTCATCAGAATCATAATGTTTTCCTAAGAGCAAAATCAGATGTCTGAGCTTCTTAGGAAGGAAGAAATGGCAAAAACGTGCATGTTCACTTTAATTACTGTGCTTCCCAGCGCAGGACTTGATATATATTACTGTGGACCAGAATCATGTATCAGGGAACATGCCTTTACTTGCTGATATAGCACTGGGCCGAAGAGAAGTGAGGTTAAGGTTTTGTGTCACTGAGAGGTAGACAGTATTCCACTACCCCATCACTACTTTCAGAATTTATATCCTATTTTCATGTTATCCAAATGGGTCTGTTCTCATTCTTCCTTTATTAGACTTGCCGATAGAAAGTTCTCAGAGTACTTAAGATGTCCAGAGGACCAGCTGTATGTGAATGATGGATCCACGCACAAAAGCTTAGCATCCTCAAAACAATCCAAAACCTAGAATGTTTGTATCAATGATTACTCCTTGTTATGGAAAAGGAAACCGAGCAGTTCTGAATAGGTGAAAGCCTCACTCCACCGAGAGAAAGACATCCCCTTTTAAATGAGAAGGGTTCAAATCCCTAAGATTTGCTGAGTGGCTCACCTTCCCCAAGCAGTACAGCACTGACTCTAATGGTTTTTAATTCTTAAAGGTCTGATAGTGAAGGAAGTGGTATTGTTGTACAAGACCTCCATTGTAGATGTCGTCTTTGAATACGCTGTCAGCTCACCCACTACACACATTAAACTACAAGTATAGCTTAAATTGTTGTTTGGATTATTAGTCTGACCTGCTCATCAAAATGAAATGCCTAGCTCACTCAGCTGTGTATACTCGTACATTGGAGAACATTTAGAGGGTGATGCTCATGAGCTTCCTTTTCATTTTCCTACACATAGTCGGGTGGGTTCAGTTAACACGGACTTTCAGCCAAAAGTGCCTTGTAGTGTCAAAAATAAATTTGGATTGGCTTTAGTAGAACATAAGCAAAATGTTACTTCATGTAGGCATGTTTCCTATGAGATCACATCTTTAAATGAAGTGACCTGGAATCTCAAGCATAATCTGAGATATTCTAATGTTTATGAACGTTTAAGGAACAAACCCATGATGCAGAACTACAGTGAGAAATAACGTTTCAATTTTTTTTGTTTCCGGAATGTAGCTATGTAGGAGACTAGTTTACAAATTTATTGTGTTGATAGTAGGAAAAGTCCCATTTTTGGTTTAAAAAAAAAAAAAAAAATTGGGTGGGGGGGATGTTATTTGCAGCAGTAACATTTTGATCAGGAACATTTGATCTGGAGTGGTGGTACACAGGTAGTGAATGTAGAGCAGTTTACATAGTTCGTATAAGTAGGTGTTTGTGTTTGGATTAATTGGGGCAATATATGTGAAAGACAAGTAAAAGTATTGTCACTAGCGAAATCATCCTTAAGACGTCTAATGTTCATATTGATATCAGAGTGTGTAGTTATCCTTGTGTTCTATGCTTCAGCAGGTGTTCTTGAGTGCAATTTTGAACTGTCGAATAGAGTAGGTGAACCCAAATGTAAAATGTTTTAAAAGGTTAATAACCCAGAATCTGGCGGTTATGTACAGGTACACTGGTTTAAAGTGGACTCCTGTGAATGGATATTTGTATTTTTGTGGCCAAGAGAATAGGCCAATTTCAATTAATTTTAAATGGAAAGCAGATCCAATAGCCTTTTTTGCGTAACCGTGTTTTAATCACAGTGATGTTTCATTTTATATATCTTAGGTATTTTCAGTATGTACTCTTAAGTGAAGAAAGTGATGCTTTGCAGTGATAAGATAGTATGTTAGCATTTAGTGATCTCATCATACATGTGATGATGGCATTTCAGCCTTATGTAAGCGTGTACAAGGTCATCCTGAGGACTGAACCTTTTCAGAGTACATCATTGTTTGTTAAAAACATTTTTTTTTAATGTAGTAGTTATTGTGAGTAAAGGAACTACTGGTTGAGTGAACACTAAACCACAACAGATAACCTGATGTGAAAGGAACAGTGCAAGATAACCAGCAGCTAAAATAAACAAGTATTTGCAATACAACGGGTCTCACATTTGCTCAAGTTAGAGCTAATGGTGTTGTAATTTCCTAAGTGGACTTTTCTTGCCACATAAATGAAAATGAAGAGTAAAACAGTGGACATAAGCGAGCTGATTCAAAGTCATGGCCACCATGAGCATGAGTGCGAAGGAGAGATACAAAAGGAAAAAGAAGTTTGTTCAGTCAAACATATCAGCAACCGTGCAATTATCCATGTAACAGGGCCGGTGTCCAAGGCGGTAACAAAACCGCCCCAAGGAGGGACAAATGTAAAGCATTTACCAATCATGACAAAGGACTTTTGAAAGGCAAGCCCATGAGCGAATGATAGTGATAGGTTTGCAGCTGATTTACATCCGGTCAGAGCGCGGGCAAAGCAACCTAAAAAGAAAAAAAATCAACCAGCGTTCTCCGCCTATGCACCAAGAACAGCATCCCTGGATCTGTCAGGAATGCCCCAACCCTGCTCCAACTCTTTGGCAAGAGACCGAGGAGCACCATGTCATTATTTAGTTGCAGTACACCTACCTTTTCAGAACCTGGCTCCCCCTCCAATTGCTTGTTTACTGTATCTTTTCCTTTGACTCTGTACAGCGCTGGGCTGCCTCCTGATTAGATTCACACTATAAAAATACCACAGTACTGAATGTCTCGAAAAGCCGAAATCATTCCCCTTTAAAGTATAATTTATTAGAAGAACCCTCATAGGAACCAGATTGAAGACTCCAGCATATTACTGGTGGATAAAACAAGCCAACGACGTTTCAAGCAACACATAGATCAAAGAGTTACCTTCTGATTGGCCACTACTCAAGTAGACAGTCACATGTGAAGGAAAAGTCATAGCCAGTGGTGTAGCTTAGTAAAATTGTGGGGTTGCCGGGGGCTTCATATCTTCCAACAATAACACTGGTGTATCCCATTAAAATATGTATTGCGACAAGTGAGGCATGAGGGGAAGTTTAAGCGGCAGGGGAAAGCGAGATGAGTGTGAGTTGTTAGGGGTACTAAGCTGGAAGCAATCTTTTACAAAATTACCAACTTTCTTGAAGACCTTCAAAACACAGAAAAAGTGAGAGACACAAATGTGTTTTGTCAGCGTGCATGCATGTGTGTAAAAATTCTTTATGAAATCTGACAGACGTCACCAAACCGACTGCAAGCACCTAAAACCCAATGACTTACTAGTGGAAACATTTATTAGGGCGGTAACGCACCCCAAACACCAAAACTGAAGCTTCAGCCCTCGTCGTAGCAACTCCATGAATAAAACTAATACTGCGGAGTCAAGGCCAGAACAGATATACAAAGCAGTCCTCGCCACCAAAAGCTGAAGCGCTCTAGGCCATTAAAGAGAGTGCACTGCTATGACGAAATCTAAAAAACAAATTAGGTTAAGGCTCACAAACCAGTAACAGGTGGGCCTGCCCCTTTAACACGCCTGTGCTGACACAAGAGAAGGGGAATCGAAATGATTTAATCACAGACAGCCCTTTCATGCCATAGTTGCACTGTTGCCAGGGTGCACGCCTTAGAGAGAGAAAGCATATGTAATGATTAACGATACATATATGAAGTGATTATCTGGGGGTTTCCTCATTCTGTGTTCCTGGGTGCTTGCACGTGCACAATGACTGGATGGGTGTAACGGATGTACTGAATGTATGCCAGTAGTTACAGACTGTGGCACCAGCACTCATTTTTGTGCACTGAGGCTTATTTTTCACCAAGTGAGCTTGACCCGGGACAAGAGATAAGGGCAGACAGTGGAGAAAGGAAGATAGGAAAATTGTGACAAAGGAGGAAAACAGGGATGTAGAAATGCTTGCAATAATGAAATAAGACCAAGTGTAAGATTAAGGTATTAAGTGAAATCAAAACTATATAGCCTCCGTTTTCAGGAAACGGCAATCCCCACTAATGATCTTTAAAAAATAAACCTTGAGCAAAGAATGGGTTTTATTCATTTTAACAAACGAAACACGGTGTAGGCGGAATCCCTGGGCTTTTTCGTCTAGGCCAGCAAATATTTTAGCATCAGATCAGGAAAAAGGCAGTCTGTAGTCCATGCAATTTGAATTAAGTGATTCTGCAAACGCAGTGTTTATCGAATAATAACAATGTACCAAACTTGCCACAGTCCACAAAAATGTCAACAAAAAATGTCTAGCTCAAATGTGTGTTTTTTTTTTTTTTTTAGGGGGAGACACTTGGTTGCATAGATTATTAAGTTGAGTAAGCTTCTGTGTTGGCACTCCAATTGAAATAATATACACCACTCAGAACTGAGATGCAAGTTTAAGTAAAGCAAACAGTAATCTGTACACAACACACAAAAAAGGCAAACAATTTTAAAAAGCAAACTTTTAAACAGAACTTCAAGTTAAGCAAATACAAAAGGCAACTATTTTGTGTGGTGCTTTCAGAAGTAACTTGAAAACAAAACTTTCTATTTGCTCTAGTTGTAGTCGGAAACTAATTAAATCAATACCTTTACTAAAAATAGATTTTCACTCAAAATCCCTATTATATTCATAATGGTAAATTTAATTACCTTGATAAGTTAATGTTTTTACCGTGATTTAATAGCAGAGGAGCAAGGTGAAGGGGTTGAGGCCCAACACAGCCAACTTTGAAACTGAGGAACGAGGTTCGAGTCTCTGCATCGGTGCAACATCTTGTGATTCTGATAGAATCCCTAAATCACCTGTACCCTAACGTTGTGCTACATATAAACTGAAATAGCGCAACCAGTCCACCATCTGAAAATTCACGGTCCTACAAGTAGTGGACAACTTGTAACAATACAATGTGCACTGAAGCCATTGGAAAGGGTATTTTGTTTCAGGGTAAAATAAATGATAAACTCAATTCAAGGAAGCTGATAGGATACAGACTGAGCTAACATCCTCAAGCCTCGATTACAAGGTGGAGTGGTACAGCCGGGCGGAAGGTTAGCATGTGCCTGAAGACCCCTAAAGCCCAGGTCACAGCGTTCCCAACATCTCTCCTCACAATGGAACCACCAGCCAAACTACTAGGCATTATAAACTGCTTGAAATGGTTACAGAAAGACAAGATGTACTCATGAAACCTTGCAACCACATACATCTCATTTGCAAGGTCATCTGCTTTCTGTTTCGCTACATTTAAAAACAAGTCAGTTCAAAGCGCCACTGTCGCCATGAGCGTGAAGAAGAGACACAAAAGGAAAAAGAAGTTTGCTCGCAGTCAAACATATAGGCAAATGTGCAGTTATCCAAGGTACTGACAAAACCGCCCCAAGGAGGGACAAACGTAAAGCATTTGCAATGTAATCAAAGGATTTTTGAAAGACAAACCCACTTACGAGTGAAAGTGATGGGCGTGGTTGAAAGCCCACATCGATACCAAGACATCGGAAAAGTAGTGCTTGTACGCTGCTATGCTCACCCTAATAAAGTAAAAAAGCAGCGATTGCGAGCCGCTATTTATACCCACCCCCCCTTAAAAAAGGGCACAGACACAGGAGATAAAGAAACGGCCCTGACAATTTTTCCTTTGCTTTTTTGAAAGTTGAAGGGTCCCCTGAATGCTCCAGAGACCTTGGTTATACAATTCACTGAGCTTTTGTCTTTCATTTGTCTGCATTCAGATTTAAGCTTCCAAGACCAAGAAAGGGTCTTCACAGGTGAGGAAGATAGTTGGTCTGAGATGTCGACATGTGGTGGTAGATTATATAGGAAACATAGCAGGTTTGGTATGGTTGGAAAGATGTGGATGAAAGTGGGAGCAGAAAAGACGGAGTCAAGCGTTTTTTTGTTGTTGTTTTTTTCTTTTTTTTTTTTTTTTTTTTTTTTTTTTTTTTTAACAAAATGAAAGATTTCACACATCTGTTGTCACTATCTACAGAAGAAGTAGCTGTATACAGTTGCCTATCTTAGAAGTATCTTTCTGTACCAATTTCCCTAAGCCAAGTCGCATGCCACTAATTGTGGTCACATTTATACCACGAATGCTTCATGCAACCACATGTCCATCCAGCCTTATGAAAAGGTACTCTGTGAAATTAGTTTGTTTCTCAACGTGGTCTAAGGTTGCACACGATCTGTCTTCTGGTGCGGTATTCATGTTAGACCAAACCTGTGACCGCGTTTCAACTCAAACAGCCTACGCACTTCTGTAGATTCTTCTCTGCAGTTTTATTTTTCAGTGATTACACTCCAAACCACCTTTTGCCCGTCCATTGACACGTTTCGGCTCTGACAGTGGTTTGAACTGTAATCATTGGGAGAAAAATAACTGCAGAAGAGAATCTCCAGGAGTGCAGTCTGTGTAGTTTCCAACTGTTGTATGTTAGTTTGTACAGGAGGTGGGAAGCATCACTCATTGTTGGAAACCAGGAGTTATTTTTCATCAGCTTCTGACCTCTAGCAAGAGAGAAAAATTAAAAATAAAACAGTTTTACATATCTAAAAAGGACTTTTCTTGCCACAAAGTGAAAATTAAAAGTGAAACAGTTTCACATAAGCGAGCCGACAGCTGCCATGAGCGCAAAGCAGACACACAAAGGGAAACAGAAGTTCGCTTGCTGTGAAACGTATCCACAAAAGTGCAATTATCCATGTAACAGGCAAAAGTGCAAATATCCATGTAAATGGGTCGATGCCATGCAAAGTGCTTGACTAGTGGCCAGCGAAATCGCACTGCCTACGAGATAAAGAGAAAAAGTAGTCCTGAAACTATACGGAAAACATCGATCCTTGTATGTTTTCAGTGGCTGGCCCGGGAGCTTGAGGCCAATTAAAATCAAGAGAATTTTAAAAGGCAAGCCCACAAACCAACCAAACTGATGGGCGTGGGCATGGTTAAAAGCACACACAGAGATTACACAAGTGGCGGAGCACTTTGCGCTCGACCCTAAAAATACCGATTTCAAAATGATTAAAAAAATGTATACCCTTAAATGAAAGCAGACATGAGTAACACAGAGGACACTTGTGTATTTGTAGGAGCAGTAATCTGCATTGTGCTGAAGACAATCCATAAGCAGGAATTAATTCTAGCACACCCAACAAAGAACTAAGGGCCATAAGTACGGAAGCTTTTTCCCATAGGCACAGAATGGGTAAAATCCTTTGATACATCTGGCCCTAAATTCCTTACAAAGTGTACAATGTTTTACTAATGTTACAGTTCAAAGTACACTGAATTTAAGGTGAAGGCAAAATCATTAAAAGACACCGAGGCACTGCAGTGCAAACTCAATGTCCATGCACAAGCCTACTGCAGCGCAGCAGCTCAGACAAATAAAATGCTGAATGTGTGCATGGGGGCCGTGAGGCGTGCTTGCGGGTTTTGCGAAAACACTTAAAAAAAAAAAAAGATTTCCAAACACTAATATAGTTTTACATAAATTGGAAAACTGGAGAAGATGGGTTAAGCGAACTTACCAGAATACTGTAGACAGAATAAGGTCGAAGCAAGACTTAAAGCAATTCATGTGTGGAAACCAACAATCCGAGACGTGACCATGGCGAATGAATGCTGAAAAGGCGTTAGTGTTAAAGTATATGAAAAATATCTCGTATCAAGAAAAAACTCAGTTATACAGTTAATAATCAATAAGAGGTGCTATATAAACAAGATGATTATCTCAACATAGGCCTGTTTCCTGAACATGAGATTTTCTTGATATGAAACCATTCCTCTTTCAGCTCATGTTCTCCTCAAGTGATGCCGCAAGTAAACCAACCGTGCACTTGGTTCTGCTCCAATGTTGACAGATTCAGGATTCAATCATATATTTTTTTAGACATTTGACCAATGTTGATTAAATTACATGGACATCTAATCCAGTAGATCACATACGTTGAATTATAGTTGGAAAAGATTTTCAGGGCAGTTTGTTTTTTGTACGTAGATATCTTCATATTAGATGCAAAACGTCATTGGTACTGGTTGGTTGTAGTGACCAATAATGGTGTTTAGACCCCCTACAGATCATATTTGAGGAGTTTCTGTTTGGAACTTTACAGGGATGCACAACATGATCTTTAATATTTCAACCACATTTGTACACAAAGGATGGTTGATCAAGCGCAAGGTCACCAGACCTAAACACATTTCAACGCTTTTTGATTATTTTTGCAGTTTTGTTGGATTGGAGGCAAAGCGTGATGATTCATGTCACCCCTTCGGCTCATTTCTTTCAGTTGAGCATGAGGTGTTCTCTTGAGAAATACATGCTCTTGTAATCGTTTTGTTTAACTATTTCACGTGGGTAGCCCCTGGAATTTAATTTTGATAAAATAATTTGGGCTTCTGCAAAGAAATGTGCTTAATATTAAAATTGCAGCAAATCCTAAGGAATTGCCCAAAAAGTGAGGTCATCTTTCAAGATGGAGAGACTAACATTTCAGCAGTGTATTATTTCTGTTGATTTGCTAAGTAGGTTGCAGAGTTTGGTGCAAAAACGGCTGCCCTAGAAGTGACTTTATACTGTAATTAACAGTGGCCATGAAACAAAAATAACTAATGGACAGAACAATTTGTACTAAAGAGCCTCAAATTTAAGTGGACACAAGAACTGGTTTTGGTGTCATAATTAAGTTACTGTAATGTTTTGGTATGCGTGTACAGAGCAGTTCTATATCCACAGTGACTGGAACCTCAGGGGCAAGGCCCAAAAGCAGATTTTCAGTCTGACAAAGTCAGTGCTGCCTTCACAAATACACCGGGACGTGACTCGCAGAACCACAAATTTAGAGCATAAGTCTCACGCGAAGGTTAGATGCATCCTTCTGCCATTTTGGTGATGTGTAAGTTACCTACCGGCCTTATTTAGAAAAAATAACTTGTTCTCTTAAGAAACCTTCATCCCTTGGTTCTTCTGCTACAGTAAACAAACAAGTGTATCTTTTGTTTGAACTCTGTTAATGGATTGTGATTAAGCATGATCTTGTGTACAGTGCTGTTTAACAGTCGCTAATTTTCCTGATTACATATTTAAGTATCCTGAAAGACAGTGCCCCTGGCCTTTTTGGATGGTTTGATGGTGATCTGGTCATTGTTATCTTTTTAAACGGTTGTATTTGCTTTTGCATGGAAAGCAATGTCGGGCTCGACAGTTTCTAATGTGATGACAAATGACAGATTGAGACTACACCTAGCTCATCGTTTCATTGTAGATTTAATTCACAAGGCAATTTTGGTGTGCGGTGGTTCTGTTGTGCCGTAAGTGTATTAAGATTTCTGCAAGTAGAACAGTGTAAGGTAAGTGCATGTCAGCAGCAAGGGCAGCAAAAGTCACATTCATAATCTTTTAATCCTGTTGTGTTCTCGCCCCCCTCCTTCAGGCATTTATTTACTGCAGACAGACTGATGATGCACAAAGGATACATGTGTGCGCCGCCTATTTCCAGCCTAACTGTCTCGAGAGATATTCAGTAGGATAGGCATTCGCAGTAATCACCGGTTCCACTAGTACCAGGGCCCTAAGCACTTTCCTGCTGCCTTGTCCCACCTGGTAATCTTGTGTTTTTAGTACAGGGACCCCACTGGACTTTCAAGGTATTTCATTTTTGTGCTTTGCCTGCAACATCGCTAGGTCAGTTTATCATAGAGCCCTGGAGTTCTTGGGCCATGTAGCTTTGTTGTGTTTCCTGCAATAGCAAGGTTACCCTGCTTGTTATAGATGTAAGGATAGTGACTGCTTCACTCCAAAACAGAAACATTTTCTAGCATTGCAATACCATGTGGTAGGAATCTGTGTTGTTGACCACATCTAGGGCAATTAGAGTTTTTTTTAAAATATATATCGTCTCCATTCACATGGTTTCAGATAGGTCTGATGGAGGTAGTTGAAATGTAGCAACTTGAAGTGTGCATTGCATGATACCTGCACTACATGCTCTTGGGTACACTTCATCTGTGTCACTGTTGTTGTTACCCAGGTTTGCCTCCCATTTTCAGCCTAACATCTTCCAGTGTGGTCTGGTCCACACTGTGAATGGCCACATAAAGTTGAATTATAGCCCATCTTCTCTTTCCTAATGTAAGGACCATAAGTAACACCAAAAGCATTGGAGGCTCCAAGCGTTCATATATCTTTATGCCCCTTGTCATGTGGAGAAGATGGACGTGTACTAGGAACTGTCCAGCAGGCCGATTTAAGCTCCTCAAACTACAGTGGTTGGTGATCTATAAAAATATCCCCAACCATGAAAGTCCGGCTTTAGACCACCAAGCTTTGTGGGTCAGATGTGTTAGTCTGCACTAGTCATACTCCAGGACGGATGGACTTGGTCATCAACCCATCTACTCCTGTGCCAGCAGGTATGTGCCATCTGTACTAGCTTGGGAAGGTAGTATTTAACAGGCTCACTATTCCTCATATGAGGAAGCTAGCAGGGACAGGGACTTGGTCAGATTTTTTTTTTTCTTTTTCTTCACTCTCCTCTGGGACAGACTAGCAGGCCTGCCTTTGCAGCCGTGCAGCCCGATAGTATTCAAAGTGTGGCAATCCGAGACCACCCTCTACCAGTGTGGATTGAAGTTTACTAATAGCTACTCCTATTAAGAGCGGCTGCAACATACAACAAACCTGCAGGAGGTACCATTGCGAAATTCAAGAAGCAATAGAGTAATTGGGGAATCATTGCAAACTTATACATTATTTTCAAAAGTTTGCACTCCTACAAACCCTGCTCTGTAGTGTGCATTTGTACCAAGATATTTAAACGTATCCTACACCTATTCAAGTCATGCATTTGAGGGCATAAATAGATGTGATTGGTTGTTTTATGCAGAGGGCAGAATCTTGGTTGAAACATGTTAACTGATAAGTCTAATATTTCAGTAAATTACTCTGGCAGTACAATCCTTCTGATATGATCAGGTAAAAGGTCATAGAGCTAAAGGATATCTCTCACATAAAGGGATGTAATATGCAAAGTTCCGAAGAGCTTCACTCTGCTTGAGGCACTCTAACTTCATGCAAAAGGTTAAAGGTTCTATGGCGATTGCAAACAGGAGAGGTGTTTGCAGACATCCCTCCCTGGTGGCCCACTGCACCCGCCTGCTACATGATATCCTTTCAGTATGAACCCTGGCTGTGCACGGATCCCTTTGTTATCCTTTGCAGAATACCAGGGAACGAAAAGTGTATCCATGCCAGGTTTAGGAACCACTGCTAACAGAGCCTTAACTGTCAAGAAGGAGAAGCGAGGGAGGTAGCCATTCCAGCGAGCCATTGTATAACGCCGGAAGGCGGGGAACCTGTAACTGCCCATGGCTTGTAAAATTCTGACTGGAACCAGTCAGTAACAGAGGTCTCAGTACTTGGCAGCAAACCAGTCACTGCAGTGATCACATTTAATTATAATCTTGATATCAAGTTCTTACTGGCCTTTTAGTGGTAGTTGGTAGAGGTGCCACTTTTAAGAAGGAGATGAAAACGTCTTCAGATGTCTGGGCCACAGTACTCCACCAAGATTTTATTTATTTCTTATTTTGTGTAGTGTACTGTGCAGTTGGCCATTGCCAGCTGCTCTACCTTTGGGACTCAGGCCACCAGTCAGCCAGGTTTACTTACCTTCTCCTACATTCGTTTGTATATACTTGTAATCCAGGCACTGCACTCTCCATTAGATCATCATATTTCTTCCAGTGCATAATGAGGTCGTCCAGTAAGGATCTCCTTGCTCTACCTTTGTCTCGGTTCTTCAGTGGGCAATTACATCTTTCGAGGGACTTATACCCCTTGTAGCATTGAAATACGACTAGCTACTCAAGATGCTGCAGATAAATCACAGGGGTTTTGTCTCAATCCTTACACACATACCAGGCCCATATTATCCCAGACGGCAGCAGGACATTCAATACTACGAGGCCTAACTCATCACCACATACTCTCCCAGGGCAAACGTACAAAAGCTTCCACAACATACCCTGCAAACGTCTATCAAAAGATAACCATGCAATTACATAACAATTAAAGGCAGATTAAAGAGTGAACCTCCACGAAATGTTTACCAGACAACCGTTGAAAGCAGCAATTTAAAAAGATATGACAGTCTACCAATTCTTAGTGCGGTACAAGAGACCAGTGACCCATATGTCCAGGCGCATCCAGGCTTCATGAAAAATGGTTGCTTTGCCCCGTGAACATGCAGCCTGTCAATTTTGGGTTTGCCTGTACTCTTGTGCACAAACAAAGGAGAGTTTGTGCTACAGGTTATTCTGGGTGCCAAGAAGTGATCACAGGCTAAAAGAGATTGCAATTGCGGGGCCCTCCTCCTGTCTTACAGGGCAATCACCACTGGGTCAGCCGAAGCAGGGTGGCCTTCAGCAGGATCACCAACTTCTCTGTGCAGTATCCTATTGGCCAGGCATGTATAGTTCAAATCACTGCCCAGGGGCCCAGCAATCCAGGCACAGCCAGCGCCACTCGGGGGAGCTGGCTATCTCCGCCCACTTAAACTGTCTGATCCGCACAGCTGCCCAAGACGACAGGGCTCTTCAGTGGCATTGGGCTTGCACTGCAACCGAGGTTCCTGTGCCACGACTCTCTTGATAAGTTTAGGGGTGCTCCCTTGACTTATAATCTAGATATTTTGGTGTCGACCTGCAGGATGTGATCGCTGGAGGAAGGCCAAGTCGGAAACTGCTTTGCCACATGTCCTCACTCAATGATAATTTGCTCCATCTTTTACCTGGTCATTCCTCTTAAAGTTTAAGTGCCACCCACTCATCCCAGTATCAGTGAGCCTCCAGATGCCTTTCTTTCTGGGCAGTGTATTAAGTTTCTGCAAAGCTACAGAGTCTTGTTTCTTGGCTCCAAACCAGGAAGCTGCTTGTGATTAAATACACACACCAGCGCCTTGGATTGATCAACCATATTTTGAAGCTCTTCTGTTTGAGTGAACCTCAATTTTTTTTTTTTTTAATGTGACAATATGGTGATGACTGCACATCAGTGTCTTAAGTCGTACATAGGAGCAGCCGCTGGTTTATGTTCAGAGTTGCGTGTCTACTGTGATAAAATTCAAATGAATTAATAGCAGAATTATTTTTGATCTATGTACAGGTCAGAATAGGGTTTTTTGTCTAAATAGCCAACAAGTTTGCGCTGCCTCGCAGTGCACCAAAGAACTGAGAATAAGGTAACGAATCTCCCTTACCTTCCTTATTTGGAGTTCTGATCAGTAAAATAACAAATATTTTAAAGAAGGAAAAAAAATCACTTGGTTTTAGTCAGTGCAATGTACTTTAAACCATTTTTTTCTTGAAGTTGAAAGATTTTTTTATCTTGTATATATTAATGGTTGGTTCATTGGAAAAGTTTGTCTGTTGCCAAATATCTCATCTGTTAATTATGAAAGGTTACAACAAAGGCAGTAGATCTGACCAGTATAGCATTTGCTAAAGACCTTAGGCTTGTCTTACAAACAGTTCACGGAGAAACGGTAGGTCAGATACCATAGGTTTGATCTGTTTAATATGAAAAATTCCAAAACAGGCAGTTAACCCAACTTAATGGTGACAATCCTATGTTAAAGTTATCAGGCCTTAAAGTGTGGATTCATTCTTAACTATACAAAAGTCTTTAGAATGGTATTTTGTTACTCTAAGTCTATCAGGTTGTTGTAAAAGGAAGGGATTGTGGTGTTGGATACTTCCATTGACCTACCCATTTGGTGGTTTTGGGGGTGGGGGGGCTGGGGGGGATTTAAAGAGTTGCTACGCTAATCCTTGCTAGACCATCTTAGGAGGACCTGGCAGGTGTAGTTGTCTTTTGAATCTACTAGAGAAGCCAATTGATAATCTAGGACCCAGATGCAGTGTGACCGGGCTCAAACACGTAAATAATATATAAACAATTGTTAACAATGTTACCCTGTAATTTCAACAAATATAAATTGTTAGACCTGGCAGCGTTTTAGAGTGTCTCCCCAGTCTTTTTGCCTTCTGACCTCCTGTTTTTATGGTTTACTGGACTCTGTTTTTACAGGTTTATTGTCTCTGCGCACTTTACACTGATGATCAGTGCTAAAGTGCAAGGGCTCCCTAAATAAATTGTACTGTTGATTGGCTTATCCATGATTGGCACATTTGATTTACTGGTAAGTCCCTAGTAAAGTGCACCAGAGGTGCTTAGGGCCTGTAAATCAAAGGCTACTATTGGGCCTGCTTCACTGATTGTGCCAACCACATGAGTAGCTCTGTGAACATGTCTCAGACCTGCCACTGCAGAGTGTGCAGTTTTGAACTGCCAATTCAACATGTCAAGTGTACCCACTTTCCAGGCCTAAACCTTCCCTTTTACTACATGTAAGGCACCCCCTAGGTAGCCCCATGGGCAGGGTGCAGTGTATTTAAAAGGTAGGACATATACTGATGTGTTTTACGTGTCCTAACAGTGAAATACTGCCATATTCGTTTTTCACGGTTGCAAGGCCTATGTCTCTCATAGATTAACATGGAGTCTGCCTTTAAATAACTTTAAAGCGTAGATTCCCTTTGAGAGCAGATAGAAATATGGAGTTTAGGGTCTCTGAACTCACAATTTAAAAATACATCTTTTAGTGAAGTTGGTTTTTGGATTGGGCGTTTGAAAATGCCACTTTTAGAAAGTAGGCATTTTCTTGCTTAAACCATTCTGTGACTCTGCCTGTTTGTGGATTCCCCAT